>NC_135447.1:5277769-5624019 GCF_051991255.1 Vanacampus margaritifer | reverse complement strand
TTCGTAGCCATCTGTGTTGTAGTTAAAATCTGTCAAAAGTAATACAGAGTTGGGATTTCCCTTTTTTTTTTTTTTTTTTTTAAATTTGCATGCAAAGTAGGAGTAACAAAATGAAGTTTTGGTGATGATCACCTGTGGCAGAAAAACACTTGCTTTTTTTTTTTTTTGTAATTTTATGCCAATATTCTTGGATCTTTTTAGAAAAATCATTATGGAATACAGTAATAATACAGATGCAAATAAATATTTGGCAAAGGAAATCATGTAGGATGATACGCAAGCCAATTGGTGCTTCCATTTGAATGTGCCCCGCACCAACTTGCTACATCTTTGCAGAAGCTTGAAATAGTCGCGGATGACTACAAAGACACAGGTGACAAGCTGTCAGTTAACGAACACCATTCACACAATAATGCAAAATGACACAAGACACTCATTTGCATAAAGCACATATTCACCAACTGCTTATCCAAATGCATATTTTTAATCTTAGGAGGATACACGGGTACAATATAATAGCATATGCAAAAGATATCCCTTCACATTCAGTAAATGCTGACCAACCACACTCAAAATGAATCGGCTCCAGTGAGGAAACACCCTTGCCCTTGTACCAGTGGGACGACACATCAGAGTGCCGAGAGTGTCCAGCGTTTGACACGCATCACAGCCCAGTGTAAATGTTGCTATTATATATTGCTTCAATGTAAGCTTCCACTCAAAGTGAGCTGCGCTGCCTTGCTCAGCAACTTTCTCAAAAGAAGGACAGAGATTACATCATAGCCTGCAGCCGGCTAACACTGTTTGAGCAGCAATGAAAATCTCAGTGAAGAGGAACACCGAAATGCTCACAAAGAGCCACTGCACACAATTTCCATCATTGTTCACGGAGATAAATGGATAAGCCAGTCTAGTTGACAGAAAACATTTGGACTGAAAATGCAGTAAAACCGGTCCGGTCAAACAGACCTCTATATCGGGTACCAATTTACTAAATAATAAAATAATAAAATAGTGGTTAGCGTGTTCATCTCACAGTTTTTAGATTGGTTCCGGCCTTCATGTGTGGGAATTGCTGTTGTCGCCATGTTTGCATAGGATTTTCCAGGAACTCCGGCTTCCTCGCACATTCCCGAAAACATGCACGTTAGATTGATTGAAATTGATCTAAATCATTGGCAGGGCTGCTACTGCTCTCCAACTTGGTGTAATTAAAAAAAACTTTAAAAAAATAATTGAATTTTTTTTAACTCAACAAAGCTTCAAAGCATCGCTCTTTGTTTCATCATCAGTCACATATCATGGTCTCAGCCAATCAGAGCTAGTGGAGGGAGGGACCTTCCTCTGATTGGCTGTGGTCCAGATTTTCCACGACTTTTCTTTCCTTGTGTGCACTAGTGGAACCAGTGGAAAAAGTTAGTCCAGAGCCCTGATTGATTCTCAACTGGGATTCTTGGCTGACTGGTTAGCACGTTCGCCTCCCAGTGCAAAGGACGTGAGATCGAGTCCGGGCTTCGGCCTTCCTGGTGTGGAGTTTGCATGTTCTCCCCGTGCTTGTGTGGGTTTCCTCCGGGTACTCCGGTTTCCTCCCACATTCCAAAGACATGCATGGCAGGTTAATCGAACACTCCAAATTGTCCATAGGTGTGAGTGTGGATGGTTGTTTGTCTCTGTGTGCCCTGTGATTGGCTGGCAACCAGTTCAGGGTGTACCCCGCCTACTGCCCGAAGCCAGCTGGGATTGGCTCCAGCACCCCCGCGACCCTTCTGAGGAGAAGCGGATAAGAAAATGGATGGATGGATGGATAAAAACATTTTAACTCAGTCCTTAACTCACAAAGCTTCAAAGCATCGCTCTTTGTTTCATCATCAGTCACATATCATGGTCTCAGCCAATCAGAGCTAGTGGAGGGCGGGACCTTCCTCTGATTGGCTGTGGGCCAGATTTTCCACTACTTTTCTTTCCTTGTGCGCACCAGTGGAACCAGTGGAAAAAGTTAGTCCAGAGCCCTGATTGATTCTCAACTGGGATTCTTGACTACGCACCGATTTTCCGAACTCACGCATGGCTCTTTCTCTAACTTCCACGAAGAGCAGGAATTCACTGTATGTTAAAAAAAACTGTTTGGTTGTATGATTTAAAGCACATTTGACTTCACTGTAAGAAAGGACGGTCAAAAACAACAGGTTGTGCCTCAACTAGCCTCATCTTCTCAGCCCTGTAGACACCAAGTGCATTAAGGACCTGACAAGACGTTTGCTATGTGACTATGTGAGTGTTGGATGGCTAACATGTGGGCTGTTACACGTTACTGTCATATGGTCATCAATCATGAGGTGACACTGGGGAAATTAAAATCCTCTATGAAATCCTATCTGTTCACCCGGGACCTTTTTACTATGTTCATCATTGTTCAGTATTTCAACAGCAGTAACATGATATGAGACTCTGAGGCAATGAACAAGTGTTGCGAAACAATTAAAAAACATTGGAATGAGAAAAAAGGAGATTCAGTGAAGTGTGAACATTTATCCTGTAAACTGCAGCGTCAGCGACTCCTAATTAGCCTCTTGGGAAGGAAGTTAAACTTCAAAAACACCTCTTACACCTAATTTGCTGCTTTATTCAGCTTCCCGTGCATTTTATTTCCATTGAAGCAAACTTGTGAATCACCAGGTGTGCAAACATCTGTCGATTCAGGAAAACACACGCTCAGAAGCGCGAGACAAAACAACCGCAAGACATATTAGCGGAGCCGAGGCGGCGCACGTTGCAAGCCACTTGTCCCAGAAGGCATCTCAGGAGTGATCAATCGCGATCAATATGTTGAACTTTCATTCACAAACACATGACATGAGGGCAACAATGAAGGGGTAGTTCAGAACTTAACTCTTTGACTGCCAAAAACGTTAAATAACGTTTAGTAAAATCCTAAGGAGGAGTGCCAAAGACGTTAAAAGACGTTTGTTTCAAAACAGAGGTGAAACTAACCATTTTCTATTGTTGATTACTCAAAAACGGAATAAGGTAGAAACAAACTTTTTTTTCTGATGAAAGATGAGAGTCCAATCTTTCATTTGCTAGTATGTGTGTTTCCATAGTCCAAACACATAATTTTCTGTGGACCTTGAAAGATCAGTCAAAATGCTTAAATCGGCTGGCACCCACGGCATCCCTTTTCTGAAAACGTCTGGCAGTCAAAGAGTTAAAGATGACAGCGAGTCCTGAAAAGCTGATCAAAATAAAATGTGTAAGATGAGAGACTGCTATCTATTAAAAACTGCATGCGCACAACGCCAGTTTACTTCCTTCGTTATTCCATTATTGTTTGTTTCCGCACCTCTCCAAATAAATGACTTTTCTACGAGCAGCTGGATATCTTTATGAGCCATATGTCTGTAGGCAGAGAGATACGCCAACCTATTCCACGCATGATTTGCTCTTACCCCCTTTCCATGCGCACCCCAAACCCCATGGCGGCCAGTCACTATACATTGTAATTAGCTGCTCTAAATCCCCAAGGCTCACGCTGCTTGGATAGAAACCACTTCTTCCTTAGATTACTAGATTACTATAACAACTGTCATGTGTAGGGCCCCAAGACGACAACGTGCAATCAGTGAGCACATTATTATCAAGATTATCCCAGGCGGAATTTTGTCCGTTTGTCAAAAATTCATTTGAACTATTTTTATTAGTTTAATTTTTTTTTTTCATTTTTGTTAACAAGAGTATGAAAAACTAGATTTTTTTTTGTACATTTAGAACAGATATAAAATTTGTGATTAATCGTGAGTTAACTAGTGAAGTCATGCGATTAATTACGATTACAAATTTTAATCACCTGATGCCCCTAATTTTTAATAACCTTTTCTTTAAAATAAATAAATAATCTTTTTAATTTTTAATAATGCTTTTTTTTTTAAAGAAAAAAATATTTAAAATTAGAGGCGTCGGGCGATTACAATTTTTAAATGTAATTAATCGCATGACTTCACTAGTAACTCACAATTAATCCAAAATTTTATATCTGTTCTAATACAAAAAAGATTCTAGGTTTTCATACTTTCGTTAACAAAAGTGGGGAAAAAAATGTTAAACTAAAAATAGTTCAAATGAATTTTTGACATCTATAGCCGTCAATGGCAGTGAATGAGTTAAAATGAAAGCGTCTGTTGACAGCCCTGCAGGCATGACCACTTACGATTGCACCGTCTGCTTCTTGCACTCAACTCGCTCAATTAGAATGCTATACAGATACGGCAATTTGGAAATAAAAGCAATCAAAAGATTTCAGATGTTAAGATGATACCCTGTGCAAGGAGTCTTGTGGCAAAATATAATGATGAGTTAGAGAAACCTGATAGCAAACCCCGATGTTAAAAAAACTGAAGAGTAACACCAGAAACACATTCAGAGCAATTGACTTCCACCGAGGATGAACTGATAATAGTGGAGATATTTGTGTTTATCAGTCTTTATGTTAGCAGGGAACAAAAGACAATCAAGTATCCCTTAAATACTCAAGACTCGAGTGCATCTTTATTTAGCATTAAGGTGCTAGGGAATTCCTGCGGTCCAAAAATAGTTAAGAAATCAGAAACCAATAGCAATCCATAACAATAACCCCAAATGGACTGAGGGGTGGCCTATCAGCATTCTACTACTCAGGATGTGGTTGGGCTTCCCTGCAGAGGGCCAATCAGAAAGCGGCATCAGCAGTGGGATCTTTAATATGCTCCATATTACAACATTCATAGTAGCTGGTCATTGATGTAAACAAACCTGCCTTGCAAATATCCCCGAAACGTTGTCGTGATTTCTTTTGGTTTGCAAAACACATAAATTGCATTAGTGTCTAAGAATCCCAATTAAAAAGGTCTGTGTGGCCGACTCTTTTTTTTGAAACTCTGTGTGGTTTATTTTTGTTTGTTACCACCAGTGTGGTTTATTTGAGTCCATTGTTTTTTGTGATTTTTTTGCATTGGATTGCGACAACTCTCACTCACTCAAAAAATATTGTAGATTTGTGTTGTTGTCAATGGCAAAGCGAAGTGACGTCATCTTTACTAATTTGGCTGGTTCCGCCTCATTTGCCAATCTATATAGTTTAGCTTCTAGTCTGGCATTTTTGTGTTGTTTATGTTTTATACAAATGCTTCCATTCAATTTTTCTACATGTTGTGTACACTTATTGAAATAATGTTGATTTAGTCGGCCATTTTTTCTCTTCCAGTTTCGCATCATTTGTCATTCGGGGTTCCGTTGGTGACAGACGTCTCTCCCGACGGACTTCCCACGTCAGTAATTTGGTATTACAGTACACTTCTGTATGTCATGTAAAACTTCAACAATAACTATAAAAATAATCTTTTATCTTTTGAACAAAACCCAGCACTGGAAAGTGAGATACCGAGCCCTCAGACTGCTCAAAGTGGGTGTGCTAAACTGAAGGCTGACAGATGATAGGTCTTCTGGTACGGGTTTGTTAGTACACTGGATACACAGGCAGGAGAGGCCTTGTGTGTGTATCGCGCCATTGATTTTGAGCGTGTTCCATCGACAAAGATTAAGGTTAAGTGGTGAATTACAAATGAAGAGGGAATTAGAGGATGCCAGGGAAAGCATACCGTCTTAATGACACCATCCATTAATCGCAAACTGCTTTGAAGGAAAATAAACCGTGATGGCCTGATTTTGTGTGTGTGTGTGTCTGAATTTAAGCACCCATGCCCGACCCCTGCAGACAGGCAACCTACAGGCAAAAGAAGGCCAAGCTACACTGAGGCCATCAATCTTTAATGACGCACGCAGGTTTCAGAATTAACTTCCACCAGGGTAAAGAATTCTGGAATGATAGAGCAAGCATTCGCAGAGCAAGATTTATATCTGTGATCCGCTAAGTAGTTATGAATTTCAGTCTCATTCTCAGAAAACCTGAGTTAATAAATGACCTACTGTATACATGTTTGGTCACATGAGACTGTCTGGATGTTGCTCCAAATCATCCATCAACCCTTTCAACTCATAATGGCCTCATCTCTCTTGAACTGCTTCTTGCTCTCTCTTCACCCCCCTTTTTTTTTTTTTCTTCCCCTCATCGTCTTCATTCCGCTCGACTGCCCTGAATGTTTAATCAAGGCGCTTGCCTTCCGGGAGCGTGTAAACACATTGGCCGCGCCATTGGTCAGAAGGGTGATGCTCCTAACGAGCCCATTGGCTGATGGGAACGTGGCATGGATGGCAAAAGAAGATGGCGGGTGGTTACGATGATAACCGCTGACTGGCTGCCATCTATAGCAAGATAACAGACACACACAGTAACCCGGGGGTCCCTGAGGGCGTTGCGATGATGGTCCCCAAAGATCACAATAGCAAAAAACACATAATGACACACCCTCTAACGTCAAGCAAAAACAAAGGATTTTCATGTGAAGATGGTAACACATTGAAAATACCATTGAGAGACGTCTCAAGATTATACTAATAGCTACGGTATAATCTACTTAATTCAGTGACTGCGCCAATCTTAATCTTATCCTCTTGAGAGGAAAAAAAAGCTTGTAATAGGAATGAGCATTTAATCAGATTTCCTTGATAAACTCTGGGAATAATTAAGAGTAAATCAATGCATTGTTCTGTTTTGTAATGTCATTCATAGGGCGGCAAATCATTATTTTATCGATTTTTCTTTCAATTAAAATTAATTCCATCCCTTAAAACAAAGACATTATTTCAAATTGGCAGAATTTGTACAATGCGCAATAGTTGCTGAATGAACATACCAGACTTTTGTTAAGTAATAGGTAAGGATTAAAAAAATAAAAAATAAATAAATACAAGTTGAGTTAAAACTACAGTAGGACATGCATGAACCAACACACAAAAACATACAAAGATACAACATACAATAGCTACTAAACTTTACTGTCTGTCTTAGTCTCAACGGCCACCCCATATCACCTTACCTCACCACATCTGCGAATCAAGTGACAAAATAATTTCATTCTCACACTTGACCTATTATAGATTCCATTTAAATCCTAAATATAAGACGATAATTTGATATATTAAGTGTGCCAAAGGTGCTTACTTGTTTATTTACTGAGTGCTGCTGAGCCGCACTGCAGTTCCCTTTATGTCCACTGGATTCCTCTAAGACAATTATGTGCTCTATTTTCAAAATAACTTATATATTTTCACTTGTAATACTTACAATTATACTTAGTTAGTTTGTTAGGTTAGCATTAGCATAAACATTTGTTTTTTTGACTGAAAAAAAACAAACACTTGCCTTTGAAATACATATCTCTTCAGCCTGTGCCTCTGCAAACACTACGCACATTGAACTCATCACGAGTTGTGATTGGTTAATCTGGATCCAATCATTAACCAGCAGTGTTTACATCATCCAAATTCAGCATATTGATTGGTTTACAGACGCAAATATGTCATGAGAGCAAACTCTGGGCCCCGTGGCGTGCGCTGTTCTCTGCACTACACAGCAGTGGCGTGGGTGACTGATGTCATAAGGCGACGCGGCGGGTAACTGATGTAATAATCACGCGACACAACGAATCCATACTTAAATTCATTGTCAACACTTTTTTATGTCTTCATTTTGAGCCTTCGCAAAAATGTGTTTGACTGCAAGCAGTGTTGTGTGTGTGTGTGTGTCATTTACAGTCATTTTAGAGGCTTAGAAGTAATTTAACATGAACATGACCTTTTGTCGGAGGCTAGCAGGAAAAAGGTCAATATGTCAAGTAAACCTTCACAATACATAAAATAAAATTTTATTTGACTGTTTTTTTCCTCAAGAGGAGAAAAAAAAATCACAAGCTATGTCGAGATTTTTTTTTAAAACAGTACAGAACATTGAATATTTCTCAAATAAATTATTTCCTACCGTATTCGCTGTGTTTGCGTGGAAAGATAACAACATAACCATCTGAGCCAAAGCATCCATTATTCATACGGTTGTCACTGAATGAACCCTGGGCGAGCTCGGTTCAGAGGAGCATCATCTTGGCAGGGAGCCCAGAAGATGGAGCAGCCAAATTAGAGTTTTGACTTCCACATCTGTCCCACACTTTTTTTTCCCCAACTGGACTCACTCTCCCCAGGGGGGGGACCACAGCACATTTTAATGCAGCTGTCTCAACAGTAGTGACACCTTGCACTCATTCGGTAGACCTGCACTAATATAATGAGATCCCATATCAGAACTGCAGGGTTTCCCCCGGTGCTTTTTAAGCATGGTGGGCCACCAGGCTTTTCTTGGTTGATGAGTAGCAAGATTACACAAACACCTCATTATCAATAAAAATAAAAATAGATAAAAATTGTCCTTCACCCTTCTGAGGTCTGTTTCATGCTTGCCCCTCTATCGTAGCAAAATAGGCTCACCAAAATATTAGAGTACCTTCCTAACTGTGCTTGCTTTCATACATCTTTTGAATCAGGTGGACATTCGTGTCTGGTGAGTCTAAGTGTTAGTTTTAAGTTTCCATCGGCTATACCTGAACACCAACATACATAATGAAAATACATTAACAATTCAGTCCGGACCAATAATCCAAAACGCAAATTAAGGCAGCAAGAAGTAATTACTTCTTTTTTTTTTACACATATATATATATATATATATATATATATATATATATATATTTTTTTTTTTTGTATGTGGGTGAGTATGTGTATGTGCGTGTGTGTGTGTGTGCGTGCGTGCGTGCGAGCGTGTGTGTATTCATCAGTTCACCTAAAGCCCATTAAAAAAAAAATCCCATACTAATAATATAATATAATAATAAATTGCCAAATGCAGAAACATCAATGTAAGTTATCACGATGTAGTGGCTCTCGCTAACAGACAGAATTAAGTAACCGGAATTAGGTTAAAAAATTCTATATACGTAGACCATGTTTCTATAAATTTTGATATTTGGCTTTTATTTGAGGCAGATATTTTTTCCATTAAAATGTGATTTATGATAAGGTTTAGACCATTGGTCGATATTTAGAGTTTGTTTATTTTTCCAGTTAACAAGAATTGGTTTTTTAGCGATAGTAAGGGCTACAAGTGTAGATTGAAATTGTTTATGTGGTAAGTCAGTTGTTGTTAGGTCACCTAGCAAACACAAGTTTGGAGATAAAGGTATCCTACAGTCCAAAATAGCGGAAAGTTTTTCTAAGACTTTAGTCCAGAAATACATAACCGGAGTACATAACCATAAAGCATGAACATAAGTGTCTGTAGTGTTTTGTAAGCATTGGAGACAAGAAGTAATTACAATGTCAGCCCTTTTTTTTTTTTTTTTTTTTTTTTTGTGCAAGCAAGTCTTTTGTTCTGTTAGCTTGCTTTTAAATTCACAGTCATTCCTCTTTTGGGTGAAATCTGAGCACACAAGCTGGAATATACCAATTTATCTTTCCAAAGGCACAAAAATAAATCTGGTAAAAAAATAGCATGGCCTAACACCTGTTTAATTCTAGCTTCCGCAAGCTCAGCGCCATATTGAGCATTTCCCACAATGTATATATATTAAAAAAAAAAAAAAAAAAGCTCTCTTACTGCTGTGAGAAAATTAGACGTGAAGTGGATTATATAAGCAAGAACCTCTTACAGGTCCAATGGGAGGAAGGAAGACGCTTCAAGACAAAGCAGAAAAGCCTCGCATGGTAGCGGCAGTACAGATTATGCTATTACATAACTCTGCTTTGGGCTGACAAAAAAAGACTTTTGCGGTCATCGTGTGCGCGCAGAACAAGTTGAATATCTGTTTCTATAGCTACCACGCAGACATTTGCTTCATTTATTGATCAGGATAATGGAGGTGCTTATTGAGTGAGAAGACAGACCTGGAAAGACTCATCATTACATGGGGTAGCAAGTTTCAACTTGGAACTGAGCACATCAAGTATGCAACTTCAGACCATAATTTGACATCATGTCTAAATTTAATTTGTTTTGAAGATTGATATGAGGTTTGAAAACGGTTGGATTATTATGTTCATTTTTGTGTACCACGTGAACGGCGCTCATTGGCGTTACCATCAAGCCATGGGCTGCTAAAAAGAGTGACGCATCAACTGAGTGGCAGATGTGTGGGGGGGGGGGGGTTCCGTCCCAAATTGATTTTGTAGGGTGTGATAAATGTGATTCGTCTGGCTGTGTTTACTCTGCCGGGATGCTATTCAGAATCCCTTCTGCGGTGCTGTTTGCAGTCGCAGGTCACGTGACTGCCAAAACTGCCAACATTAAACACTACTAGACAGAACTAGGACTGGGTCAAAGTCAGCCAGGAGCAGCAGTGAGGTTGGCTGCGTTTATCACATTTGATGGGCTGCTGACAGGAATAAAAGTTTGACAGCCTCTGACAAATATTTGCTGTAGCTGCAGCATTGGGGAACGCTATAAAATAACTGTGAGGGCAATCAAGTATGGTAGCATACTTTTGAGATAGGGAACATCTCAGCCATGTTAGAGGTACTGAACCCCACCACTTTCCTATGTGCAACTCTTCTTTATTGAAAAATATGTCCGTTTTTTTTTTTTTTCATAATTCAAGACATAAGTCTAGAATTTACTGGTGATCAGAAATAATCTGACTCTCTTCACCTTGAATTCAGCCAGTGTTTGTGATCTTGTATTTCCCATCATGCAGTTTATGGAAGTGTTCCTTTAGTTTTGATAGCTGCATAGTATGCATTCTGGCATGTTGTTAATACCACACATAGTTGAATGACAATAATTGATAGATCCCTTTACATAGCAACTTAGGCATGTGCGGTCACAGTTTAAGATTGAGCCATTAGCACTGGCCGGATGAAACTTTCATCCCACGGCAGGAAATCTACAACAGGCCCATCTGTAGTCCATACATTTTGTTTCAGGAAGTGTATTACTGGTACATCCCATTTACAACCACACTGGAGTCATATTCCCACATAGTGATTCAGGGACGGCATAACAGAACACAAGAAGCCTTAAGTGTAGCCTTGAGATGCTAAGAGCCAGTGGGGTCGTTTTCAAATGCTGGTCAGTAGAAAATTCAAATGGAGGCACATGTACTGTATGTGATTAAGGAAGTGTGCATGGTAAAAGGCAGATAAAATGACAGGTGCAATAAAGGACTGTGTGTGCTCCTTCTTCAAAAAAAGCTCAGAGTAAAGCCTGCATTATAAATGCTGTTGTATTGTTAAGAATGTGTATTGTTCACATACAACTGCTCACATAATTCAAAGTAGGAATTAGCACATTACGTGTTGAGACTTTCTTGCTTGCTAGCAAAATCGGAAATAAAACGGCAATGTATCAAAATAGTAGAACAACTAAATGCAACAATCCCGATTGATGACACTCGATTTCTAAAAACACACAAATGAAGGGCTCGGCAATGAGATAACCTGGGGCAATGAAATAGTCACTTAAAATGGTTAATGATTTTTTTTGTGAATATCCGCAAAATGGTGAACTTTGCTTCAGCGATAGACACAGAAGTTCTACTTTACAATTAATACTTACAATACTCATTATGCATATCCATTTCTAAACAAAGAAATGATTAATGCCATTGTCACAAGCGAAAAATGAATCTGCTCAAAATTAGCATATTTTAGCATAAAGGCTATATGCAGAGGGGTGCATACAGTAGCTGAGAACTCCAACCATGAAACTGCATAAGACATGCAGCTTCTATTATATCATGATATTGTCATTAGGGATGGGCCATAGCGATTAATTAATCAATTAAGAGTGGAATTGATCGCAATTATTTCTGAGGCAAAACGACTTGGCTGTAATTTGCAGGCCAAATAATGTGACATTAGCAACAGGAACTTGAGCTACATCCACAAAGTCGTCCACTATGACAACTCCTCCTGGCAGCATAATTGTGCTTTGAAACTGGTATGGAAGCAGGACTTCAGAACCTTTCGTGAGAGAATCTGCCATAGAAATAAAAATTGGTTAAATTCCTACATAATTTCATCAATTGTAATACCGTCACATCCTTGCTGGAAGTTACAATACTGTACTGCTGAAAGAGCAGTATTGGTGTCATAGTATCGGAGCCAGAGTACAAATACCGCATTTTTCGGACTAAGTATTTTTATTTATTTTTTTTTACTTTTCTTGGTATCAGTTTTAGTAAAGTACATTACTGGGAAGGGGAAATGTGAATTACAATCCGAAAAATATGGAACATCCAACATTGATATTATCAGGGACAATCCTTAAAGGGATACTTGACTCATTGAGCCATTTTCAGACGTAAAAAGTTAGTATTTTGTCCAGAATGAATTTGATAACTTCATTATTTTTCTTGCACAATTAACTCTTTGACTGCCAGACGTTTTCAGAAAAGGGATGCCGTGGGTGCCAGCCGATTTAAGCATGTTGACTGATCTTTCAAGGTCCACAGAAAATGATGTGTTTGGACTATGGAAACACACATACTACTAAATGAAAGATTGGACTCTCATCTTTTATCAGAAAAAAAAGTTTGTTTCTACCTTATTCCGTTTTTCAGTAATCAACAATAGAAAATGGTTAGTTTCACCTCTGTTTTGAAACAAACGTCTTTTAACGTCTTTGGCACTCCTCCCTAGGACTTTACTAAACGTTATTTAACGTTTTTAGCAGTCAAAGAGTTAATAACTTTAAGAACTCATTTTTTCACTTGTCGTCAACTGAAGATGACATCACCTGTGCTGAGGAAGTAGGTAACGACCAATCATGTCTTTCTGGGTTTTGATCAGCAAACTGAGCCATGATTGGTCGTTACTTACTTCCTCAGCACAGGTGATGTCATCTTCCGCCGAAAGCAAGTAGAGAAAATTGTATTTAAACATATTAATTGTACATGAAAAATAATGAAGTTACTAAATTCATTCTGGACAAAATATTAACTTTTAAAAAGTATCCCTTTAAGTACAGTAACAGTAAACTCAAAACTTATTCAAGCTAAATCCGGAGGGAAAGCAAACATGTCAGTGAACCAGCACAGCAGAAAGACTGGATTAAAAATTCAACATCAGACAGCCTGTGCCTTGCTTTTTGCGAGCAAAATGCCAACAGGAATGAGACGTTACCACAATCACGGGAACGGGGGGCAGGCGAGTCAACAACGGGGGTTGTTACGGACAACTACATTAATGCGCGCTAATTGGAAGTCCTAAGAAAAGTGCTGGGCTCCCCCGCTGTGTGGAGTGGATGTAGCTGTGTTCTCATACGAACGAGCACTCGGGCAGTGCAGAAGATGGAGAAGGAAAAACACGCACCATGACAAATGGGAAGTGATGTATTGAAGGGGGCGAACAGACAGGTACCTACTGCTATACAGGGTGTCAATCCAGGAGAGTCGAGGCAGGCCATGAGCACTGAGGGGCTCCATCCTCCGTTTCTCTACCTTCCTTCGCTCTCCCCTGAGCGCGGTCAGTCACTCCGCTATTCTCCTGCTTCGTCCGCCCTGTTTTAAGTTGCGGCTATTCGCCGTGCGCCTCTCTTCCTGATCTTATCCTTGCGATAACGCTTTCATCTCGGAGCGAGGAGCTCAGAGGGGAATTTGGATGAAATGTCAAAGAGACGCCCTGGGGTCCAACGGGGCAGACGAGCGAGCGAGCCAAAGGAGTGTGTGTGTGTGAGCGAGTGTGCGTGCGTGCGTATAGCTCAGAGGCAGTGAGCGAAAACAACAGGCTGGAAACGACCAAAGCCGAGCGTTGCTAGGGGAAGGGAGAAGCACTCCCTCTCTATGGCGTGCTCGCTCTCCCATCCACCCCGTACTCTCTCTCTTTCACGCTCTGACTTCAAGAAGACGGTATTCAGACGTGATGCATTACCTCTTAAAGTGCTTTCTCTCATCTGTACTAACAAAAGCAGGCTTAGTTTCTATCTCAGTTTTTCCTTGTTTCTGATTCGTTTTGGGGTTGATGTTTTTTTTGTTGTTTTTACATGAACGGTTGCTTTTCACTCGTGAATTTTGGAAATTAAGTTGACATATAAATAGCATTTAATAATTCTAGTAACAATTTACACACACACACAAAATGATGATGGAAGAGGGATAACTGGGTAATTGTGTTTGTTAATTTGATGTCTTATAACTGCACCTTAATCCAGATCTTCATCAAAGTGTAATGGTCTTGTACATGGCCTGTGTTCACACCACTTCATTGAACATACTTTCCATTGAAATTGGGTTTGTCTTTTTGCGTAATCCTTTATCCGTGAGACCATTGGTGCTCCGATCAATTGGCCACAGATCGTGATCGTCCGATTTTACGTGGGAAAGTATGTGATCGACATATCGATCACAAAAACAAAACAAAACAAAAAACTAGAGACCAGCCTGCGCGCAGTGTAGTGGCCCATCCCCCTTTCCTTAACCCTTCTCGTTACAGAGCAAACTAGTAAAAGAATTTTGTTTGTGCATTTTCTGTGCTGTGAACTTCAAATAATGTCCTGGGATATTTATTTTGACATTTTTTGTTTTGGTCTGGATTCATCAATTAATCAATAAATACTTGACAGATTCAGCAATTATTAAAAAGAAATTGTCAGTGAGCAGCTCTAAAATTGACAAATGTGCTAATTCGGTATCAGCTGATTACATTCAGGGATGATCGGTATGAGAACCGTCAACCTCAAACCCTCATTGGAACACTCCTAGATGTGGCAACATGAGTAAATAAGTTTGCTTTGGTAAATAAGCAAAATAAAATCACTCCAGTCATGCATTTGACGATGATGTACATTACAAAGTTGACACTGCCAAAAACTGAAGCAGAAGTTCTGTCGACTGTGGCAATTAAAAAAAATTATTATTTGAGTCCTAAAAAAAAAAAGAGACGATTGGTGCAAATCTGTAATGCTTGGTAGGCTATAACTACACAATTCCATTCTGTAGTTTATTGATCTTAGCTTTGCATGGTACGCTATTAACCTGATGTAAATTAATAAAATACACGCTTAGGAGGTCAATAAAATGTTTTAAGTTCCCGTTAGACCAAACCCAATTCAGCGTTTTATTTTGACAAACATCAACATGAATACGAAAGCCATGCCAGGTCCCGCAACCAGCCATCCTCCCCCCCTGTCGACCTCCTCTAAAAACTTCAATTAGGACACAAAGGCTGACAAGAGGACCCCCTCCCTGGGCTGCCCCACCTCAACCAGCAGCGGGCCTCGAGCATCGCTCTTTGTCTGCTCGTGTGAGCCAGCTGGAGAACACACACACACACACAGTGGCGTGTTAATGTATCTCTGCCAAGGCATTTGGAATACACATTTATGTATAATAATGAAGAGGGGGGGAAAAAAAAAAAGAAGAAAAAAAAAACATTAGCGTGGTCTATGAAGAATACACACGCACACAGATTTAGTCAAAGTGAAAAGCCATCCAAGCGAAGATGGAAACAGCAGAGAGGCGCTTCATCAAAAATACATTTACCTACTGTACACATCCTTTGTCTTAAATCTGGCACAATAAACTGACTGGCATAACGTACACAAGCACACAAAGTGCAACTGTCTGGCTGCAGATGAACCCCGTGACCGGCTCTTTGTATCACAATGAAAGAGTGAATAATGTTTAATTCCATATAGAAAGGTCAACATTCAGCACCGAGTCCCCACTTTTGCTCGGTGTGTGCATGCAGGCAGAGTGGTAGCAGTTTGATAAAGTGCTTAGATAAGACCCAGACTCTGCATGGGACAGGAAAAAAAAACACATCCAAGCGCTATTTTCTCAAAGTTTGCATACAATTATCCACCATGATGGCAATAACCCAAAACAAGTACAAGCATAAATCGCATTACACGCAAACAAATATCTAACTTGCCTTTTGATAATGCAAATCATTTTCATGTGAGTGTGAATACCTAAAGAGAATCAGGGCCTCATTGTTAGCTCAAAGGCAATTACATTTAACTCATTCCCTCCCATTGACGGCAATAAACGTCAAATTAATTTCAACTATTTCTATTAGTTTAACGTTTTTTTTTTTCACTTTTGTTAACAAAAGTATGAAAACCTAGATTTGTTTTATTGTACATTTAGAACACATATAACATTTTTGATTAATTGAGAGTTAATTAGTGAAGTCATGCGATTAATTAGGATTACAAATTTGAATCGCCTGACGGCCCAAATTTTTAATTATGTTTTCTTTTCTTTTTTATTCATTCACTCCCATTGACGGCTATAAACGTCAAATTCATTTCAACTATTCCTATTAGTTGAACATTTTTTTTCCACTTTTGTTAACAAGAGTATGAAAACTTAGATTATTTTTTTTATTGTTCATTTAGAACATTTTTAAATGAATTTATGGCAGTGAATGAGTTAATGACAGATTTTTTTTTTTTTACCTCCAATTCAAAAAGCATAAACTCTTTTAGAAAATATGATTTTTCTGATAAGGTCAAAGAAGTGAGCCTTGAAAGATGCTATACATTTGGAGCATATTGAAACATTCTATGCACACGCTGATGCACAGTACAATGAAGCCCAGTTCTCTTACACCAAGTTAGCACACACACACACTGTCTTTGTGAGGATTGAAGTGGTCAAAATCTACAGGTCCTTGCAAAAATAAATATTTTCAATTACTCAGTGAAAAATGTGTACAAGCACAAATTGCCACTGTTTTTTCAACTAAACATTTTCATCGAAAACCGTCATGTAGGCTACAGAGAGAAGTGTATGTGCGTGTGCGTAATTAGGCCACACGGCAGCTCACCAGCCAATCAAAGCACCATCCGCCATCCTCCCACCTACATATTCCCCGCACCCCACGGCACCGACCCAAAGCGCATCCACCCATCCATCCGATGATTCCCCGATATTTCCACTCTTTCCCCTCAGGGCCGAGGGGTGTCTGTTAATAGCGCTAATTTTCCAGTCACCACCCCAACATTTGCCCCCCCCCCCCCGTCGCCCCCACCTGCTCCTCTCCGCTTCTCACTGGAATACTAACAGGGATATGAGAATAAAATGTAAAAATCCCTGTTCTACATAAGCTCTCCATCCCCCACTCAACTCTTCAAAGGTTTCCCAGTGTGACTGACTTGTTCATTTATGTGAGCGGGTGAGAGCTGGTGGAGGTGCAAAACAATTTTTTCTATGCATGTGAAAGGCTTTGAAAAGGCTTAATGAATTAGAGCAGGAGCAAAATAGAAAGAAAGAGGAAATTCTAGTACATTTGAAACCACCTATCAGACCGAGATACAAACCATGAGTATTACAAATTTGTCCGAAACAAAAAAAATATGTGACTGACACCCCACAGGGTTTAACTGGAGCATAATACAGCGGCACGCCACCTCACCCCAAACGCGGACTATTCACAGGAAGCAAGAATCGGTAAAAGACAGAGAATGTAAAAGTCTGAGAGTGGGTGATCAAGGACTGATTGACACCGCGGCCAGTGCACTTTAAATTGCTTTATTGAACAAACGGTAAGAGACCAATCACAAGCACGGCGCATTCCTTCATGAGCTGCCGATGGCCGCAACTTAAGCCGAGTAACTCAACTAATGGTTAGCCACTGACCAGACAGCAACTATGCTTAGCCAAAGCAGCCGACACATAATTTTAAGCAAAACGTATTCAAAGTTACAGATACTACAGTGTAGAAAACGAGGAAAGCGACCCTGAGGGTACAACAATAACACATACACCTCACATGCATATTTTGTATTTGCATCCTGTATAAAGATTTAAAATATAAAGAAATAAAATAAATATATGAGGCGACTATTGTTATATAGCCTGGCCGCATGCTTTGTTACACCGTTTGTGTCTAACTAGCGTGAGATGCTAGTTCTGTTACACTGTCGTCGTTGTTTCCCATGATGTACGTTGTTAGCAATTGACAATTCAAAGGTCTTATGCTGCATTCGAGGAGTGTTTGAAGTTGGATTTACCCACTCAAAGTGTCCCAGTTCCGCCCTCGGTGTTTTTGATGCAAATGTAAACAACAAAGATGGCTGATTCCGTTAAATTCTTTGTTGTCCTGGTTAAGCAGTCATCCCAAATCACATTATGCTATGTGAACATATGCCTTGCATTTTCATTTGCCTCGAACGCTTTGAGGTCGAAACTGACCAGTAGGATAAATCAGATTTCCCAATTTCCTCGAATGCAGCATTTATCCTCGGTGAAAGGACTCTCTCCACTCATTGAAAAGCATTGGAGGATTATTTTTTATTTGAAAATGGGATAAAATGCTGTTTGACTACTATAACACTACGCCTGGTTTGCATGCGTGCGTGTGTACTCATTAATTCACCTAAAACCTATTAAAAATCCCATACCGTTCACCTAAACCGAATACTTCAGAATCCAACTAGAGTCGTGAGGTTGTCAGGAGACCCGAGGAAGGATCAAAGAAAAGAAAGGAAAGTGAAATCCAGCACCATCACCCACCACCCACAAGTCTCTGTCCTCCAAATAGTCTTGTTGATTATGTGTTCAAAATGTTATGTTTAGATGTGTAGCCTAACTTCCCTAACACTATAGTCAGACTGTGTAATACACTCGGGTTTGTGGTCCATATTTTTATTAGCAGGCTTACATTCAAGCATATGTGATAATGACAGCATTTTTTTTTTTTTTTTTACACGTACTCTCTAGCACATTATTGTTTATGGCGAGAAAACAGATGACTATCCAGACAGCACAATTACTGCTATCATTAAATGAACTATTATCCGATTACAGGACACAGCGTTATCAATATGGTATTTGTCAAGGCCTTTGTGAGGAAATGTAAACACTCCTTAGAGACGAGTGACTAGTAGATGGTCTTCACTCGTATCCCTTTGTTTTAGTAGTGGGAGGGATGAGGGGGCAAGGGGGACCAGCAATGACTATACATTATTAAAAAGCTCTGAGTGCACCAGTGATGAATGTCTTCTTGTTTAATGAGAGTCCCTGCAATTATTGGGGGTCTTTTTTATTGTCTGGTACCTGCTTTCTTTTTTTAATAAGTGAAGTGATGATTTTGATGGCAACCACAGGAATAAGCCATTTGTCGTTCTTTTATGTCGTTACTCTACCGCTTGAGGTTTTGTCAGCATGGGATCACACAAAGAGAGTCATTCATCCAACAATTATAGTACTTCTATTTGTGTTCCTGTCCCTAAGTTTTGTGTGCCTGCATATGTGCAAACATCTTTTGACAAGATGATCTCACACCTTATTTGCCCTAACCAGCCCCCAAGTCCATCACTATCCAATTATGCTGAACAACCCTGCTGCTGAGTGTTAGTGCGAGTTATTATTATTTTTTATATTAAACACGTTTTTAATTTATGGTAAGAGTGAGAATAGTGTGCTTGTTTCTATAATTGAAGATGATTTATTTTTTATTTTATTTTTTTTAAGGTGGGAACTTGAGTGTTGTATGAAGCAAATGACTTGCCTCATGCCAACGTAATTATTTTTGATCTATCGGGGTCAATGTTAAAATCATCTAAATCACGCTGTAATTTGGTAGGCGGCAGAATCACATGCTGTGTCAATTGTGTTATTTATACCCTGTCTGTATATCCTGCTTCCTCTCTTCCAAAAACACACCGAGTATAAAAGTTAGTAAACAATTAATGAAAGACTGCAAACTATGATGTGATACTGTGATACTCATTGTGTATGCGGTCTGACTAAAATATTTCTTTTCTCAAAAAAGGTAACAAGACACACCATCAGGAGATAAGCTTACCCGCTTACAGAAATATACGTTGTCCGTGTGGTAGACTACTGCACTCTAGTGTCTCGTTTCTGTCAACACAGGTTCATAATCACTGGCGAGAACATTGTCAGAGGTAAAATAGGTTGGTTTTGTGAGACCAAAAGAAAAGGTCTAACACCAAAGCCAAACACATGATGTGAGCACATTACATCATATAGAAGATGAAAACTTTTTGGAGACTGAAGAGGAATAAATTGATTTGTCCTCTTTGCGTGTTCCAAAAAATATGAAGACAGATTTAATGTAAGAAAAAACACCTTTGCAAAAATGATTTAATAAAAAACAGAGATCCCTGGACATCGTGACAGACTCCAAACATCACGTAACAGGTGGAATTTCAGAGTCCCGAATGTGTCTCTTCCGCGGGGAAGATGGCTTCTTATAGTTAAACAGACCGCCTCTCTTTCATTTGTAGACAAAACATACTCTCTGGGTACTTTTCCGTGAGCGATGGCGCAAACAGAGTCAGGGGTGTGTGTGTTCGAAGCAGATTCTGTTCTCAAGGACCAAATGTGTGTTTTCGCACAGAACACTGAGAAGGAATTTTTTTAGACCAAACAATATGTTCCAGCTTAGTTCAAGGTCAAATTATACTGAGTTCAACACTATCTCACATCTATAAAAAATTTCGACATGGTTAATATAAAGAATTAAAATGTTCATAATGTATAACAATGGTTAATATATGAAATAAAGAATTTAAATGTTAATAATATCTAACAAGACCCACTGAGATTCTTGCCCCGCGTCTGTCAACAGCCTGGAGGCAAGTTAAGGTAAGAACAATAAACATACAACACACAAAAGTACCGGTAGTCTCAATGACGTCACTAGTTAGTCGTTCAGCACAAGTGATTGACATACAAACGCCACTTTATTTGAATATGACACAATTTGATCCACACTCGCATACCAAGAATTAGTTTCCTGCCGTTTTTTGTTTTTTTTAATGGCCCGAGGCGTATGGTTCTAAAGACAACATGAGACGCGGCTTGTGTCAAGCTTGCCCGCATTGTACTAAAGATTGTCAAGATTAATACAGACTAGTCTTGTTTTTTGTGAATTTTTAAAAATAAAAATAAATATTTTTAAATATATTTTAAAATATTTATTTTTATTTTTAAAAATATTATTATTATTATTATTATATTATAAATATTTTTAAATATATTTTAAAATATTTATTTTTATTTTTAAAAATATTATTATTATTATTATTATTATTATATTATAAATATTTTAAAATATATTTTAAAACTTTTATTTTTAAAAATATTATTATTATTATTATTATTATTATATTATAAATATTTTAAAATATATTTTAAAATATTTCTTTTTATTTTTAAAAATTCACAAAAAACAAGACTAGTCTGTATTAATCTTGACAATCTTTAGTACAATGCGGGCAAGCGTGACACAAGCCGTGTCTCATGTTGTCTTTAGAACCATACGCCTCGGGCCATTAAAAAAAACAAAAAACGGCGGGAAACTAATTCTTGGTATGCGAGTGTGGATCAAATTTATATATATATATATATATATATATATATATATATATATATATATATATATAACATACATAAATATATGTCATAGCAGATTTTTAGAGGGGAACCCCTAAAAAAAAGATCTTGACAAAAATATGTTCGATGTAGCCCCACTAGTCTGAATATGATATTCTGGTTAATATTACATTCGTGAAAAATTCATCAGTTTTTATCAATATCATAAGGCAGCCATTTTCCCACTTGCCGTCGAATGAAAATGACATTACAGTTGCTCAGGTCTCAGGTAACAACCAATCACAGCTCAGCTTCAAAAAACAGGTGCACTGTGATTGGTCGTTGCCTGAGATGGCTAAAAATGGATGGATTTTGCTGCATAACTCATATTCCACAAATGTAATATTAATCAGAATGTCATGTTTAGACTAGTGCGGTCACATATAACATATTATTGTAAACAGTTGTTTATGGTAGACTTCCCCTTTAAAAGCAAACGTACATACTGTATAATACAAATTATAAACAATGTGAAATTGCTTTGCATTTCTATATAGAGTAGTCATAGCTTAACTGGAATTTCCAGATCCTGTGTTCCTTTTATCTTCTGATCCTTGACCAAGATACTCAATTTCAAGTAGGCACTGATACTAGACTGACAAGACTGACTCACCAAACCACTGTTGTTTGATCAAACACAGCTTAACAAAAGATTAGTCAAAGATTAGTCAAAAAGTTTGTTATAGTAAGCATACATATGAAATGTTATAGCATAGTTGTCCTGAGGTCAATATGATGCTATCATGATACTAACAATGCTGCTGAGTAGCTAGTGTTTCAAAATGGGATCCTACTGACACTTAAAACCCACAGAGGGTGGGGGGGGGGGGTCTGTGACCTGACACTCCACGTCTTTGCTATCTGCCACATAACCATTTTTGGGTAGATAAACACATAGCAACCACATTCTCTACATTTCTTTTTGTTTCACCATGCTTGACAACAGACTACCCAATATCTTCATCTTGTGAAAAAAACTTGCTTAGTTCAAAATGTACTATTTCTACTATATACAGTGAAAAAAATAATGATTAAAAAAATACAAACGTTCCACGAGGAGACATCATGAAACCGAACCATAGATTCAAACCTATTAATAGAAAAGAATAAAAGGTCAAACTGTCATTTTACCCATGGAATTTTGCTATGATACAATCACTATGTTTGGGTGGTGACAGAAAAATTACCTCATTCACAACATGACTATCAGTCACCGAGAGCTAAAAGCTCGCAGTATTTAAGCAGGCACAATATCTTATTGCGTAATATCTATTGCATCATCAATGTTAACGCTCACTGTTTCACATTCCTTCATCTTGCTGCTCAATCAATCCCAACAGCAGATGCACTATTCTGCTCTCTAGTTACAGCTTCTTCTTTTTTTTTTTTACATTGTGATAAGTACTTGATTACTTCCCAGTACTGCCTGATGTACTTTTTAAACAAAAACACTTCAGTGAAGCTGAAAAGGACACGGGTTTAAAGACTAAGAAGGTGCTTGTGGCGGTTTGTCAGAGGAAAAACAACATACAAACATTTTCCTCACTGGTCTGGCCAAAGGTTACCGTCATGACATAGTAATTCGAGAAATCCCCACACTGATCTAGAAGAACAAGAATCTAAACATCTGATAAGCACAAGTTATTATACGTGAATAAAGAGTTTCATCAGAGCTCTTCCATATTAAATACAATCAAACTGAATTTGATGTGATGTTTACTTGACAACCTGGGGAACCATTCTGTTTACTATTTCCAATATTTTGAATAAGAACAAACTACTGCAAGAGCACAATCTGTCCAATATGTACCAAACCTACCAAAAAACGAGAAGACAAAAAACATATTTATTTTCATTTATTAATCCTTTAGATTCTCACTGGGCTGAATTGTCATCTCTCACATGACATCATTGCATGACTGCTGGTTGACCTTGACCTAGAAGCATACTATCACAAAAAGTTGTCTGTTTCAAAATTGTAAGGGTGTTGCAACTACGAGCTTCTAACTTTATCAGGAAAATATCAATATGATACACCTACAACATGCTTAAGTCACATCCTATGTCCTCAGTAAAGTGTTAACTTCAGTTTGGTCGTTAGACAAAGAAGGGACCGAGAGTGAATCAGTCAACTGACAAGAAAACAGGAAGACTCTCTCGCCCCCCTCTTTCACCCTAACATCAAGTTTAACCAAGATGTTAATACTGTTAACTCATTCACTGCAATTGACAGCTATAGACGTCAAAAATTCATTTAAAAAATTTGTATTAGTTTGACACTTTTTCCACTTTTGTTAATAAGAGTATGGAAACCTAAAAAATAAATTCAAGTCATGTGATTAATTACAATAAAAAAACTCGAATCGTCTGACGCGATTTAAAATAAAGAAAAGATTATTAAAAATTAGGGGCAATTGAACAATTGAAATTGTAATTGACTTTTGATTCATTGCACAGCCCCACAATACAGTATGACAAAAGCAATGCCAGTTTTAATTCTATAGTATTTAATTGTCATTACTGTTTATTTGTATCAAGTACGATATGACTGAGTGCTATTTTGCCTCATTAAAATGCACATTACCACAACTTGCGTTGTTTTTCGGGACGGCTGGAACGGATTAATGTAATTTCCGATCATTTCAATGGGTAAAGATGATTTGTGTTTGGAGTGCGGTCAAGAAACATTAAGATTGTGTTTAAAGGCACTACTGTATTTCTATACTTTTTGAGGAAGTTGATTCAATTTAAAGCTGGGTGAAAATAGCTTGTTTACGCTTGTTTTGGTACCAGAAGAAATAAAGTGAATCTGAAATGAGGAAAAAAAACAAAAAGCAAATCTTGCTTTGAATTGTAATTAGCTTTTTGTATTTAGTTTTTTCTATAAAAGGGTAAAGAAAAGAATAAAAAATAAATAAATAGATAAATAAATAAACATTCAAATTTTAAATCAGGTTTTTATGAAAAAAATGGGACCATTTATATTAGGGCCACGTCACGCAGCTCTACTTATCATAGTTCCACATCCAGCAGTGAAGGATTGGTGCTGCTGACATCAGCCAGCTACAGGGGGGGGGCATTGTGTCATCAAGCTGAGTGCCAATAGGGCCTGGTCTCTGACGAGCCACTGCAATTCTGTTTAAACAGTACAGCAACACGATAACCATGGGCAAATTGTGAGTTGCGAGCCTGCACATGATCTAACACTAAACCCCGTGAACGTAGATGTCAGACAGTGCATCGCGCTATGCACAAGACAGCATGTTTTTTGTTTTGTTTTTATGGAAAGCGGCAGCCATGCATTTCACACCTCTGATGCAGAACGACGCTTTACACATTCAAACACTCTGTCCTGCATCCATTTGTTAGGCCAGCAGTGATGCTGCAAAAGTGCACATCTCTGCGTCACCACTGAGAAATCCTGTCTGCCTTCTTCCACAGCAACGGCACAGAAATTAACATTCATAAGATTCAACACCCACATGCAAGTCTCAAACACACCACAGGATTAAAAGGACTGATGCCATGGCTTTACTTAAAATGCAGTTTAGAGTCGATTCTAGACAGGAAATGAGTCATATACTGTACACACATGTTTAGTTACATTATTTGGTTAGCCAATGAGCATCCTTGCACACACACTTCCATAGCATCGTGAACACGGGTGCGGTGTAAACTAATCCGTGATGCAGTCATCCCACTCACACTCTGTAGTGTTTGACATTTGTGGCTGGCTTTACTAGACACTGTGGAGCCACCAAAGTTTAATCAAATTGTTCCGGTGGACCTCCAATTTATTCCAATTTGGAACTTTTTTGCCCCATAGAAAATAAACAAACTGTCATTCCAAATTTGAACCATTTTTTTTTTCCATAGTAAAAAATTATTTTAATTTATTTTAATGACAACCTGCCATTGTTACACCTTTATAGCTATTAAGGCAATCTTTAAAATAATGTTTAACATTCTTAACTATCATACAAGTATAAGTTAACTATTCTTTATTACTACAGTATTTACTTACTTACTATTCTTTTTTTTTTAAAAATGACTAAAAATGTTGGCACCGATGAATGAAATGAATCTCAGTTTTTTTTGTAATGTTAATTTAAAATTGCCAAATGCTTAATGGGGAAGTCACCCCCCCCCCCCCCCAAAAAAAATGTTGTATGCGGCTCCACTAATTTAACATGACATTCCGATTAATATTACATATGTGAAATATGAGTTACGCAGCAAAATCCACCCGTTTTTATCCATCTCAGGGGGGGCGGCCATTTTGCTACTTGCTGTTAACTGAAAATGACATCACAGTTGCTCCGGGCTTAGGTACCAACCAATCGTGGCTCGGCTTGTGAATGAATCTCAGAAAACAGGTAAGCCGTGATTGGTCGTTACCTGGGCCCGAGGGATGTCATTTTCTCTCGACAGGGAGTGGCAAAATGGCCGCCCCACCTGAGATAGATTAAAAACAGTTGGCTTTTACACAATATTCGTCAGAATGCCGTGTTTTGGCAAGTGAAGTCTCATAGTATAGAACATACTATATACTAAAAGAACATTTTGGGGTTAACTTCCCCTTTAAAAACTAGTGAAATCTGCTCACAAAGTGCCTTCAAAATCAACAGTCTTTGCTGCCATTTTCACCACAAACTGTTGCTCTCCCTGTTCCACGTTCAATTTAGAGTCCAAGACGAGCCTGAACAAGTTTCGCTTCTGCGAGAGAAGAGTGTCAACCTAGGGGAAGAAAAAAATGTGTGACATGCAACAATCTCTCTCTTCTCCTGAGACAAAAAAAAATAAATGTTTTCAGTGACGTCATTGTTAGTAATGGGGAAAAAAAAATCCTGTCTGTTTTCAGTATCTTAAGTACATAAGGACAAATCACAATAAAATTCATGTTTCACTAGATGTAGCATGATTTTGAGCATCAATTTTCAATTGTGTGCATAATAACTAAATGTTGGAATGTCTTGTGTGTGTTTAGAGTTAATAAAGGTTTTATGATGTCATTTGGCATTCATGTGTTGTGCGTTAAAGGTCCTTTCAGGTCAGCGATCCTTTTGGGCAAAGTGCTTTCCGAGCAAACCACAGTACATTATTCTTAGAGGCGCTTTGCTTCACAACAGCGCGACTACTCACGCTGAGATTACTGACGTTGGATGATGACTCCGTATTTGAAACAACACTGTGCTGTGAATCAGGAACCCAAAAAGAAGGCGTAGACACGACACACAGACTTCTGTGACTACATGGATGACGTTGGCCCAGGAAACGTGCACAAGAATCCTGCCTGGCATGAGCTGTCTGCCGTTGCTCGGTGACCACGAGCCAGACATCTACTGTTGCTACGACAGCCAAGTGGACACAGACCATAAAACGCCTCTGACTAATCCCACAACTTCCCACGCCGCCCATTGTCTTCAACGAGAACCAAGACTTTCTAATGTTTAGTCCAGATGTCAACGCACAGAATGCACCGATGTCCTGATGGGCAACAAAGATGAGATAAATATAGCAGTTTAGAGTACGTGCGAAAAACTGGTATAAATGTTTACCATCTGTACTCTTTGTTATTTCTCTTGACTTCTACAATGGTGGGAAACAAACAATGGCATCAGAATGACGACAGACCTAACTCTTTGACTGCCAGACGTTTTCAGAAAAGGGATACCGCCAGCCGATTTAAGCATTTTTGACTGATCTTTCAAGGTCCACAGAAAATTATGTGTTTGGACTATGGAAACACACATACTACCAAATGAAAGATTGGACTCTTATCTTTCATCAGAAAAAAAAGGTTTGTTTCTACCTTATTCCGTTTTTCAGTAATCAACAATAGAAAATGGTTAGTTTCACCTCTGTTTTGAAAAAAAAACGTCTTTTAACGTCTTTGGCACTCCTCCATAGGATTTTACTAAACGTTATTTAACGTTTTTGGCAGTCAAAGAGTTAAACTCCTGGAAATATGCCCAACATTTTGAGTAATAACATCCTTGATGAAGGTTATAAAAAACACACCCACACACACACACAAACACCAAATTAGCATCTAGCTAACATTACTATAAACTCATTTATGATCTTCCAATATTCAAATGGAATCCATATGTCACAACAAACAGTGTCTGCTTCTAAAAGTCTTCCTCAATTCTATTCATATGCTTTAGCTTGTCAGCAGCAGTTGACTCATGTCATGCAGACAATCTCTTGAGGAAGTAAAAGTGAGGCTGAAGCATTTGTTTGAATCCTGTGTCCAAAATGAATTGTCTTTGAGTGAAAGCATTATATAATACATATCAGCATTTTCTAAAGATGCAGTCACATTAGCCAAGCATTATGGACTTGAAATGTCAAGTGGGCCCAAGGTACGGCACAGGCGAGTACACTCTTTGGGGTCAGGGTTCAAAACAGGCTATTGGGTATCTTATAATGGGTTGAAAGAAAATGTTGTAGAAAACGACTTTTGATTCAACTTTGTTGTCATATGGACAACCTCTATTAACACGACACCTTACAGAAAGCAAGGAGTCTTTTTTTTTTTTTTTTTTTACATGGCATCTTGACATTAGACCAGGATCAATAAATCTCAAGTATTTACCATAGATTTCATAACCACACTAAATGTATGAGAACTTGGATCCCCGTGATCACATACATTTAGTATGGTTATGAGGAAGTCAATAATAATATGTTCTATGCGCCTCCTCCACTAGTGTAATTCTAAACAGAGCATTTGAATTAATATTGTGTTTGAAACGGCAAAATCCACCCGTTTTTATCCATTGTCCACTGAAAATGACATCATAGTTGCTCAAGTAATGACCAATCACGGACGGCCTGTTTTCTGGGTGTGGTCATGTGATAGTTGAAAGCTGAGCCGTGATTGGTCATTACCTGAGCAACTATGATGTCATTTCTAGTAGACAGCAAGTGGCAAAATGGTTGCCCCATGACATGGATAAAAACAGGTGGCTTTTACTTTAAGTTTGGGAACGATTGAGTTAGTCAGAATGTCAGTCTGTTTATCAAGCAGTCCAAGATGTTGTCCAAAATGTCCATTAAAGCACAAAGATAATCTATTTCATCAGAAAGTATTCACATTTTAGAGGACTAACTTAAATCATTGGGCTAGACTTATTTAAAGGAATACTTGACTCAGTTAGTCATTTTCAGCAGTAATAAGTCAATATTTTGTCTAGAATTAATTTACTAGCTTCATTATTTTCATATAGAATGAATATCTTTTGATACACATTTTGCCACTTGCTGTCGACTGAAAATGACATCACAGGTGCTCACAGCTCAGGTAACGACCAATCACAGCTCACCTGTTTTCTGGGTTTGCTCATGTGACGTTCACAAGCTGAGCCATGATTGGCCATTACCTGAGCCCTGAGCACACGTGATGTCATTGTCAGTCAACAGCAAGAGGCAAAATGTGTTTTTAAAAGTATTAATTGCACATGAAAAATAATGAAGTCATCCAATTATACAGAAAATACTCATTTCTTACTTCTGGAAATGGCTAAATGATTCAAGTATCCCTGATTTTGTCATTTAATGAGATAAGGATTCATTTTTAACTGCTCTAGATGGTGTACAGAACACAGTAGGCTATGTGGTACACATGTGTGCTGTTATACAGTATTGGAATTTTGTATTTCTATAATTGTGACATGTTGGGCCGCCACTGAGACAATGGAGATAGTGTACATGGGACTGTGTTCAAGGTCAATGCCTGGCAGCCACTAAACATAACCCAAATGCATACTTTTCAGAAGAGTACCTGCAGAAGAGGAGTCATCATGCTCTGAGCTGAGGTAGCCATCACTTCTCCTGTCAGGGGTGCTGCAGCCAGAACCACGTCCAATGTGCAGGAAAGGCGGCGACATCCGACTGTCGTCCCCAGAGTCCAAGTCTCTACTCAGGCGAAAAGGCCGCAGGGTGTCCGGGTGATGGATGCTGGGCATCTTCTGGTTAGCTCTACCCCCGATTTTTGGTACCAACAGGTTATTCCTGACAAAATTCTCGTTCAGCTCTAAATCCTCATATTCCTTGTCACTGTTGTCATCGTTATTCCTCGTTTGAGAGACGCCGAAAGTGTTCAGTGTCGGATTGCTCGGCTTCCGAGGTGGCACGGGGATGGGGACGGGCTTGCCCGTCTTGCCGCTGAACCTGCTCCGCTCCCGGCTGAACGAATTACACGCCGCGTTGCCTGACTGGAACGTCCCACCTCCCTTGTCAAACACTTGGGCCCTTTTAATGTCGCACCCATCACCCTGTCGTTGAGACGTCCTTAAGTTGCCACTCTTGGGAGTCACGAAAGTGTCGGCGTTCAAGTTAACGTCTTTGCCGTGACAACTTTCCGCGTCGTTCTTCTTCTGTCGCGCCATGGTGGTCTGCAGGTAGATCACCTTGAATTTCTCCTCGGACAGAGCCTTCTGCAGCCTCTTCAGGTTGACTTTGGAAGCCTCCAGCTGCGACTCGATGTCCTCTATCGAATTCAAATTCATTTGTGGGACTTCGCCAACAGGAAATTCATTCCGCCAGTGTTTCGCGAATTCCTCCTGCTCCCACATTGTTGTTGTCGTTCACGCCCGGCTCACGGCCAAAAGCAGTCTCGCTGTGCTAAAATGTTGCGGCTATCGCAGTGTTCTCACCTAACGTCCGTGGCGAAAACGTCTTCTTTATTTTTAAGTAAAAACAGCAGTCAGTCGCTATCAAATTGACAACTTTACGACCATCTTTAAACCTGTACCACAAACAAATGACAGACGAAGGCGTGCACCTTGTGTGCGGATATAGTTTTGGCTTGCAGGCGAAAAGTTTCAACACTTCCTGTATCCTCCGTGTTGCCTTCAAGAGCTAATTGGGCAAATGTCATTTTATTTTTTATTTTTCTAGAGTGTATACACAAGCAGGTGCATTTCGACATTATACTAATAGACACACGTTTTAAAACATCCAATACTGTTAAATACACAATCATACATATATCCATAACAAATGAAAATCATCGGTCCCTTTATTGCTATTTCATCCGGAATCTTAGGTTTCCAAAAATCCCGGCTACATTGAAAGCAACTTGGCGTTGGTGCTATGGAAACTGACATTTTGTTATCAAGTCACAGAAACAATGAAAGTGGTTCGGACGCTCAATCTCCTAAAACATTTCTCTATCTTGCCAGGATTAATCACCAAAGCGTCTCTCAATGAAGGTCTCTGATCACTACAAATCATTTTAAATACCGTCATCCCTTCAAATTAATGATCTGAGTCATATTTGACAGATTTTTTGTCTTCTCCTCAGGTTTCTGACCATCTCTGCTATAATCATCTACATCTTCCCTAGTTAAAACTTAAAATGATTCTACCTCTGAAATGAATATAATGTAATCCGTATTTGGTTGTTTTGTGTGAGTGTTTCCTTAAAAAACACAAAGAAAAGGAAAAATGACTTAGGCCATTATTTTAGGAAGATGATATGAATCATAAATCCTGCGATAAAGCAGGAAGTCTGAACCACACGAATCTGATAATAGCTCTCAGCACCTCCTCTCCTCTGAGAGATCTCTGACTTCAAGACTTCCTTTCTGCAAGGTTGTTTACAAAAGATGCTCAGTGTTAATAAATAAAAAAAGAAGAAGTTGAATTGATGACACAAATATAGCAGTGCATTTGTTTGTCCTTGAACAGCGACAATTTGATTAAATGATGTATATTGAAAAAAATATTGTTCAATATTTTGTCATGATAGAGTGAGAAATGCACGCGAGGTTATCACGTCTGCCTCGAGAGGTTTTTTTAGTTCAAATCTGAGTTTGTGCCCTCTTGTGTGGAGTTTGCATGAATTCTCCTGGTGTCCCGGCTTTCTCCCACATTCCAAAAACATGCAAGTTAGGTTCATTGAAGGCTACATAAATCGTCTAAATATTGCTGTTTGTCCTATATGTGCCTAGGATTTACTGGCGACCAGTCTTCAGCTCCTCCGCGACCCTAATGAGAAAAAAACAAGAAAATAGAGTACAGTAGTTCATAGTGCGGCCACTTCTATTTGTGGTAGTGTAGCGCCCTCGTGTGGGTGCTGGTGGTATACACTGAAACAAAATCTCACAACATAAATTCACGACGTGAAAAGGACAGCATCAATATCTTATATTTATTTTTTTGACCATTTCAACAGGATTTAAAGGACAGTGAACTGTGTTTGGTGATGTATGAATGAAACATTATCCGAATGAGTGACAATTAGTCCACAAGGATAATTTTGATGACGACAAAGACATAACAACATGGAAAAACATTTCAAACATACAGTACGTGAATATCAAAATAGACACATATATTACTTTTTTCATTGTGTAAGAGGGAAGGAGCATATACTATAATTAAAATACTTGTCGTTATTCCAACACACCTCCACTTCAATTTGGCAGTGCAATTAGGTCTCTTTTTAAGGCAACAATAGGAGCACCATAGAAGCAACCACAGGAGTTACAGGCAGGCAGTTTCAAAGGCCACAAATTACCTCCTAGGATGTTACAAATATATTCATGAGGAAGATGAATCACTACAGTTTGGGGACAAAGGTTGTAGGTTAGGATCCTCAATTAGCTTCCTGAGCATTAAAAGGAAATATACAGCAATTAATCATAAAGCAGGAACTAATCAGGTCTTTAATGATTAAGAACAAGATTTAATCTCATAAAAAGGGATTTAAGTATATATATTTTTTAAATAAACACTGTATCATAAATAACCACAATATACTGTACGTTATCCTAAATCTTCAGATTAAAGACTTGTCACAGCAGTCTTTGCCTTGCAAATATTCCACATGTTCTTTGCATAGTTAATTGATTTGCTGCTAAGTGCACAAAAATAAAACCATTGATCAGAAGATGGCATCTATTGTTATATGAAGAAGTGCAAAGATATTTACAAATTATGGCTCACATGCTCACTCAAAATCTGCCAGCTTTTTTTTTTTTTTTATGCTTTTCTGATGGCGCTTGCCATCAGAGTTTCTCGTCTAGTGGTAACAAATGCCTGCTGTTTTTCATAATAGGCCGCCTCATTAATAAACGTGGGATAAACAGTGCCAGTGCCTTGGTAGGGGATGGTTTTCCCATCAAATGTTTGGAACATTGGGTCACCCGGGTTCAGTGGCTCCCAGTCGCAGTCCTGCAACACAAACAATCACAGCAAGGGGGTAAAGACACTTAAGGGTGTTGCTCAATGTAACATTATACTGTTGCATAACAAACACCAAGTTCTCATTTCCTCTACCATAATGTTTTTTTCTTTTTCTTATTACCTGTAGATTGGGGTGAACCATGGCAATAATGTTTCCATTGGCATCTCTGGGGTAGTCAACTCTCTCTGAAACCCGGAAAACTTCCACTGTGCAGGACGGGAATTCCATGCCTGAACCACACACAAGCAAACCATATTCATAACATAAAAATGAGTTAATTGCATGGTTTCAATACAGTAGTTAACTCATGATTAATCGCAAATTTTATGTGTTCTAAATGTACAATAAAATATTTTTTTCTACGTTTCATACTCTTGTTAACATAAAAGTGGAAAAATGTTAAACTAATAGAAATGTGGCTGTATCTTTTATTCATTGATACAGTAATTTTCATAATAAGTCATAAAATTGAGTTAAAATTAAAAAGATGTATTGTACTGTAAAAAAAAAAAAAAAAAAAAAAGCAATGACCAAATAATTATATCATGACCAAATGAAAAGTAACTCATATTAGAGCATACCACAAATGTCTTTGTTATAGCAGAAGATGTTATCTGTCGGAGTCATGTGCATACACAATGAACTACTAAAAAAAAAAAAAAAAAAAAAAAAAAAAAAAAAAAAAATAGATTTTTTTTTTTGGGGGGGGGGGGGGGATAAAAAAAGCGGAATTCCGCGAATTAGCGGAAAAATCACATCCCTGATATTAAGATGTAAGATGTTAACTTGTGAAATTCTGCACATTTTTTAAATTGTAAAATACAACTTGACCCCAGTCTCCACAAATATATGCATTATTATTACATTTATTATTGTTCAATTTTGATGTGGACGTGTCTGCTGCGTTATGACTAGAATTCCCCCCAGTACAGGCTTTCCAAGCGGCGGGGCGGTCATTAAATCGCGCTTGTTGACGTAAAAAAAAGAGCTGGGAAATGGTTGCCTCGCTGCACGAAAACACTGCACGCGCTGTACCATGCCCGAGGGTGGCCACCGAGCAAGTCGGAGGTCATACTGCAGGTAGGCGTGGGTGAATTGGTGGTGTACCCCAGGGTAACTTGTCATCTTTCATTGTGCATCTCGTTAGGCTGAGGCAAATAGATGGACTAAATAGGCTGCTTATTATGATATTGCATAACACTTTATGAATAACAAACTTCAGAAGTTACCGTTTTGAAGTTGCTTTCTTGCTCTCTCAAGAACAGCAATAATGTTCCCGGGTCAATTTGACCCAGGCTATATTTAATGATAAAAAAAAGTGTATTCTAATAAACATTATTGACCGCTTTCATTATAAATATTTCAAATGAACCATTTTTCATTTTCATCATGAAATACTACTATTTGTAGTTTTGACTTTGAAATGGGTCAGTTTGACCCAGGCTAAGTTATTGTTTAATGTTCCAAAAGCGCCCAGATAATGAATTACAGATCATGATTAATAGTTTTCAATGCAAATATGTCAAAAATGAATCATTAATTGTCTGTTGATTAAGTTTTGTTTTGAAAAACTAATACTTTTAAAAGGGGTCAATTTGACCCAGGATGTTTAATGTTCCAAAAGCCTTAACATTTAACTGAAAGTAAGTCAAAGTGTACCATTTTAACTGAGTCAGAATTTTTTTTTTACTAATTTGTTGTTTTCAATGTTAAAATGGGTCAATATGACCCACTGTCTGTCAATGAGACATTTTGTAGCAAAAAAACCCTGAATTATTATAATATGGGTCAATTTGTTCCAAAATGTTTACGGTTCCAAAATCAACACAAAAGCATTGTTACAGCTTATTATTAGACATTTTCATTGCAAATATTACGTAGAAATTAACCATTTCTTATAGTCTGTTGTTGTGGCTGTTGGGTCATTTTGACCCGGGATATGCTTAGTGGACATTGCAAATATCTCAAAACATGTTTTTATCGTGTGTTAGTGCCAAGTTTGTCAGCGCAAAGCTAACATTAGTTCTTTAACTTGAAAGTGGGTCATTTTTGACCCACAACATAACAGGAGGGTTAAGAACATTTTTGGGTTGACGTCCCCTTTTAAAGGCTGAGGCTTGACACTCAAGATGAAAGCTGCAATGCAACGTCTGTCTTACCTTCATTAAACAAAGCGATGAAGTCCAAGGCATGTTTCAGTATGACCCTCATAGCTTCAAATATGTTACTCCTCAAAACCCCTTGAGGCTGAGGACCCACCTCCAAGCCTAAAACAATAATGACAAAGAATGCAGCTTTTCTGCCCGCTTTAGCAACGCGCAGCTGCTCGCATCTGAACACACTCACCAATGGGATGTTTAGCTACGGAGCGGGAAGTGGAATATTTCAGAAGAGGGTGTTCGTTCAGTAGAACGAGACAACTGGCGGGAGCCATGGCTTTCTGCAACACAACATAAAATATCATCACAAATAACTTGTAAAATTGACCATACAAGTAGAGTGCAAAAGGATTGAGAAATTAGAAAATATGAAAATAATTCTTCTTTTTTTTGTCATGATGCCTCTCACATCACAATGCATTAAATATGCGAAAATTGTTTGCACTGGTAAGCTGTTGTCTTTCTTGGTAATCATTAAGGATAAACTCAAACACTTTGAGTTGGCGCTTAACTAATGTCACGCAGGGCCAAGTAATAACTAAAGTGTGTTTGTTCACGGTATTATAGAGAAGTGAAACTGCCCACCAAAAGCTCTTTGTAGACACTTTGAGCTAGTAATACATTAACTCTTTAGCACATGGAAGAGTATAAATAACTAGACTAAGTACAATTTCTGCAGAAATTGCGTGGGAATGCTAAGCTGAATGCTAATAGCTGAATGCTAATAGCTGAATGCTAATAGCTGAATGCTAAAAGCTGAATGCTAATAGCTGAATGCTAATAGCTGAATGCTAAGCTAAATGTTTTTAAAGTAAATTGAAAGATAAATTAAATGAAAATTACAAAGTATTAATTGTAGTTGAAAGATAAATGAATAAAAAGAACACTTGAACCCGGGAGGCGTGAATTTTTTAAGCAAGTTAAAATTCATATAGAAAAGTGTTACCTCGAAGTACCCGCCATTCATTTAGATGGAAAAGTGGAAATAATGATATCCAATGGAAAATGCCCCCAAAAATTTCACTCAATAGCGCCACCTAGGCATGCAGTACCCTCCATTCATTTATCATAGGTGTCAAACTCCTGCAGGTTTTGGAGGTTTCCCTCTTCCAACGCAAAATGATTCCAATCGTCAGGATCGTTATCAGGCTTATGCAGAGTTGATGAGCTGATCATATATCAGCTGTGTTAGAGAAGGGAAACATTCAAAACCTGCAGGACTCTGACCCTCGAGGACCGGAGTTTGACACCTATGATTTTGATGAAAAAGTGGAACTAATGATAACTAATGGAAAAATGCCCCCATAAAAAAAAACACACACACAAAAAAAAAAAATCACTCAATAGCGCCACCTAGGCATGCAGTACCCTCCATTCATTTATCATAGGTGTCAAACCCCTGCAGGTTTTGGAGGTTTCCGTCTTCCAACGCAAAATGATTCCAATCAGCAGGATCGTTATCAGGCTTATGCAGAGTTGATGAGCTGATCATATATCAGCTGTGTTGGAGAAGGGAAACATCCAAAACCTGCAGGACTCCGACCCTACAAGACCGGAGTTTGACACCTATGATTTTGATGAAAAAGTGGAACTAATGATATCTAATGGAAAAATGCCCCCATAAAAAAAAACACACACACAAAAAAAATCACTCAATAGCGCCACCTAGGCATGCAGTACCCTCCATTCATTTATCATAGGTGTCAAACTCCTGCAGGTTTTGGAGGTTTCCCTCTTCCAACGCAAAATGATTCCAATCAGCAGGATCGTTATCAGGCTTATGCAGAGTTGATGAGCTGATCATAAATCAACTGTGTTAGAGAAGGGAAACATTCAAAACCTGCAGGACTCCGACCCTACAAGACCGGAGTTTGACACCTATGATTTTGATGAAAAAGTGGAACTAATGATATCTAATGGAAAAATGCCCCCATAAAAAAAAAAACACACAAAAAAAAAAAATCACTCAATAGCGCCACCTAGACATGCAATACCCTCCATTCATTTATCATCGGTGTCAAACTCCTGCAGGTTTTGGAGGTTTCCCTCTTCCAACGCAAAATGATTGCAATCAGCAGGATCGTTATCAGGCTTATGCAGAGTTGATGAGCTGATCATATATCAGCTGTGTTAGAGAAGGGAAACATCCAAAACCTGCAGGACTCCGACCCTACAAGACCGGAGTTTGACACCTATGATTTTGATGAAAAAGCGGAACTAATGATAACTAATGGAAAAATGCCCCCATAAAAAAAAACACACACACAAAAAAAAAAAATCACTCAATAGCGCCACCTAGGCATGAAGTACCCTCCATTCATTTATCATAGGTGTCAAACCCCTGCAGGTTTTAGAGGTTTCCCTCTTCCAACGCAAAATGATTCCAATCAGCAGGATCGTTATCAGGCTTATGCAGAGTTTGCTGATGAGCTGATCATATATCAGCTGTGTTGGAGAAGGGAAACATCCAAAACCTGCAGGACTCCGACCCTACAAGACCGGAGTTTGACACCTATGATTTTGATGAAAAAGTGGAACTAATGATAACTAATGGAAAAATGCCCCCATAAAAAAAAAAACGCACACAAAAAAAAAATAATCACTCAATAGCGCCACCTAGGCATGCAGTACCCTCCATTCATTTATCATAGGTGTCAAACTCCTGCAGGTTTTGGAGGATTCCCTCTTCCAACGCAAAATGATTCCAATCAGCAGGATCGTTATCAGGCTTATGCAGAGTTTGCTGATGAGCTGATCATATATCAGCTGTGTTGGAGAAGGGAAACATCCAAAACCTGCAGGACTCCGACCCTACAAGACCGGAGTTTGACACCTATGATTTTGATGAAAAAGTGGAACTAATGATATCTAATGGAAAAATGCCCCCATCAAAAAAAAAAAAACACTCAATAGCGCCATCTAGGCATGCAGTACCCTCCATTCATTTAGATGGACAAAGTGGAACTAATGACAGTCAGTTGGTTAGCATTAATGCCATGGATACATTTGCAACGTACAGTCGGAACCCTTGACCTCCTGGTTACTGAGCAGTATCAAGAGAGCTGGCAATGATGATCAGTTGTCTGTATGGACGTGGGTGTGGAAAGTGGGCCGAGTGGAATCAAGTCCGCTTGAGGCTCCGGTTTAGAAGCTTGAAAAACATTCACAAATGGGATCATAAGAAATAGCGTACCTTGATGTAGTTCATCATCTGCAGATTGAAGTGGTCTTTGGAGTTCTCCAGAATGAGAGTGGAGCCCATGTTGGACGTGGTGTTGTGGAGGTCAAAGATGACATCGTAGGCCTCCGGGCTTCCTTTTGGTCCAAATAGTTTGTTGATCTCCTGAGCTCTCTGCACCTCGTAGGGCAACTCCTTGCCCCCTGAAGCACTGAAGTACACAAACCATTGAAACATTATCATTGGCAGCATTTAGCATTTGGTGCTAGCTAGTTGACTTACAACATATAATGCGGAGAAATAAAGCAAGGAAGCCAAAAGCTACACAACAATCAAGGATGGTTTTAAGTCAGGCCATTATTTTATAGATGGATGATAATGGATAACACTAATGGCCCTGCAAGTGATGAATCAAGTAGTGTAAACATCAATATAGAAACCCAGACTATCTACTACTGTATGTATGAGCATAATATAAGAATCTTAAGAAGCATTTTTGGAGCCATTGCCAGGAGTGACCTTTATAGCTCAAATGAGAGTCGCCGTTATTTTTGTCTGTCTATCTCTTTTAAAGCATTTCAAAATGACACCACATCTAGGATGTTCTCTAACTTACTGTACAACAGCACCTCTCTGGCCCATATTGTCCCCGCGTGCACACATCTGCACTTTGTATCCCTATTTTCAGTGAATATCTGCTATTGTCCCGAGCGCCCGTGCATGGGCACACAAGCACAGTGGCTGTTGATGAGCTCTGAAAGCGCATCAACGGAAACCAAAAAATGAGGTTGAAGTTGTCGCTGGTCTAAAAACGCATCCCAGGCTGTTTTTAGCAATCATCTAAGCTTCTTATGTTGCCTTTAACTCTAGATTACATTTTCTAGAGCGCTTGCCTAAAACGCAAACATTTTCATGAATGAAACAAAATAAAAATGAGTAATAATATAAGTATCTCAACAAAAATGTATGTTCACAATACTAGAGTTGCGGGGGGAAAATACATTTTTGTCTTTGTCAAGTAATGTCAAATTTGATAGATTTCAGCTTCTTTTTTTATTATTTCTGTTATGTTTTTTTTAAATATTGCACACAAGAAATACCCTTTATTTAAAAAACTAATACTAAAACAAAAACTAAACTAAATGAAGCTTCTTCTTTTTTTTTAGGAAAATAATAAAAACTAACGAATTGAATTTTAAAAAACCAAAGCCAAAACTAAATAAAATGCAACTGTAATATTTATTAAATAATCCCAGACAATAATAATCCTGCTGGGGTACATCCTGGATTTGTCACCATCTAATCGCAGGCTTCGTAAAGACATTCAATCCAACCATTCACATAATGGACAATTTGGTCTCCAACTAACCTAACCTATGGTTTTTTTTTTTTAGATGGACATTTGAACTCCAAGAGATTCAAACCTTGAACCTAATGAAGTACAAGTTAACCATTAGAGCACAACACTCCTCCGCTGTTGATTAATCCTTAAGGAACAGACGGAACAACAACGTCATCCATAAAACTACTTGGGGATGTTGTTACGTGATCATGTTTTGGGAAACCTCGGGGGTAGATGTTGCGATGTTGTTACCCAACCACATTAGGCTGTTGTTGCGTGTGCCAGCCAGCCTTTGCATAACACTTCACTTCCACTAAAGTGCACACGAAAAGGAGCGCAAAGAAGGAAATCGGGGCTCGGAGGGATTAAGGGGGGGGGGGGGGGCGGTCGTTTTAAATGATTTGCAGCTCCGTCACGTTTCGCTCACGTTTCTGTGCTGGCTGCAAATCAGCTGAGGATCAGGAGGCGGGCCTCTCTCCTCTCCCCCTGATATTATGCTGGAACATGTAAACATTGCGTAGCACGTTAACAGTCTGATATGTGATCTCAATTTGGTCCTCATTCAGATGACAATGCATCACGAATAAAATGCCCTTGCATTTAGCACTATACATTGGAGCATGTGGGGATTGCCTCTTAATAAACAGGACGGGACAACAACAACAAAACGATCTCACTCTTCGATGACAGCTTGTCGCCGTGTTGTTGTTTTTTTTTTTTTACCTGAGGTTTTCCGGAGTGAAAGCTCGGTTCAGGTCCGTGTCCACGTATCTGGCGCATTTCTCAACAGCCCTCGGGTTGGTAATGAAAGGTTTGGTGTCGACTGTCTTCCTTTGGATCTCGGCGCCGTTCTTCATCCACAGGTTCACGAGCGTCACGCCGGACATCTCGTTCCCGTGAGTCCCGCCGAAGATAGCCACTCTCCGGGCCTCGTTGAAACGCGCGCTGCTGTTGTAGGAGGAAGACATGGCTGGACAAGTTGGGAGGCGGTGTGTGTCCTTCGAGAGCTCAGGACAAAAACAAAAAGTTTCCAACCCGAGCTTGGCACGTGTCCCCCTTTTTTTTTCTTTTTTTTAAATGCTGGCTGTGGTTCTGCGCTTGCGTATGCTGGCCGCCTGTTCATTGAAAGCCGTCGTGAACGACATATCCACCAGAATTACTGTTGTCAACACGCTGCCTCCCGAATGTAAGGTGGCAAATAAAATATGACAGGAGACATGATACCACTGATAACATTTCCGGGGAAGTAGTTTCAAAATAAACGCGAATCGGAAGTAGGGTTAGGCGATATGGCCCAAAAATAAAATCTCGATTTTTGCAGTCATTCACGACGAGTACGATTTTAATAAAATAAAATCAACAAACATTTATTTAAAGGTTTCATTCATTCAAAAATGATTCTTGTGCAAAATGTTCAGACAATAATAATGTATTTTGTTGGCCATAGACAAAGGGTTTCAACAGTTTGGTGAATAACTATCTTTGAAAATGTTTGGCCTCTAAAGGGAAAACAGTATTAACTATTAACCTTCGGAATGAGCTTCAGCACAGCGTACGTGTAAACACTGCTGCATCAATTACCATAAAAACCGCCCGTTGTGGTTTCTGAGTGCACCTTTCTCAAATAGATTTTCCCAAATACCTGTTATGTCAGCAACCGTCTTTTTTTCTCTTTTTTTCTAAGAAACCTAGATTTACATCCTCATTATCAATCCACCCATATTTTTTATTGTGGTTGAACACTGCAAAAATACAGAAAAACAACCACTTACACTCACATCCACATTTTACAATTGACAATTTAGTCCTCATTGAAGCTATGATGCATGTTTATGGAATGTGGAAGAACCCATCTATAAATATCTTTTTAGCATGCTTAACATTATATTATTCAAAAATGAATACAGGGCAATAGTTTGGTGTTTGGACCATGTTGACTTGTACACAATTGAAAATACATGATACCAGGCATCCTACACATTCATGATACTCTACATGGAATTTGTTAAAACACTAAGAAGTTGAATGACAATGAATCTATCAAAATGATCAGCATAAAAAAACACACACGCTATTTTAAAAATACTCTCGATAGTCAAACAGCTGGCGTGTGAATTGCGCTGACCAAAGGGGACATTTGAAAGGGTGAATTAGTCTCTTATGTCACAAGGGTGAGATTTTGGTTTTAATGAATGTCTTTCCTTCTTTGCCGTTTTACATTTGAAGACCCTCATCACACAATAACATCCCCTCAAGCTCGGCCTGATTTGTAAGCTGCTTTTTTCTCTTCTTCTTTTTCTTCTTGTCTTTTAAATCATTTAATGTGTCACTTCCAGGCCTGTCGTTATCAAAAGTGGCACTGCCGTGACAACTGTCAGCATAGTGAGCTTGATTAAGTGATGAATTGAGCTCTCCGGATTCTCCGGTCTCAACAGGTAGAGTGTCCTCGGTCTCACAATAAGATTTATTTTTATGCCTCTTTTTCTTCTTTTTTGAAGTACTGCTTTCCGCCACATCAGCAACAAGGAAGGAAGAGGTCCTTATGTTTGTTTTTTCCACTTCAGACACACACTCACCAACTTCTGGCATTGTTCTGCTTGACTTTTTCTTCTTCTTTTTCTTGCCCACCACGTTGTCCTCGGTCATTTTCTCAGTTCCGTCAGCAACATGGCGGGTCTCGTCTGGAGTGTCAAACACGTCTACCCTCTCAGATATGCAGGAAGATTTCTTCTTCTTTTCTATACTTCCATTTAAAGGTGCCACATCACTGGAGGATTTCCCACTGATGTCATCTTCAAGAAATTTCTTTTTTTTTCTTTTTGCAGCCTTTTGAGGAACTGCAGTAGTGTCTAAATTTCCTGGTTCCGGATGTGATCGCTTTTTCTTCTTCTTTTTCCTCTGCTTCTCACCATTCAGAGGTTTGCTGATGTTGCACGCGTGCTCTTCAACCTCTCTTTGTATGGTTTTCTTCATTAGCTCATCTTGATTGAGGGAACACATAGCATCTTCTTTCATGCTAATGTCAAGCTCAAAGCTAACCAGCACATTTTCTTGTATGATATTTTCCTTCATTTGTTTTGAGGTAACGTCTCCACTATTACCTTCAGGTCTTGGAGTGTTAGCAATATGTGACCTGGTCACCTCATTTGATGCCGTTTCAGGAGTAACAACTCCATTTCCCTCCTGATGTTGTTCGGCACACTGGGGTGGTGTGTACCAGGGCTGCTGCCACTTTGCTTTGGATTTTGCCAGAAAAAGTTTTTTTTCCTGCATTATAACACACACAAGAAAAATGATAATCACCCAAAACGTACTAAAACACATTTTTTTCAACACATTGTAAACACACTCGGCGTGCGGTGTGGTCGACACACATCTGATTGGAAAGTGCATCGGTTTGCTTACCACCACTTTGATGTCCTCGTCACCAGATTTGTCTTCTTCTTCATCTCTGCAATAGTACAGATATTTTACAATTATACTTCACAAAAATATAAATGTAACCATAGCTCTTTTTTTAACCATTAAAAATAAGTGTTAACACAGATAAGGTTGCCTATATGGAAAATAAAGGTTTTTTTGTTTTGTTTTATCATGAAAATGTGTTAATATCTGTATTTAGTTTCATTTTTGGCCAAAAATAATCCAGCCACTTGGAAGTGCAATGAAACGATCAAGCCTCAGGGAACGTAAGGTCATGTTATGTTAAACTCACACTGTCAGTGGTGATATGTTCTCATCGTCTCGGTCAACTGTCGGTAGACCGTCATGCAAATCCTCAGCTCCCTGCCACAACTCGACACATTTGAAGAAGCCCCCCATCACATAATTCTGTAAAATGTCAAATATAAAATATGGAAGGAGCATAAAAGTTGCTGAATGTTAACAACATACAATGTACAAAATTGTCCGTACAGTAAATTTTAGATTCTGTTTGGTGGTTAAAACAGTGCATCTGGGCTTCCATGTCCTTTCCGTGAGGAAGGAGAAGCTGTATTTTGGAAGTTTTATCTTTCCTTTCTTTTTCTTTTTTCCGCTCATCTCGTGGTCATCGTCATCACTGTAAGAGGACGAAGCGTCCTCCCCACTGTCCTCTAGCTCAGTGACAAAAGTGTGCCGTGACGATTTACGCCGTCTCACTCTTCTCCTGGCTTGCGGCAGGGGCAACTGTGTTAGAAATAGGCTGTCTCCCGAATCACTGCAAAGACACAATCACAAATGACATTTGCATTCATTTGCGTGCAGAGAGATTGTTCTAATGCAGCCAGTATATGTGTGTCTTGGCTTAATAAAGGTTGCGAAATGCAAATAATGTACCTGTCGACTTCAGGGGGGCTTTCAGGTTTGGGATTTTGGCGACTCGGTCCCGCCGAACACTCGGGGTACTGCGATATTTTATTCATATCATCGAGAGGATAACTTTCCAGGACGTCGTGACTTGCTGAAGCGTCAGATTGACTCAAACCAACATGTGTCGGCATTTCGGGATTCCTTTGGAAAATAGTTTGGGTCCTTATGTCGGAAATGAGTACAAATTCCTCATCCGCCTCTCCTGGATGATCATAATACACGGCATTCAAATAATAACCAAAAATATGACGAAATGTATTTATATTGCTGAAAAACAAACAAACAAACACACATGCCGTTACAAAAAGTACAATTTACTACTGTCAACTTCAGGCGTGCTTCCGGATAAACCAGGAAGTACTTTGAGCGTCCTGACTAGTCACGTGACTTCTTCAACACAAAAAAAAAACAGTCAAGAGGAGTCCGTTATACGTCTACTTCTGTTTTCGTCCACCCGTTATGTGGACTAGGACTAGTAACACTTTTAACTCGAAATATACACGCCACAAAGTCTTTAAATCCCATACGAAAAAATTACATTTGAAATTGTACAAACGGCAACAGCAATACGGATTAAATAGCTGTGAAAGCAAGCGACGACACATGAAAAAGACAAGTAACTCTCTTGTTACTTTATTTACTCTTCGATTGTACTTTACTCAGACACTTTCCCTGCAGTCTACACACACTTTTCCAGTTTTCCCGTCTCGTGTGACCCATCTTGCGCTCAAATATAGCCATGACAGATGTTGCCAAAACCGAAAAGGCTCGTTTGCATTTCCCAGACCTAGAAGAACTGCGAGCAGGTAAGAATTTAAAGATAATGGACACAGTAATTCAATTACTGGTCAGACAAGAGATTCAAATACTGGTGGTACTCTGTTTGCAGTGTTACAAACAGGGCTGGCAGATAACTTTGCAGAGGTTAAGGTGAGTGTTGTGGAATGTCCCGATCTCACTAAGAAGCCGTTCAACTTTCCTGTTAAAGGTAAGATTTTTATTATTATTTTTTTTTTACAGAATTCATCCAGATACGCATTACACAGATTAAACATGAGATTTAAACATGTGCACTTTTGAATACAATATGATGTTTCCTTCATCCTTTAGGTTTGTGTGGAAGTCCTCGGGTCACAGATGTGGGAGGGGTACCTTACCTGGTTCCTGTGGTTCAAAAGCAAAAGGTACTTTTGTCTACAACTCACCCAGTGATGCCAATGCATCTGGTGCTTTCAATTGCTGCTTATTGCCATTGTCCAATTGTTCTGCTGTCATATTCTCTCATCAGGAGTATGACATGAATGCTGTATCAAAAGAGCTGGAGTTACCAGGCGCGTTCATCCTCGGTGCAGGAGCTGTTCCCTCAAGGATCGTGGGAATAAATGCAGAGGTAATCCGCTAAATTATCTGCAATCTCCAACCACTATTTTAGAGAACATTTGTGACAATTTGTCACTGTACTGACAAGAAAGGGAATCTAAATGATTAGGGTTTTGTTTTCACTTTTAAAAAAAACCGTCAGACTGAGTTTTGACGTATTATATATTTGCTATCCAAGTTGATGCCACTGGTTCTGACTGAAGCCGATGGAAGGCCTGCAGTGAACAGCAGCTACTTCTCCTCCATCAATCCAGTGGATGGCCAGTGTCTACAAGAAAGATACAGCGACAAATTCTCTGACTGCAACTTTGGACTATTGGGGAATCTCTATGCTTGTGAGGGGAGGCCAGGCAAGGTAACATCCACACTACTAGACAAATGACATCAAATTATATTAGTTAACATCTTGTTCTTCACTACTAGTACTCAGTGGCAGATCTTAGCATTAGCATTTTTTTTTTCAACCTAATCAAAATAAGAAAAAGTACTACCGGTAAATAAATTACAAATCTGGTGAATTAATACTTCAGGCCCATTGCGCTTGAATTAGAATCAACTGAAAAGACAATTAAAAGAATAAATTGATGATGCAAGCTTAGACATATGTCACCTCCTGTCCTCAGGTCATTGAGGTGCGGGCCAAGAGGAGAACGGGAGAGCGCAGCATTGTGACGGCCTTGAGGAAGACGCTGGAGGTTCACTACCCTGATAAGAGCCTGGCTCTGGGGGGCACGTTCATCATTCAGAAGGGGAAAGCCAAAATACACATCATGGTAAATATGACCATCATAACTCAGCAAAAAAAAAAAAAAAAAAAACATTAAAGGGGACATATTATAGAAAATTGACTTTTTAATATTTGTGGGGATAATACTTGGGTCTTGCATCAAGCGTGGTGAATTGCATACTATGTCTCCTTTAAATTAGCAAAATCGCTGTATAGAAAGAGAGACTCATGTTGACCGTTTATGCACAGCCAAGAGAGTTCTCAGTCTGCCCTCTCACCTGTGACGAAGAGGTCAACGGCTGGCTCAAACATTTTGAGGTCAACGCCCCACTCATCTGCCAGTCGGTGCTTGTATCCAAAGATCCTGTGAGTAAAAATCTCATCAATGAATGCATATGTGGAAAAAGTCTCAGGCCATTAGATTTATTTGTTGCTGGGTGCAGGATGTACAGTTTGTAACTGCTGGAATGTCAATCGCTAGAGTGCATAACCTAACAAATGTTAGGGCTGTGCAATTAATTGAAATTCAATTACAATTTCAAATATTACACTCCAAAATCGTAAAACAAAAATAAAATATTATTAATACTAATTCTGAGTTGCTTAAATGTATATATTTGCACTTTTTTTTATTTTAAAAATAACTAATTTAATAAATCTTGTTAGGTCCAAAAGAAACTTGCATCATTTTCATATTTTTTTTTACATTTAAACATTTCCTTGTTTTGTTCTTTATGGCCTAAATTTTAATTTCAGACTTGGATGCGTTTTGAGTTTGACCTCTGGGGTCAACTAGAGGTCCTTGACCCCCAGCATATGAAAATAGAAACATGTCCATGTTAAGATCTACATGTGATATAAATGTGTATTTCCATGTTTCTGGCCATGAGATATCCACTTTTTGATAAGTGCGGGTCACCTTTGGGGTCAGTTGGAGTTCACTGACCTCAAACATGTGCGACTTCCAAAACAGGCGCATCTTTGGTTCTAAATGTGACTTAGATGTGGTAACATGAAGCGTGATCAGTCCAGTGTAAATGAACAGATTGTTTGCAATCACTACATTAGTGAAAACAATGCTATTAACAGGGATGTGATTTTTCCGCTAATTCGCGGAATTCCGCTTTTTTTATCTCCCCCCCAAAAAAAAAATATTTTTTTTTTTCAATTAAAAAAAAATTAATAAATGTTTTTTTTTTTTGTAGTTCATTGTGTATGCACATGACTCCGACAGATAACATCTTCTGCTATAACAAAGACATTTGTGGTATGCTCTAATATGAGTTACTTTTCATTTGGTCATGATACAATTATTTGTTCATGAAATTTGAACTCTTCAACATTATTTATGTGTTAACTTAGTAATCACATTAGTTAGATATGATGATATTCTCAGTGATAGTTTTTAAAAGCAAAGACAGTCCAATGTTTTTGAATGTGAGATTTTGAGTTGACTAAATGTTAAAAATAAAAACTAAACTAAAAAATGTTGCCATTTTATATGGGATAGTTCAATATACATTGAAAATGTATGCTGTTGTTTTGTCTATTTCTTTGTCATGTGAGTGCATTGAAAGTACTCAAAAACACGGAAAACCCATGAGCTCCGGGGGGCTACGCCCCCCATGTCCCCCCACCAGGGCACTGCCCTGGACCTAGCTGGGTGCCAGCGGCCCCCAGACCCCCGGCTAAATTTTCAGATAATTTCACTTTGGTCAAATCACATCCCTGTATTAATCACAAAATTGTCACTTTCCATGACCATTTACGTGCCTTGCATTCAGGGACTTGACCTACGTGTGGAGCACACACATTGCTTCAGTCACCATGGAGAAGGCGGCCACTACTACATCGACACCACGCCTGACAGCGTGGAGTACTTGGGCTACTTCATGCCTGCCGAGTTCATGTACCGCATTGACAGGCCCAGCGAGACCCATGCAGTTGGAAGAGATTAAAAAAAGGAACTGCATGGTGCACTGTTATTAATGATGACATCTAGTAGCACATACATTGTAGTTTTTGTGAAATTATAATCACATTTTCTGGTGGTGATGATATACTGTGTACAATGATTGCATTTTCTTAATTTGAAATATCCCAGAGGATTAATAAAAGCCATTTAAAACAACTTCATTGCTCTCTACAAAAAAAAAAGACAACCATCCAATGAAATTGTATTCACTATTATTGTTGCTGAGTATTTTTCTACATAATGGCAAAGGATTTTCCTCCATTAGACCCAGTAGAATCACATTTTGCGACTTTGATTATATATTTTCAAATGGAATGGATAACAATCCATCCGTTTTCTCAACAACTCATCCTTCAATAGTTAGTGGATTATTGGTAGATGGCATCAGTGACTATCTTTCAGTTAATAACGACAACTGCAGAAAACACCAGGCAAGATCCCACATTCCAATAACTTACTAGAACAAAACTCAGAAAATAATGAGTTCAGGAATATTGTGTGACATATTGTGTGCATGACAAAAAAATACAAAATATGTGCTACATGGAGTTCTTTATAAAGAAAATTGACTGGAGGCGATCTAATGTGGATGTAATGTTTATGACGTGCCACAGGCACAATACATGACAAACACGACTGACCCCCCCCCAAAAAAAAATATAAAGAAATAATATTTACATCGTTGAGCTTTTTTTGTGTGTGTGGTCACATATTCCAGTAAATTAGAAAATAACCTGCTAAAATGACCAAATAGCTTTCATATAAATAGTTTATGTTAACATTGCTCAATGAGAAGAATGACGTGAAAGTAGCCAGTGATTTTCCACCTCACCATTCTTAACATTAAGTTGGCGCACTCTGATCTGGCTTTAATTTAAAAAAACAAGACATTAGTTGTTTTTCTGTCCACTTCCAACAACCACAAAATTCCAACCAATGGTAATTCTAGTTGGTTTCTTCACCGCTCCTCTGTTTGCAGACCTATAGGTCGGCATCTCTCATATTTGGTCTGCACAAGCTCATCCAGAGAGATTATCTGTCCGCAGACCCCCCCCTTAGTGCTTCACCGCAGATAATACTCGATGGCTGCAGAAAAAGCGGCAAAGCCTCCACATCCTAGGACCCCGGCCTTCAGACCAGCTACAAATGTGAAAAGAACACAAATGTGGGCATAAAAAAAAATTAAAAAATAAAAATACATACATCTATGTAAATATGGCTTCCCATACCTCGAAACCCAATTGCTCCTCCAGTAATACAGCCACTGTACACTGCATTCTTCCAGTCTGATTTGCCTCTGTGCTGTAAATAAAATTGGGAGTTAAAATGGTGTCTCAATTGGTTGAAAAACAAACTAAAATAGATTTGACAAAACATTCAAAAGAAAGATTATCATTAATTATTCATTATTTTAAAACTTCTGAATATTAGAGGAACTGGACCGCACAGTCCTTAAAAAAAACAATAAAGTGAAGTCATAGTTTTGCTTCTAAAGACATTATACGTTTGAAGATAATTGATGAAAATTTGTGCAAAGACTGAGAACTATGTTTTACTATTACAGTACTAATTGTCAAGCTATATTCTGTTACAGTGTTTTCCTCATTTCAGTGTGATTGTGTATCAATTTTAAGACTACATTGGACGTCATGTTGACACACGTGCACTAGGTGGCACTATCGGATCAACTGGAGGTGACAGTTAACAGTTCAAAGTGTTGTAAAAGTGTAAGGACCCTGAGGTCATATTACTGTAATTTGTAATTGTACCAACATTTTTGTGAGAGAGAAAAAAAAAGGCCAATTAAGTCTTACAAAACGTGTGCCATGCATTACATCACATGGGACTTAAGTGCGCAAATTATTTACTCTTTGCTCTTTAATTTTTTGTCCCGAAGAAATGCGAACGGCAAAAAAGAAACATGACTTGGGTATGGTAAAAAAATATTGAATGGTGATGACCTCTTCTGTAACATTATATATTTATGGTGTAAAATCATTCAAAGCTAGTGAAAAAAATATTTCTAAATAACATAATTTCATTGTTAAACTACGTTCTAGGTGGAATTGCATTTTCAAGATTATATCTATAAAACTAACTATCATTAATCAATGTAAACATGCTTTATGCCATGCATATTTAGGAAGTAGTGTAGTGAAAGCTTGCACTCTATGCACAAAATAAAGACTTGTAGTGTTAACATACCGATTCTATGATACACTCTGTACAGGAGAACATGGCGCCCACAATGGCAAAGTTCTTAGCGTAGGACATGCCCCTCTGTCCCATATCTTTGAGGACTTCTCTTGCTGTGGGGGTCCTCAGCGGGTCTTTGGGATCGAACCCTACATTGGTGTCTATGCCTGCGGTGAAAACACCAAACGCTCCCCCGAGGACAAAGCCTGTGTAAAACAGACAATAAAAGACATCAACAGTGACTTAAGAGATATTATGATTTTCAACTTGTCATTAGAATGACGACACTCAAAACATGGACTCACATATTTGTAACTTACACACGAATCTTCTACGAAAAATGATTTGCTACAACTAATGCTGGGCAATTAATCGATTATTCAAGTTCAGTTATAGGGTGATATTATTATGTTTCATATTTCCATAGCCCCATTCCCATCCTTCATTCCATCCAAAGTGCAACCCCGTTGACGTGCATTGCTTCAAAGAATATAGCAGTAAACACAGTGACGTTATTTTTACAAAAACACAGTCAAGCACGATGCACACACTGATAACCTTAATTAATTGTATTTACCTCCAACACAGGCCAAAAGGGACTTGAAAGCGCAACTCTCCATCGCACTCTCTATCCTTTTTTGCTCCTCGCTTTTGGGAGGCACCGGCAGTCCCCCCATTACGCCGGGGCTCAAGTCCTTCACGATCCTCTTGTCCCCAATAAGATGATCCAGGAGCATACTGTACTGAAACGACGGGCTTTCCATACTCGGTCCAGCAGGAGAACTTTTAGAATCAGAGACGAAAGCCTCTGCAGCACTCGTGGAGGCCGCCATGTTTGTCAATGACAGCGCTTTAGGTAAATGCAGTCTTGGAGGAGCAGGGGCAGATTCGTTCCATTCGTAATATATATTTTTTAGATTTAATTTGATTTTCAAACCGTAGATGTGGTTTACGTGACTAAATTTAAACACACAATCAATTAATGGATTTGTTTCACGTCAATTACGTAGTTATTTGTAAATGAGTTTCAAATCAGCATATTCGAGCCAATATGACACGCCTAGTGTAATGAAATTGTTATTCATATTTAATTATTTATATATAGTCATTTAAAATCAATGTCTACATAAAATGTTTAATAAAGAAAATGTTATACGTTTTTGTTTTACCACGGCAAGACACAGTGCCAACCCACTTGGACTACATTTCTCATAAACCCCTTCGAGTACTGCGCCACGCGCTCCACCTATCCGGCGGCCAGCTGTGACTGTGCTGAGTCGAAGCCGTAGCGGCGGCTGCATCCTGCACCGACAACAGCAGCACCTCAACACTACTGAACAGGTGAAAATCAATAACACATTCTTGCTTATCTCTCAGACCTTGGACTGCGCTCGTGCCTACCGCTTGTGCCAATTTGTATTTACTTTGCCGAAGAACGAGAAAGCACAGTGACGTTTAATTAACTCGGATGGCAGATGGCTCGTAACTGGAGACGTCAATCTTCGATTAATGGAAATACAATATTTAATGGTTTATGTTAATTTGTGCCGCTGCGTAACTGAATGGTTCCTTAAACGGAATCTCTATATACTATTGTCATTATGGGACATGTAATTCAGTTGTTTCAGAAGCTAAGACACATTTTATTGAGGCTATTTGAGAAAAATCTCACGACACGCAACAACAAAAAAAAGTCACAAAAGTATATACAGTATAATATACTAAAATAATGGTTATCTTGTGTTATTTTACTCTCAAATTCAATTGAAATATGTCCTGTATGTGAACATGAATTGTACTGTGTGACTGCTATAGATAAATTGTTTGTATAGTAGCTGAATAATAATTTTCATAATGTCACGTCTCATGATCTCAAACAGCTGGTTGGGACTTCTCCAATCAATAGTATCCATCTGCTCTGCAGGCATTTACAGAGTATTCTGATTTGATTCCGATCAAAATTAATCCCGCAGTTGAAATGACTCATTATTAAACTCTAGATACAATTTATTACTGCTAAAAGTCCCCTCGCACGTTAAAGAATGTCTGATGTTGTTTGTGCGTTGGTCCAATCGTTTGTTCCTCATTAGTGAAGCTTCCAAAATAAGCCAGTGTTGTGTTTAATGTGCTTCGTCAGTGAAAGCTTGCTGTTCACATTTTTAAAGGCCCATTTTCTTTCACTCAGCAACCCATTTGGCACAACCACATAGGTGTTATTTGTTTGTTTAGTGCCATAATTAGTACCTTGTGTTTCCTGCAATGTAAAGTCTCTATTGCTATTACTTGACGAATAAGTTGTTTGTTGTTATGGAAAATTAGAATTATTATGATGCTGACATTAATGGGGTACAATATTGATCAGGGTGTCCTTACAGTCTGCAATTCAACAAATGCATTACCGTATCAAAAGAATAGTCAAATCTGTGGAGCCTTGTCTCGACAAATGGCAGTTGTGACTGTGGATAAAGCGACTTTATATAACACTGTTGTGTTTATGGAGGAGGCTAGTCATGGAGTTGATCTTGCAGTCATATTTTGGGGAACCCAACCGTGCAAAAAATATATAATTGAGTGCTTTCACTTTTTTTTTTTTAATGCTGCTTTTGAAATGTCAGGGAAGAAAAATATACAGTATATCCAAGTAATCCAATATGGTCAATGTAAATGTTGTTCGGAGCTAAATAAAGCCTCTTCGCTCCCTTTTATGGTTAACCACACTAGAAGAGGAAATAGTTGGAAGTCTGCTTTTTGGGACAGAACACAGCTGAAGAGAAGCCCATGTTAATATGATGGGGAAAACAGTATTGAGTGTGTCATAAAGGTACTTCTGTCTGGGTTCAAGATGATTATTTACAAATTAATTGTACACATATTTTATTTAATTATGTTGTTTTGAAACATATTGTACTAGACTCTGTATGTTCTTGTGGAAACTGGAGACGTGAGCCTCTGTGTTATTTTTTTTCTTTGAATACTCTCATCCTCTGTTTGACTCATTACTGAGGCAGTTCCTGTCATTTGCTTGCTATTTATAGCATATATCTGGGAAGGACCCATGTTCAGTTGCACATACTGTAGGTGGCATGAGACGTTGCCCGGTGATCTGGAAGACCGTTCATCGTGAGAACAATTTAATATGATCGCCCAATCCTCTTCTGGGAATTCAAGGTTTCTTCCCAGTGTTGTTAGAATACTCCAAATCCTCAATGTTATAATAATAGCAGCACAGTAAGGGACTGAATAGAGAGCTCGCCGCTGTGCTGGAGTCCTTCATCCACATGCAGCGATGACGTGACCTTGTGATGTGGTGTAGAGGGTGGAAGGCTGGCTATTATGAAATATGGTAGGAGGATGATGTAATAAATCATATAAACTGACTTGTTAAGGCCCTGCCCTTGAGCAAAAGCAAATAAAGAAACAGACAGTCGCAGTAGTTCCTTTCTTAACAAGAGCACTGCTGTGAATGTTGATATAGCACTTTAGTTATATAACAACATTAATCATTTCATCAGAAAAAAAATCTTCAGTGGTGACAGTGACTCACTTTATAGGAGAAAGAATGACTACTTGCATTCAAATATGGGATTTCAAAATTATTTTCCATCTGTAGATCAACTAGGAGAGAGAGTAATTTCTTCACCTGAAAAAAAACAAAACATACTTGACAAGCATTGTCCAAGAAATGCTGCTTCTGTAATGGATCATCAGGACTAGGACCCGACCGGTTAAACGGCCGCCGATTAATTCAAACATCGGGCAAAACAATCGGCCAATTGTGCCATATGGCCGATTATTTTCCCCTTAAAGCGTTGTCATCGAAGAACAGCGAAAGATCCAGACGCTATGAAAGTACCCTGAATGCACCATTTTGCTTGTGTAGCATTAGCAACTAGCGAGTGCGTATGGTATGTTATTCTGTTGTCCCTAAGCGTCCTTTAAGATGTTTAATGACACCCCAGTTGGAGATAACTGTAAAACTAAACGCATGACAATAAGAATGGCACCCACTGTATATTGAAATACAAAACATGCTTCGTTTTTAAAACATCGTTAGCCTATCGCTAATGCTAAAAGCGAAGGGAGGATCCCATTCAAATGCTAACTTCCTGTTAGCATCGACTTCGGGGGTGTTTTCCTTCGAATAACGAATATTCAGGCACAAATGCTGTAGAGGACACATACCCACACGTGAGATAACGCTTTGCAAAGGTACAAATTCTTCCCAATGTGTGAAAAACGAGTTATTTTAATACAATTCAAGTGCAACTTTCTTCTGTACTCACTTGAAGTGTGTACAGCATGGATGCACGGCACCACACTGCCCCCAAGTGGCCAAAACGCACAGGAACAGTCAATATTTGTTCTTACATGTTTTTTCAGGTGCTATTATTTTAGTTTATTCTATTCTTATTTCACTTTCTTATTGTTTTATTTTGTCATTGTTAAACGTTATATTTAAAGTTGATATTTCAAGAAATGAAAGACTTTATTTTCTTAAAATTCAAGGATGTAAACATCCAAAGATTATTATTTTTTGTCTTAACACATTTCCACATGACATGGCACGAAATACAATCCCGAGGTCCCAGGTTAGCACAATAAGTCCCAAGACTTGTGAAAATAACACAAGATAAAAAGGTGTAAAAGAAAAGGTTAATGCTTTACAGCAGTTGTAAACAAATAAGAATGGTTTTATTATTGACACATAAATCTATACAATAACCAGGTATACTTCATAAAAAATTTGTTGATAAGGTCATATTGTGGACTAGTCATTCAAAGCAGCGAAGATTTGTGCGCAAGTGACATCCATTAAAAATGAATTTTGGGAGGGGGGAGGGGGATAATTTGATGCATTAGATATATATTTTTAAATAATCGGCAGATTAATTGGTAATCAGTATTTTTGAGCATCGGCCTCAAAAAAAGCATATCGGTCGGGCCCTAATCAGGACCACATATGACATAAAGCTGACGTGTCTTGTTGTCATGCTTGCTCCTGCTATTGTGTTGAGAATGTCTTTCAAGGTGACAGATGCGCAGATATTATTAGATTGTCTTTTCTCGGTAAACAGGACAAGCAAGTTTCCAAGCGAGCACGAGCAGGGAAAAATTTGAAATATTTGTCTGAGAGGTGAGGATCAAATGGAAATGGGAAAGCGTAAGTGTTCCGCTCCCAAAAAGCTGCAGTGGAACTCTCCTTGGCCTGGCCCATGCATTACGATGCTTCATTGTGGAAAGTCATTGAGCTTTGTTCTCATGGATGCTGTGCAAGTGTTTCTATGGAATCCGCCCACTCACTCTAAATGCACGCAGGAAAGCGGCAGAAGTTTGTATAACGTGGCTCAGGCTGTTTATCCGACTCCCAAGTTCGACACCATCAGAGCAGGAAGTTTCGCCCTCGGGGGAGCTTGGCTCGAAGAAACTTGAAACACTGCCTCTGGCTGATGAACTTTGCATGAGAATCTTAGTTACTGCTTGCATTATTGTTCTTGGCCACCTGATGCATGAATGTAACTGCTGAGAGGCGGCAGTCCAATGCATCAGTCATTGCTCGGCACATGACTAAGCGTACAGTATATGCGACTGCACATCAAGCACACAATAAAACTCTGTCTTGACCAATTCAAAATTAAATTCAATCAAATGCATTAACTTAAGAATGTTATACTTTTGCCTGCATTTTTATGTTGTTAGCAAGATAATTCAAAACGACTTCACCATGCATGCCCATGAAACTTTGAGAGAGATTTGACATAATTTCGGTCAAAATTCAGATGTGCCTTCGAAATATATTTCTTATTTAACATGAACATTTCATTGAAAGAAAACAGCAGCAAATGCATATTATTTTGGTTTTTGGCATTTGTTAACATAACTGCTTTGCAATGGAAAATAACCACAATAACTACTCCAATGGAATGAAACATTATTGCCTGCTACTTAAACATATGCTGTGCAGTTTCTCTGATTTCAAGCATTGCAGTAAACTTTACTCTAATATGAGCTTATTTTGGTCTGACTCTAAACAGAGTAAAACTTACACGTGGAAGAGAGTAAAAAAAAAAAAAAAAGCCAATCTACTCTCAATGTTTTTGGTCTCCTTTTGGATGTAAGCAAACAGTAGGAGTGGCATAGCTCAGGTGGTAGAGTCTCCCAAGCTGAAGGTCGTGAGTTTGTTCCTCAACCCTTGAGTAACTTTTTTCAAATAAACTAGTAAAATTTAGTTAAAATCTCTCCATGCAAAAAAAATGTCCTTATAATTTCTGTGTGAAAAATCTCGAGTGAAAATTTTATTTTATTTTTTTCATGGGATAAGCAAAATCTCTCGTGTACACTAAAAATACTTAGAGTAAAACTTACTCTGAATATGTTACTCTCTTCCAAGTGTAAATGTAAATATGTAAATAAAAAATGACTCTACAGAATTTACTGTGAGGATGCTCGATACCACTTTTTTCAGACTGACGCATATGGGTACTCAACTCTAGAGTAGTCACCGATACCACAAGTACTTTTGATACATTACCCCCGCCCCCCGAAAAAAACATAATTTTAAAGAGACCGATATATCACAGTATAGTCGTTTTTCTTAAAATTGCATGAAATTAATGGCAATATTCAATTCTTCTAATTTCTACTTCTTGATCGTAAAACGGCCAAAAGAGAGCCGTCGCGAGTACGATACCTTGAAATAAGTTCAGGTATCGACCCAATACCGATACCTGGCATCGATACTCGCCCATTCCTAGGACTAGATTAGCTATGTTAATGTTGATTGAGTATTATTTCCCATCTTTGTATTAGCAAAGGTGAAATATTGGTGTGTGATACTACTGGGTTTACGAAAAGAGAATCTTTTTTTTTTTTTTCACCAAGAAAGAGAAAAAACACATACTTGACAATTATGATACTCCATGAATTCAACCAATACTGTAGAAGGGTGCAACCAAGGTTTGCCAGCATGCGCACATGCAGCGACAGACAACTATCTGAATTATGTAGATATGTGGGAGGAAGCTGGAGAACCCAGCGAGAGCCCACATGAAAGGGGGAAGAGCACGAACAGTTAGAAAGGCCCCGGTAGATTCCAGCCAGAGCCAACAGCTCTCAATGCAAATCAATTGTAGCTGCACCAAAATTCTTGGCAGATTATTATTTTCATGCTCCAACTTCCCTGGTTATGATTTTGGGATGGAGTTTCGCATCCGGTTGCGCATCAGTTTCACATCTCCACAGACTAAAGAGGAACACAGAGGGGAAAGTAGAGAGTGTCTGGCAGCACGAGGATAATAATACATTCTTCTGCTTTCATTTTAGCTGAGCTCATGACTCTGAGAAGACCACCTCCCTCGAATCCGCTATTATACAGATGCTGATGTGGCCAGGCACTGCATGCATTGTGTTGTATTAGAAAAAGGTTCGGACATTAAAGACTTTCTAATGTTTTTGTTGTTGTGACCAGATGTTATTGTTGGCGTCACACCAGCCATTTGCTGCCCATTTTAAAGATTGTTATACAGTAATGAGTTTGCATCACAAGAGATGAGCCACATGTTTTATTCAATGAAACTTCAACTTGACAATGAATGTGTCAGCATCTCTATTGTGTAACCACAGTGGTTAGAATGATGTCTATAGTTGCGGAAGCCTTGGTTTTGTAGTAACAGAGATCGTGGCAAAGCAGTATTGTAAAGACGCCCACTCGGCTGAATCACCACCATTGTGTTCACACCCCATGTGGAGAATCTGACTCAGGTCTTAAAGCAAGTGAGAGGGACCCCCCCCCCCCCCCAAAAAAAAAAAATTCTTGGTAATAGTCCTATAGTATCGTTAAATAGAACAAGCCATTATAAACATTTTAGAATAATATGCAAAAATATCATCAACACGGGTATTAGTAGTCAAAGACGCTGATAACCAATATTTGGAGCTGATATTTATTTTCACTAAAAGGGAAAAATATATTAGCATTAAAAAAAATAAAAATAAACTCCAGCTCTAAAATGTTTGGATTAAAAAAAAAAAAAAGCACATGTTTAGTGAACAACTTTTAGGGTTTGTAAACTATTGGAATTAAAAAAAGAAATTTTAGTCAATAGAGATCTTGGTTAAAAAAACATCTAAGAAAAAATTCCGGGATCTCTCAGGGTCATCAGCATCTCTGAAAATATAAATAATGAGTTCCCTGAAGTTAACACTTTTTTCAAATTGATCAATTACTGGCCGTATGATACTTCAAAATGGCCAATGCCGATATTTGTCAAAATGCTGAATATCGGTACAGATAATTAGTCTATCCCAATGGTAGAGATTTGTGAAAAAATTTGAAATTTACCAAATGGTGACATAGTGTTAAATTTGAAAAAAGAATCATACAGTACAGTGTAAACACAAACAAACAAAAAAACAAATAGCATAGAAATCAGTAACAGCAGTTTGAATCCAATTTCTTAGACAATCGTACCCTTGACAGGTCGATATTTAAAAAAGATCGTTTCAAACAACCTGGCAGTGGTGCTGCTTCCCAAAATGAGAATTTAGAATTGAGGGGGGAAAAAAGGGTGTCACAGAAGTCATCTTGAGCTTACTGACTGCAGTCAACATTCTATAGAAGACGGTTCCACTTGCATCTGCAGCAACGGCAGGCCTACTAATTTCTTTTTGAGTGAATACGAAATTGTTTTTCAAGCGTGTGCAGTGTTCGTGTAGCTCTGCTGTTTGTGACAGCAGAGTAGGGGTGTGGTCAGACCAAATTTAGTTTCTTGCCACAATCTAAGGCCCGTTTCATTCCTCGCCAAAGCACAGTTTGCATTCTACCCACATGCTTACAGCCTTGGCATACCATAGGATGTGGGATCTAAATTACACCAGAATGGAAGAGCGTAAAAGTCAGACCACTCCAGAGTAAACCCCCCACCCCCCACCCCCCGAAAATCCTTAACAATAATATGGTCTATGCAGTCCCACTAGTCTAAATTCTGTATTTTGGTTAATATTACATTAGTGGATTACGAGTTAAGCAGCAAAATCCAGCAGTTTTTATCAGTATCAGAAGGCGGCCATTTTGCCACTTGCTGTCGAGTGAAAATGACATCACAGTTGTTTAGGTCTCAGGTAACAACCAATCACAGCTCAGCTTCATAATACAGGTGAGCTGTGATTGTTCATTGCCTGAGCCCTGAGCAACTGTGATGTCATCGTCAGTCGACAGCTTGTGGCAAAATGGCCGCCCCCTGAGCTGGATTAAAAACGGCTGCATTTTGCTGCATACCTCATATTCCACAAATGTATTATTAATCAGAATGTCGTGTTTAGACTAGTGAGGTCACATTTTATTGTCGAGCAATGTTTAACGAAGCACTGGCGTTCCTGATACTATGCATCTCAAACATTACTCAAACATATCTCAAACATTTGCACATTTTTGGAAATAACACTGATAAATGGAAAATATTATATTAAAATATTTGTTCAGACTTGTATAATGGGCTAAACTATAAGCAGGGTTAAAACCCCAGAAAGTAAAAACCCTGCTACATTACATGCGATGTATCCGGTTGCGCCACTTTTTTTTTTTGTATATATATATATTTTTTTTAAATAAATTTTATTGAAAGCATCTCAAATGTTCTCCAATTTCCATACTGTAAATGAATAGGATCGTATGCCGAGAAATGTTTCTTGAGAGGAGTAATATGGCGGCCTGGCGGCTTCAAAAGTCTTGGCTATCCAGTAATATATTCAGATCAGTGGTTCTTCATCTTTGCTGATTCTTCTTCTACGCTTTCCGTTAACTCCCTGTGGCTGCGCTACAGCGCCACTCCAGACTTGGCATATACATTGCAGCCGTTAAACGTCCTCAGCGTCTTTTTTTTGGGCACTCGCATGTCTTGAAACGTTTCTGCCTGTACAAGATTTTTTCGAGGAACGAAGCCGGCTTCGCTTCCAGCGCTTTTGTCACTTCCTTTCACAGTGTATGCTTCCTCTTCCTACCTTTGTATTGCATTAAGAACCAAAAAATTCATACAGTGAAATATTTTTTGGAGTCAGTTGTGGTTAAGGTCAAGTGCTTTGAAGGTCATAGGACATACAAAAAAAAATATATATATATATATATATATATATATGTATATGTATATATATATATATATATATATATATATATATATATATATATATATATATATATATATATATATATATATATATATATATATATGTGTGTGTATATGTATATATATTAACTCTTTGACTGACAGACGTTTTCAGAAAAGGGATGCCGTGGGTGCCAGCCGATTTAAGCATTTTTGACTGATCTTTCAAGGTCCACAGAAAATTATGTGTTTGGACTATGGAAACACACATACTACCAAATGAAAGATTGGACTCTCATCTTTCATCAGAAAAAAAAGTTTGTTTCTACCTTATTCCGTTTTTCAGTAATCAACTATAGAAAATGGTTAGTTTCACCTCTGTTTTGGAAAAAAACGTCTTTTAACGTCTTTGGCACTCCTCCATAGGATTTTACTAAACGTTATTTAACGTTTTTGGCAGTCAAAGAGTTAAAAAGACAGAAAAAAAAATTTTATTATTATTTTTTTAATTTATTTGTTTTTAAAAAAAAGGAGAGCAATGATGATGTCAAATCGAATGAACAATACTGAGCTCTCCTGAAAAAAATAAAATAAAATGAAGGTCATAGTTGTCATCGTCCTGCAAAATTGGAAAGAGCTTCAAGTCATTTTACATAATAAGTTGCAAACATGTAAGGCCCAATTCCGCCGGTGCGTTGTGCATGTCTGAGGCAGAACGGCGTTCTCAGATGAGTCACTGAACTGGAATAGTCTTTGTTTTCCATTCATATTTAACAGTGGCTATGAAAACATTGACATCTGAGGCTTATGTCACATTTGTTTAGTTACGTCATCCTTGCGAAAGTTATTACCAGTTGGCAAAAAAGACCAGCACGGATGAAGAGAAGATGGCGATGATGCTGATTGATTGATTGATTGATTGATTGATTTATTATTATTTTTTTATTTACCTTGCCTCAAGCTATTTCACTGATTATAGCTTCTGTCCTTAAAAAGAGAGCTGTTGTGTGCTCAGGGCTATCAGTACGCAAGACGGAGAACACAAATGAAAACTGGTTTGTAAATTATGATGATTTATGATTAATGTAAGAGGGTGTGAGATCCTGTCAGCACGTCAACCTCCTCTTGTATTGAATCTTCTGTAGTGAGTGACATGTTAAGTGTTTGAATGCTGAGCTTCCTTCTGTGATTATAATACACCGCCCCGTCCTGTCTGCAAAGAATCCACACTGCTCGGATCAGATGTGGAAGATTGTTTCATCCACACCCAAGAAGATAAGTGCTCTCGCTTGCTCTTGTCTCATCTTTTCCCTTCAGTTCAGCAGCAGCTATTTAGCCTCATTTAGAGGCTGCATAGGGCGTATGACAGCAAATAATGTGCATACTGTGTATACTATATCATGCTTATTTTTGTGGTACAGTTCAGAAGCAATGATCATTGTTCATTGTGTTGTATCAGATTTACTGTATTATACTGTATTTAGATTAATATATTGACTTCACAGAGATCGTCTTCTAATACTGAAGCTGAGCTCTAGGCTAACCTCAGGTTGTGTCTGAGACATCTGGGTCGTTAACTAGGCCACCATAAAGTAAGTGGGACGCAGTTTTGGCTCCAGAGTTGGCAGAGTTCTACTAAGGAAATATTTCAGATTTCTCCCCCCCCGAAAAATGTCTTATGAGCCTACCGAAGCTTATTGCATTCACTTGGAAACAAAAAAAAAACAACTCCTGTTTTGTCCTAATTTATTTGGGGAGCTTTGTTTTTTTTAGTCTTTTTATTTTTTTATTTTCTGTTTTTCTGAATATTTGTTTCTGTTTTACTCGATTTTTTTTTCTGTCAAAAAATATTCCGAAAAATTAATTATTCAGAATAACAGGGAAAAAAAGTATTTTAAAAAACAGGAAAAATATGTATTTTAAAAAAAAAAATGGGGGGGAAAATTATTCAGAAAAACAGAGCTGGTGTTCTGTTTTTCGGAGTAATTTTTTTTTAACCTCTGAACTCCAAGTGACTTGTTGCAGACTCGCTAAGAGCGGAATCGGACACTTTCCCGCATACCTCCATATGCAGTAAGATGGTCATTTTTACTTAATGGCTCTCAATAAAGGAATGAATGTGTATACTTTATTGTGGTTTGTTGTCTAATCTCTGAGGGAAACCCCCTTTTAAAAAAAATATTCAGAAAAACAGAAAAATAATTATTCAGAAAAACTGAGGAAAATATATATTTTTTAAAACAGAAAAAAAAATACTCAAAAAAGCAAATCTCCCCCCAAAAATTAGTCAGAAAAACAGGACTTAATTTTTTTCCAAGTGAATGCAATACACTTCCGTATGAGCCATTTTCTTTTCTTTATAAATCGAATCCTTAATATTTGAAAACATAAATGGACCGGACAGGTGTTCCCAACATTAAGGCCTAATCTCATGTTGATGTTGAGAAGACGCTCCATGTAGTCGTGGCAGCCATTCTGAAGAGAAGAAGAAGAGAAGCCATCACATTGTTCAACTGTCTTTGAACGACACATAGACCATGCAAGGAGACGGGATCACGGGATGTTGCCTGCAGACGACTTCTAGTCATATGATGGTGATGTTGTCATGGCAAAGAGTACAATCTTAATCAAATCAGAGACGTGCTAGCGCACGCAAACATATTGCATTACATTTGAAAATAGATTAAATGTACTCTAAAAGGAAAGGTTTTGTGGATTTTCTTTCCATCAACCGTTGTGTAATGCTTCCACCTTTTCAGTAAAATTACATATATGTAGCCTGGAATAGTTGAGAGAAGAGGAAGAAGCTATTTTTGGTAGAAGTCCACTGGAAGGATGACGAGCTCGTCTTCCTACGAAGACTTTACCCCCCCCCCCCCCCAAAAAAAAAATCCAAGTTTTGCAATTCTCAGAAGTAGGAAATGGTTTAGTTTACTAACGTGAACTGTGATATATTAGCATTATTATCATATTTACCATCTATGAAAGTAGTAGTTGTCACAAATATAGGAGAAAGAATTTGGCAATCATTTTTGACCTACAAAAAGGATGAGGGCGTTTTTATTTGACTGGGAGATGGGAAATCAATCCAAGATGCTGAGAATGAAGTACATTTTCGTGGTCATACCTTTATTTTGGGGTGGTTTTGTCGCTGATTACAATATCTAATTTGAGAAAAACCGTTAGGGTTGTTCATTTTATATATTCAAAACGTGTTGCAACCCTTTATTTTTTTTTTTAGCAATAATTAATAACTGTGCTAATCATGGTCATTTAAATTGTTAAGAGAAAAAAAGCTTGTGGTTTCATATCCTCGGAGCTAGAGGAAAGGTCAAGTCACTGCTGCCCTGATCAATGACACGGGCCATCCCCCCTGGGTATATACAACTATGAACCACGCTTATTCTCCTCTGTGAAGTGCACGCCCACTTCCTTCCATTTCCCCACATCTACTCTGCACAGCTGACTCTTCCTTTGTAGACACTGTAGGCCAACCTCACAGTCACAGGCTGTGACCACATCCTGTCGGAGTAGGAAAATAGGGCTACTCTGGCAGCCACTCGCTTTTGTTCAAAATCCAAATCAAATAAATAATTGTGTAACTGCGGTTCGCTGCGTACTTGTCAGGTGAAAGCAGTTAATGTTTTGCCGCTGCCAGCGTTTTGTAGGAACTTCAAACGGGAAAGTATTTACTTAAGTGCCCCAAGGCTACTCTTGCATGGATGTTTTTTTTTTTGTCAGAGGAAGTGCATACTCGCTTTGCTGTCTTTACAATTTTACCACGGTGTGATATTTGCAGGAAAAGGCATTGTATTGCTCAAACTATATACTTAAGTCAGTATCACAGTGGTACTTGAGACAGTAAGTAAGAAGTTACACAAAAAGCTCAAAAAGTTATTATTTTTTTTATTTGATTGATTTTAAGATGTCAGCATTTGCACATAATTTAATGTTGTTTTTAAAATAAATAAATAAATCAGTTTTCATGTTCAAGCAGTTACTCAGTACTTGAGTATTCTTTTCACCAAACACTTTTTTACTTGTACTTGTGATTTTTTTTATTATGACTACTTTTTACTTTTACTTGAGTAAAATTATTTTGAAGTAATACTACTCTTACTTGAGTACAATTTTTGGCTACTCTATCCACAGCTGGTTGTGTTATAGGGTTTTGACTACCCTAAAAATCTTGTGAAGTCATAAACTATTTGCTTTATAGTAAGCAGTTCGGGTAGAAGTAAAAATAATAATAATAAAGCATTGTACTATATAGACAATATGCAATTGCTTGATTGTCTTAGTTTAGTGTGCTAGAATCTAGATAAATTAAGGTAAAAAAAAAAAAGATTCAAAGTGGCCCTTGCATCTTATTTTTTTCAGAGGAATAAGTTTGGACACCCATGACTTGGGTAATAAAATTCTCTCTTAGTGTCAGTGTTTTGCTCAATTTGGCTCTATACTGCCCCACAGAGGACAGAGGCTAGAACTTCAGCTCTGGTAAGAAGGGATTCTCAAAGTTTGGGATTTCAGGAAGGCCACAGGGGAGGGGAGAAATGTTTCCACTGCCAATTAAATTTAACTACCATGTGATGGTCTTGTTTTAGCTTTCAACCTCATCATTAATGACATGTTTAACAGAAAGGAACTCTCATCAAATGAATTTCAGTTCAAATAAATAATTATCCATTTTTTTCTTACTGACCTGCACCAACAACATTAACACCAACAGAGAGGAACTAGTTTATAAAAGTGCAGTCAATGTTAGTTTAATTGTCTAATTAGACAAAATATTTTTAACCCCCCCATCCCCCAGGTGTAGTCCACTATCACAGTCATGATGAAAACGGGTGCCACCAAGTTGGGGCTGCCCAAGGCGGGACTCCAGGAGCGAGCTAAGCAGGCTTCTTTAGCCCCCTCTTCATCCCCCAGCGCCACTTCTACGGCAATGAGGACTTCCAGATCGTCCAACACGCTGGCCTCAGACCAGAGACTCAGCAGGGTGAGGCCCAAACCAAAACTTGGTATTCTACTTAGAACTGAGATCTTGCTGCTCTGCTGCTGTCTTTCTCACACGCATACGGATGAGATGTTATTGGTACTAACAGCGGTTATATTTTCAGCTTAAAAGAGCCAACAGTGATGATGCTCTGACAAAGCCTGCACTGGGAGCTGCTTCCTCTGGCTTGCGCATGAAGAAGACGGTGACTACTGGAGCCATCTCAGATCTTGCTGAGGCCCGTCCCCGTAGTCTAACTGGTAAGTCATAGAATTTTAAATAATTATGAACTTCCCAGCATAATACAGTTTTGTGTGTGTTCACAGTTAGGATTTGTGTTTGTCTACAGTATCTAAAAAAAAAAAAGTGACAAGTGATTATATGTATAGTTTTTCATGGGACAACATTGGAGAAATGCTACAATTTATAGTAGTCAGTTTACAGCCCTCACTTCTTCTTTTTTTTAAAGCGGTGTAGATATTAATGTGTTGTGTTATTTTGAGGCGACAGTAAATATACTGCACATAATTCTACAACCTGTACATTGACTACTTGACTACATCATTGTTGTCCCTTGAAAAGATATTGGATATTTACAAATATGTATATTCACTTTTGTGGGATACTCTACTTGCAATTTCCTACTTCAGCCACTAGAGGGCCACACACACTAATCCTGAGGATTCGAGAGAACTGTCTTTCCATTTTCAGTGCTTGACCTTTTTCATGGTTGCTGCTGCACACGGAATTTATTTATTCCAAAATAGAGACGGGGAGCATTCATTCTGCTCCTCTCTCATGTGCTTAGCTGTGTCAACACATGATGTTTTGAATTACAAATAAGCAAATATATATATATATATATATATATATATATATATATATATATATATATATATATATATATATATATTTGTTTTTTTCCTCAGGAGAGCTCAGTATTGTTCATTCGATTTGACATCATCATTGCTCTTTTTTTTTTTTTTTTAAACAAATAAATTAAAAAAAATTAATAAATGTTTTTTTTTTTTTTTTTTTAATATATATACATATATATATATATATATATATATATATATATATTTTTTTTTTTTTTTTAAGGAAGTGATGATGTTTTTTGTCGCCATTTGCTCGGAGTTGAAACACAACACAATACGTGTTTTTTATTTTATTTATTAATTTTTATTTGTTTATTTACTTTTGCTTTTTTTTTTTTTTTTTAAGTTTCAGATCATGACACACAGGTAAATGTAACATGCAGTTTCTAAATTATGGTTTTATCTTTTAGAGAGGGGGAGGAATCCCAAACGAGCCATAAATGAAATCAAATGTTTGCGATAACTCAGGGTGGGCGCGTGAAACCTCAGTGAGCTTCTATTTTTTTTGTTTTTGTTTTTTTGTTGCCGTACTTGAATAAAGTGTAATTGAACATCCACTACAGCAGGTGGCAGTGGCACTCTCATCGTCAGAGAATGTGCAAGGAGCATTAGTCCCTCTGCAGAGGTGTACAGTAATTAGAACAATTTTATCGACAAATTATACTGTTTATAGTCACGGCGGAGAGTTAGGGGGCGCGAAATATTGTCTTCTTCCTGGGGCCGGCGTGACTAAAAACAATTGAGATGCACTAGGGATTAGTCTTTCGCATCGCTTTGGTGGAATTATGGTTATGAAACATAATCCACTGAAGATGACATGCCAGTTGCTCCGGGCTCAGGCAACGACCAATCACAGCTCACCTGAGCAACATTGATGTCATCTTCAGTCGACAGCAAGTGGCAAAATGGCCGCCCCCTGAGATGGATAAAATTGGTTGGATTTTGCTGCTTAACTCAAATTCCACTATTGCAATATTAACCAAAATATCATATTTATACTGCATAGAATATATTATTGTCAAAAAAATATATATTGGGGTTGACTTCCGCTTTAATTAATCAACGTTAATACGCTTTTTTCTTCCCTTTTTTTCTACATTAGGATAGGTTAAAAAAAAAACATTTTATTCAAGATTTATATTTTTCATATGAATATGGAAAATGCTCATTAGCCTACAGTTCTTCACAACATTAATTTGGAACACTCATTTCATCCACAAAGCGGATTCTAAGCTCTAGTGCAGTTCTTCCTCTAGGGGCTATTTTGCTGAGGTAAATTGGGTTGAGACTTCAAACAAGATGAAAAACCACAAGCAAGTAAAGCTTGCTTGCACTTCTAAAAAAAAAAAAAAAAAAAAAAAAAAAAAAAAAAAAAAAAAAAGTAAAAGAAACTGAATCTTTGCTAATTATAAAAAGGTTATTTTGCACCGCTATTTTCTTACTCAAGTGAGAAGTGTGCATTATAAATTCATCATTCCTCAGATACTCACATTGGCCTAGTTTTGTGAACCAAATTCTGGTAAGCAGTCATCATCAAGGGAACGAATCTCACTAAATAATTCTTTGTCATAAAGAAAACGTGAGGTGTAACGTAAAGAATATTGTTGTTGCTCTTGGGCAAAATTGTGTCCTTTTTTTTTTTTTTTTTTAGAAATGAAGGTTTTGTTTTATGTGCTTTCCCCTTCAAGTATATTGTTGTAGATGAAGTCTACACTTAAGATGGCATGTTTTCACCACTAACAAGTAGTAACTTAAACACCCAATAATAATAATGAATAAGCTTATAAGGTAACCAAGCACGCAACAAGATTTCCAATCTGTTATTTTTCTTAATGGGTTCAGACTTGGCACTTTACCAATTCTACCATGCAGTCAGACAATAGGTTTTTGGATGACTTATTTAAAATGCCTCCTCAATAATTCAGGCATGCTTTCATTGGAGGAGGAGTCCCTGTGGAGTGTGCCAGGGAAGGAAGAGAAGGACATAGACTGTCCCGCTCTCTAAATAACAAGCCTGGCGAGTGGCGAGGGCACAATTACATTGAAAAACATTTTAATATGCAGTTTCTCCTTTCATATCGCTGGTGCTGAGCCGTCATAAGTCACAATTTGGCAAATATCATATTTTTTTTTTTCGAAATTCTACAGTTTTGGTCTTATACAATATTTGAGTTAGAAAGGCCAAAACGCATATCCTGACTTTTAAATGCAGTATAAATAAAGACGAATAGAGGGACAAACGGACAAAGTGATTCAGGAATAATATTGACCTGGAGTGTATTTAGTTCGATTTGATGAACTAAATCTGAGCTACCAGACTCTGTCCGAGGGCACTATATGTTTCTTGTGACTCTCCTATCTGTCGGATGAATTAATCACATACGCCCCAGTCCTCTGGGATGACTCAGGCTGCAGACGCACTCAGCCATGACCGACACACACTGACACAAGCACTAAAAATATATTAATTAAAGATAGTAAAAAAAATATACTGGGTGGTCGTTTCTCCACTACTGCTCTACTTTGTACGGACTGTCCCCCTGTTTATTATGCATACATGTGGAATTTTTATGCCTCGTCTTCATGACAAAGAAGCTCTTTAAATATCACTCAGTAGACACTTGTGACACTCAAGTCCATGGAGAGGCATGGCAGATAGGGAATGTCTTACCGCAAATCTTGAGAGAGGTCTGTTGTGCCAGCAGAGATGGAGGTCCTGTGGCGAGGAGAACATTCTTAGCAGGATTAGGGATACGTTTGTTTACCAAGGTCAATGTGCTGATGTAAGTGGAGGCGAAAGCAGCATGCTAATTTAGAGGGGAAGTCAACCCAAACTAAATTTCTTGACAATATGTTCTACGCAGTCCCACTAGCAATCAATATCAGAAGGCGGCCATTTTGCCGCTTGCTGTCGAGTGAAAATGACATCACAGTTGTTCAGGTCTCAGGTAACAACCAATCACAGCTCAGCTTCAGAAAACAGGTCATCCGTGATTGGTTGTTGTCTGAGCCCTGAGCAAACTGTAATGTCATCTTCAGGCAAGTGGCAAAATGGCCGCCTCCTGAGATGGATATAAATGGCTGGATTTTGGCTGCATAACTCATATTCCACAAATGTAATATTTATCAAAATGTCATATTTAGACTTGTGAGGTCACGTATAACATATAATTTTTTTAAAGTTGACTTCCCCTTTAAGAGAGGCAGATGGAAATCCGACTTTATGTAACATTCAGAAGACTTAGGAATAGGCTTGGAAAGCAGTAGTGAGGTTGACTGTCCGTGCGGATGTGGGCAGGAAAAGTCTAAGCGCGACCACAGTATTTTATAATTCAAATCCACATGAACCAAAAATAAAACTTCCACTTAAAAGGGAAAAGAGATGGAGGGAGAGAGAGAGGGAGAGAGAGAGGGAGAGAGGGGGAGAAAGAGAGGGAGAGAGAGAGGGGGAGGAGAGAGAAAGAGAGAATGGAGAGAATGAGGGAGAATCGTGAGAGAGAATGGAGAGAACGAGGGAGAGTCGAGAGAGAGAGAGAGAGAGAGGAAGGGAGAGGCAACGAGGGAGAGCGGGAGGGAGAGACAGCGAGGGAGAATAGTGTGAGAGAGATAGGGAGAGAGAGAGAGGAAGAATCTAGAGAGAGAGAGAGAAAAAGAGAGAGAGCGGAAGAGAGAGAGCGGAAGAGAGAGAAAGAAAGAAAGAAAGAGCGAGACAACGCGCGCACCTCCCGATCCAGTTGTTCTCGCAGCAATAACGATGTGCATATGACGCTGCCTGCATGCCCGCCTGCCAGCACAGCATACTGTCACCGTTGCGGAAGGATCGCCACTCGCTGTCAGGACACGTCGCCTGCCTCAGCAACACATGCGCATTCACACAAACACGCTCACACTGTCCCGGGAAGGATCGCCCCAAAAAAAAAAAAAAGATCCATAGTGGGGGAAGAAGAATTTGATGTTTCTCCTTCGCTGTGACGTGAGCGGCGGTGATGGCGGATGCTGAACAAATGCGACCACGCTGACACCCCCCCCCCTCTCTCCACCCCCACACTCGTACATCACTCCCCCGCAAGCCACAATCTGTTGGATTTGTCTTCACTGTGCGGAGTGTGGGAGGCGCAGATTGGACCAACATGGGGAACCAAGCGGGCAGACAGGAAGAAACCGACACAGGTCTGCTTCAGTCGTACCTTTTTGTCCACCGCACCTTTTAGTGCAACTACTTTGATTGAGCTGATTTATCTTGCATGTCATGTGTTACTGCATGTCTGAAAGAAGTTTTGAGTGATGATGAGTACTGGTAAAAAAAAAAATGGCCCGGAGGTCTTGAAGCCGTGAATGCTTTGTACGGGTCTTCGTGGCTGCTACAGGTCTGGTTGTGCACCTTTTGTGTAGTCCACAGAAGTAGGGCAGGAGGAGGAGTGCGCTTTGTCTGCTAGTAAGAAGCTACTTCAGGAGCTTGGAATCATCACTCTCGCATCTCTCCGCTGCCCTAAGCAGAATTTGCCAGTAACTTAAAGCTCATTATAAGTGTGAAAATAGGGTCTAAATGTGTCGACTTTGTGTCGTTTTTTTACAAATATGAAACCAACAGCAACAAAAACATAACCCACTGGCTAGATTTGGACTATATTTTAGGAGTACACAAATATACATGCAGTAGTATTTTGGTTTGAGTACATTTCTTAAAGGGGAAGGCAACCCATACATTTTCTTTACAACAATGTCTTCTATGCATCCTCACTAGTCTAAACACCCTATTCTGATTAAGAATATGAGTTTTCCGCCTGTTTTTATCCGGCTCAGGGGGCGGCCATTTTGCCACTTGCTGTCGACTGAAAATGACATCACAGGTGCTCAGGTAACCAATCATGGCTCAGCTGTTTTCTGAAGCCGTGACGTAAAGGGTTATTATAGTTTGGGAATTTTTCCTTTTAGTTAGTTTTTATTTCGTTGTGAGTTTTGTTTCTTAAATTTAGTTAGTTTTAATTAGTTTTCAGGGTGATTTTTTTTCTGTTATTAGTTTTAGTTGTTTCTTAAATGCTTCATTTCAGTTTACTTTTAGTTAGTTTCAGCATTACACTCTAAAAACAGTTGGGTCAAAAATGGACCGATCCTCTCCATGGGTCAATTTGACCCAACTTTGAGTCAAGAAATGGGTCTTTCAGCATAAAACAACTCGTAAATATTGGTCAGATCCTTTACTTGGGTCAAAAAAAAGGGTCAGTTTTGTATAAAACAACACCGATAGTTGGGTCAAATTGACCAATAAAGTAATAATAATTGGGACTGTGAGTGTAGTAAAAAAAAAAAGTAAAAAAAAATTGAGTGTAGTTAAAAAAAAAAAAAAAATTAATTAAAATAATAATAAGAATAATAAAAAAATATATATATATAAAATTACCAAAAACAAAGGACATTTTTGCTATAATTATAGTTAGTTTTGTAAACATAAATTGTAGTTTCAGTTAGTTTTCGTTTTTTAAAAATCATTTCATCATTCATTTAGTTTTTTGAATTTTAGTTTTACTTTTTTTCGTTCGTTTCAGTTAACTAAAATAACCTTGCCGTGATTGGTCGTTACCTCAGCCCCTGCGCAACCTGTGATGTCATTTTCAATCGACGGCATGTGACAAAATGGCCGCCCCCTGAGATGGATAAAACCGATTTTGCTGTTTAACTCCTATTCCGCAAATGCAATAATCAGAATGTAGCGTTTTAGATGAATGGGGGCACGTATGCGTTATTAATTGTCAGGAAAATTTGAGGGTTGACTTCTGTTTAAAGATGAGCGACAAATGCTCAGATCGAGAGTCAGCGCTTTTCTTCACGCAAACGCATAAAGTAATATTATTACTTGTATACATTAGTACTGCTATGACATATAATAACATAAAATAATATAAATAATGTCAAATATAACCAAGAGTGATTCTTTGAACTGATTATTTTTAATAATTTAAATATTGTTGATGGGGAAAATCATAACTTTGGGTGCAGGCTAATAATGAACTTGCTTGCTAATGTATTAGTGGATTGTCCACTCCAGTCCTTCCCTCTGGAGATTGTTTTGCCGACGTGACTAACCGTTTCTTCACAGAGTCTTTCTTTACACTTGTGAAAAAATATTTTGTTGACAGTGGCTGTTGTTTTCCTTGGTCAACTTGTGACCAGTGACTCTGAATTCTATTCATTCTGTGTTTAAATATGATGGACGGCGCTCTTTCTAAAAAGAGAGGAAGAGGGCTAAGCTGTGTTCTGCAGTGTTCACAACCCTGAGCCTTTCTGTCTCTCCGCTAGATTACCAACACAACACTGTGGCCCAGACTATAGACTGCGGTCCGCATGCCGTCAGCTGTTGATGAATTGACACTAAATTATAGTCCAGTAACGGTGTGTCTATATTAAGCATCCAGTGTCTTGTAGCTGGAGGAAAAAGAAAAGTTTCAAACATATTTGTCTAGCGAGATCAATTTGATTGTCCTGACTTTCTCATGGTCAAAAATGGAAATTTCACACGTCTGTGGTTTGTCCACATGAGTGACTGGGATGCTTAATAGGAGCTGTGATATTTCTAAGTATGGTGAAATTCATGTGGCTGAGTACTTCAACTTTTTGAAGGCAAAAAAGACAAATTATTGTAATCTTATATTTGCAGAGGGCTGCTGAAGACTTGATGGTTTTCACTCTTGCAAATGCCTTTGCTGTAAACGACCCCCCCCCCCTTTTTGTTAGAGAATTTTTAGTAAATAATTGCTATCTGACCTACAGTAGGTAGCAACCAAGAAATTGGAGTCATTTCATGTTGGGTCTGTTTTGTTTTTTGGTCCATTAACTCATTGACTGCCATTGACAGCTAAAGACTTTAAAAACAACAACATTTTAACTATTTCTATTAGTTTAACTTTTTTTGTTTGTTAACAAGAGTATGAAAACCTAGAATTTTTTTTGTACATGTAGAACAGATATAAAGTTTGTGATTAATCGTAAGTAATACGATTACAAATTTTAATTGCCTGATGCCCCTAATTTTAAATTTTTCTCAAAAATAAAAGAAAAAGATTATTAAAACTTAAACAAAAAAAGGTATCGTAATTAATCGCATGACTTCACTAGTTAACTCCCGATTAATCACAAATTTTATATCTGTTCTAATACAATTAAAAAAAAAAGTTTTTCATATTCTTGTTAACAAGAGTGGGAAAAAAGGTTAAACTAATAGAAATAGTTCAAATTAATTTTTGACGTCTATAGCCATCTATCTATCATCTATCTAGTCATTTAGCAAGCTAGTTATCGAGCTATCTGTCTAGTTATCTAGGTAACTATCTAGCTACCTAGCTAGCTAACTAATATAATTTATCAATTGATGACAATGAAAAGTGAAAGGAGTTACATCAATAAGTCTAGAATAATCCAAATGAGACACTACCGATATAGAATGTTAGGACGCTATCAATTCATGTGCTGGCGGGTGATAAATTCTACCTGGCATCCATTTTGCTGAGTTACATTTTATTTTCAGCCTGCATTTAGTATCTCTTGCCCACAGATGTACGCTGACGTATGTCCTCTTCCCAGAGGTCCTAACATGTTTTCCATTTTGACGTTTCCGTTGACCTCCTGTAGACACATTTATTATTAAGATATCTGGACAATACTTGGGTATGGTGAGGTCACACTGCATGGTAGTCTATTGGTGGGGCAACACAAGTAAACCATATATATTTTACATTTGGTGAGAAATTAGATTTGTTTTGTCACAACAGAGAAAATGTTTCCAATGGACAAATGTTTGTGCATAATTTTGAGTAAGTTGGGGGGGGGGGGGGGGGGTCACGTTCAAAAGGAAGCAACTCGGACCAACCTGTGAGAGCTTGAGCACTGAGGAAGTTATCACTTTTTTTTTTTTTTTTAAATATACTTTCCATTAAGTCCACATAGGCACAGCAAACAAATGGGTCTTTTTGTTCTTCTTCTTTTTAAAATTAATTTAGACTTTTTGTCCATAGGGAAATGTTAGATTTTACTGGCCATTATAAAGACTTTACATAAATCAGTGCTATGGTATGTATGCATGATGAGCATTTTCTGTCTTCGGGATCATTTAACAACAACCTTAAATTTGTCATACTTTGTTTTTCACACATTTTTAGACTTTTATTGGCAATTTTATGGATATATTATGGTAATTTTCTGCCTCTTTTCTTACTTTTTTGGGACATTTTATGCCTACTTATTAACATTTTTTTCTGCCTTTTTTTTTTTTTGCTATAAATTTTCTGAAATTTTTGGCAATGTTGTGGACATTTTTCCTCTTCCTTTTTGGACTTTTTTTTATGACACTAACATTTTTTAAATATTTATTTTTTATCTAAAACATTATTTCATTTAAATAATATTTTTATCTAAAGAAAAATTAATGTATTTTTTTTTTCTACAAATTGTTTTTAGAAATGCACAGGGAGCCGTAGGTTGCAGACCCCTGGGCTATAACAACGCATTCAACCATCCTGACTAATCTGTGTTCAGTCATTGTGTGTCATGCAGCCTCCCTCCCGAGACTCACTGGAATTTCTTGATTCCAGTCAGAGGACAGAAATGCCTGCGAGTCTCCGTGTCTGACTGATAGGTGCCTGTTGACCCATTTCCCGTTTTCTTGTCAGTCAGGAAAAGGGGAAGCCCACCATAGTTTTGGGAACAAAACAGGACACACAATGCAGCTTAGATGCATTCTTCCGTACGAGTTTGTTTGTGATGGTGAGAATGAAGGCACTTCAGGTGCCAACTGGCAGCCACTTAACCGCCTGCACTCATTAATTCACTCATTAATTCAAATCCCAGTAACACACAATGAATCAGCCTTGTATTTAAAAAAACAGCGCTTTTCTCTGATTTTAGGTAATTTCGTGGAAAAATCAGTTTCACAAATGCTAAAGTAAACGTTACGGTTGTCGTACCTTTGTCTCAACTTTTTACACATCACAGGTGGAAGTGGTTTCCAACCAAACACATATTTAGCATTGTGCCCTTTGCTATGATTGGCAGGTGGCTCGCAGTCACATATCCATTTCAGTTGTGAGCCATTTAGAGACTGGTGTCACTTCAAACAAGCTGGGGTGACATCATGGTTAACTCATTCACTGCCATCGACGGCTATAGACGTCCAAAATTCATTTGAACTATTTCTATTAGTTACACATTTTTTTCCCCCATTTTTGTTAACGAGAGTATGAAAGCCTAGAATTTTTGGGTACATTTAGAACAGATATAAAAAAAATTGTGATTAATCGTGAGTTAACTAGTGAAGTCATGCGATTAATTACGATTACAAATTTTAATCACCTGATGCCACTCATTTAATTTTTAATAATCTTTCTATTTTTATTTTTTTTATAATCTTTTTTTTTTTTTTTTTTTTAAGAAAAGATTATTAAAATTAGGGGCGTCAGGCCATTACAATTTTTAATCGTAATTAATCGCATGACTCACGATTAATCACAAATTGTATGTCTGTTCTAAATGTACAAAAAAATTCTAGGCTTTCATTCTCTTGTTAACAAAAATGGGAGGAAAAAAAAGTGTAACTAATAGAAATAGTTCAAATTAGTTTTTGACGTCTGTAGCCGTCAACGGCAGTGAATGAGTTAAAGAGGTGGGCGATACAAAGATGAGGGAAAAATAAAAGTCATGTCCTTTTGCACCGCACAGATATGAGAATTCATCCTAACCACATCAGACTCGCCTTTCTTTTACTCAAGGACCTTTTTGTTTGTGTAGAAGGACAAAATGTCAAGTGGCCAACGCAAGCTGATTTTCTTATTTTGTCGAATTTATCAGTGATGATGTGTACGTTTACATGCTATGTTTTCAAATCTGTGATGTATATTTTATATGCTCAGTGACAGCGTTGTGAGTTGTCCTCATTCTATCAATCATGGATTCAAGCTGTCTTAGATGCAGTTAGCCGAAATGTGAGAATTGAACTCCACAGTTTTAAAAAATAATCTGCTTGGCATCTTAGGTGATGTGTGCTTTATTGTCCCCTTCTGTCCTACTTCAGCTTTAAATCTTCACAACGTAATGTCTCTAACGCTTCACTGAAAGAACCTTTCATTCGTTCAAATTCAGCTGTATGCGCCGGGAATGTAAAATACTATTGGCAGCTTCTGCCACAGTTTACTCAGCACGATATAATCTGTGCACTGTGTCCAATTAATGGAAAGTATTTTCTATATTATGCGTTTGATGTTATAGACCGTCCGAGTGTCCATTCTTTCCTCTTGTCTTTGCTATGCTGAGAGAGTTGTTTAATGCAGGAATTAAATCAACGCACCGGGACAAATTTCCATCACTGAGCCAAGTCCACCCACTGTTTGTTGATGAGCTGAAAACGTACAATAAAATACTTGTCACAGTTCAGATGGAGTCTGGAATAGGCTTGTGCTTGTGACCCACATTAGTGCCTTTTGAAATGTCACAGTAACGCTCTGCTGTAATGATGAATGAACACAGAGAGCAAGAGTGGGACAATGCCAGGCAGATGCTGTATTGTCAAAACAGCAAGCAGTGTTTGGGCCCAGTTAGCTGTAACAAAACACACTGGCAAATAAAAGTGTCAAAATCTGACCCACTATTAGTTTCATTTACGTGATGTAAACAAGTGGGTCTAATGTGTCTCTGCTGATTTATTTTACCTTTCCTAAATCATGTTTAGTCCAAAGTATATGATAAGTCTTGATTTGCAAATGTATTAAGATCCCAATGTATTGAATTTTATGTCATAATATCCTTACTTACTGTACGCCAGCAGTGGTGTCAAACATACGGCCCGTGGGCCGGAACCGGGCCCGTCAGTCGGTCGAATCTGGCCCTTGAAGACAGAACGCAAATTTCAGTTTTTCACTCAAATTAACTGTTGTTGCTCATTTTGTCCACTGGAGGTCGCACTGACAACCACTTAAAGGACATCCTGAATTTTGGGTCTCACTCAGGATTTGATGAAAAGAGAAAATAAATTTCCCATTGCTCTCCAATAAAAAAAAATAGAATAAAAAAAAAATATATATATATATATATATATATATATATACTTGTCATTTTTATAGCTTATTATGCTGTATGTCAATGCACAGTATGTTAACTGTGTGTTTTACTTTCTCTATTGTAACCTGTAACCGTTTACCGTGAAAAAGTGGGCTAGAGGTCTCCAAGTGAGCTCCCCGCTTTGGATGACTAAAGTTATCTCAATCACTTTGGTATGTGTCACAGGTTGTCAAGCAACTAAGAAGTCTGGTATCCCGGCCCCAAGAGAAATCCCATCTTCAATAACAAGGGAGCGCATTTCCCTGCGGGACCAGCTGAGGAGCTCTTCCACGAAGAGGATCGTTTCCAGTGCCAGCACTTCGAGCCTCTCTACCCTGGCAAAGCAAACGCGTAATTCGACAAAGTGTCGTGGAGAAGCAGAAGGCCAGGAAAGGGGCCTCCTGGAATGTCAGGTTAAAGAGCTGCTGGCTGAAGCCAAGGCGAAAGACTTTGAGATCAGCAATCTCCGCACGGAGTTGCAACGCTGCAAAAGTAAAGCCGCCGCTTCTTCCCCGTTGCCGTCGCCCGTCTTCGTATCGCCGTCTGAGGACCAAGAGGGAAAGCTCACAGAGGCTCGTGTACTGCTTCAGGAGCTGAGGGAGAAGAATGCAAAGTTTCAGAGAGAGCTCGCCAACCTCAGAGAGGAGAACCAAGTACTAAAGAGGAGGCTTCTCTCCTTCGAGGCCTTGCCATTGTCCGGTAGCCCTCCAAAACTTCCGAATGGCCTCCCGTCAGATTGCAGCCCAACTGCCGGTCTCGTTAAAACCTCCTTCTCCTCCAGCTCCGTCAAGGACTCGCCTTCGCCTGACTCGTCAGAGTTTGAGAAGATCCCACGTTCAGGATCCATTAGCAGCGACGTGAGTAGTGAAGCCACGGCAGGCGGGCGCGACGTGTCTGTGCGGAGCCTAACGGAACAGATACACAAGATGGAGGAAAACCACCACAGCACCGCAGAAGAGCTCCAGGCCACTCTGCAGGAGCTCGGTGACCAGCAGCAAGTGGTGCAAGAACTGACGGCGGAGAACGAGCGTCTGGCCGAGGAGAAGCGCCTCCTGCAGACCTCGCTCCAGCAGCAGAGAGAACGTTTGGAGCTGCTCTCCCAGAAGAACGAGGCGCTGGCTAGCCGACTTCAGGAGCAGGTCCAGGCTCAGGCCCAGCGGGAGGACGAGTTCCGGAGCCAAGGCCCTCGACTTGTCGAACTCGAGCAAAGGTACGCCGAGCTGGTCGAGAGCTCGCGCTTTGAACGGGAGAAGCTGGTGAACATCCAGCAGCAGTTGACAAGCAGCCTTCGAGCTCTTGAGGAGGAGCACCAGGAGGCGCAGGGCCAAGTGCACGGTCTGCGAGAAGAGATGGACAGGCTGCATGAGCAACTGAGCCGGCAGCTGGAAGCCAGAGGTGAAGCCGTGCAGTCTGCGGAAGAGCAGAGGGCTGCCGTCGACTGTCTCCGAGTGGAAAATAGTCGGCTGAAGGCGCAGGTGGACATCGAGAGGCAAAAGGTGGGCGAGCTGAAGGCCATGCAGAGTGCTAGCGATAGAACCGAGCTGCAGGGTCTGCTCAAGACGGCCCACGCCGAGAGAGACCGCCTGGAGCTGGAGCTGAGAGAGCTGAGGCGGGACTTGCTGCAGGCCCAAGATGAGACTGAGCACGTACAAGCGAGCATGTCCAAGGTATTGTGGGTGCATTTTTAGCACCAAGAATTTTGATTTCTCCACTTGATTGACTTGATTCCCCCCCCCCCCCTTATTTAATTCAAAGCTGTTAGCTTAATTGTTTGTTTGTGACTGCAGGCTGGTCCACCAGTGCATGACTGTCAGGGCAGATTTCAGAGATTGAGAGGACAATAATCCTGAAAAAAAAAAAAATAGGCACTGTAGCTGTCACTGCAAAAAAAAATAAAAAATCCATACTAAAAATTAAGACAAATTTCCTCTAATTTAGACAAATGTTCTTATTCTAAGCAAAACAATCTGCCAATGGGGTAAGCAAAATTGTCTTGGCAAGCATTCTTAAAACTAATATATAAATCAAGCCCTTGAAAGCATTAACGGGTCTTAAAATTTGAAAAACCTACCAAAAGATTTAGTAGAATTTGCAACTCTAAAAACAGTCGGGTCAAAAATAACCCAAATTGGGTCAAAAAGGGACTAACCCAACTTCATGGGTTAAATGAATTGGGTTGTTTTGTGGGTTATTCATTTGACCCAACTTTTTGGGTCAAATGAATAATGAAAGTTAAATGAAAGTTAAATTAATTGGGTTATTCATTTAACTGTCATTGGGTTATTCATTGACCCATAAAGTTGGGTCAAGAATAACCCACAAAACAGCCCAATTTGGGATTATTCATTTAACCCAACTTTATGGGTTAAATGAATAACCCTGACGACAATTATATGAATAACCCAAAAAGTTGGGTCAAATGAATTCCCCGGAAAAAAAGAACCCAGTTTTTGGGTCAATTTTGTTTAAAGTAACCCAATTCATTGAATTATTAATTTAACCTATAGGCTATATATGGGTTCATTCAACCCAACTTTATGGGTTAAATGAATAACCCAATGAAAGTTTAATTAATTGGGTTATTTATTTAACTGTCATTGGGTTATTCATTGACCCATAAAGTTGGGTCAAGAATAACCCACAAAACAACCCAATTTTGGGTTTTTCATTTGACCGAACTTTTTGGGTCAAATGAATATCCCGACGGCTGTTACATGAATAACCCAAAAAGTTGTGTCAGTCCCTTTTTGACCCACCTATTTTTAGTGTCGAAGCAACAAATTCTGTTATGTAAGAAAAGTTTACTTAAAATTTGACATTGTGTCGCATTTTGCTTTTATATACTTGTTGGCCCAAAGAAACCGACTTTTTCATTGTTGTTTGTTTAGTTTCCTATCCATGCTTTAACTCTGAAATGCACACGCAGGTGGAGGCCACAGGCCAGCAGGTCCTTGAGAGAGCGGAGATGAGGGAGGAGGAGCTCACCAAGCGGGTGAGTGCCTTGGAGGAGGCGCGCATGCTGGCTGAGAAACAAGTCAAGGACATGAAGGAGACCATCTTTGAACTGGAGGACCAAGTGGAGCAGCAGCGGGCCGTCAACCTCCACACTAATCAGACGGTCCTCGACTTGGAGAGTATGTTTGACCCGCTTTTCTTATTTAGCTCTTAGATTCCATCTCCCTTCAAATGTAAGATGTTATTTGTGGTTTATTGTATTTCTTCACTGTTTACCTGCACAGAATGCAAATGACGACATATTGTATGCTTCTTACTTTTACCAGCATTTGTAGAAACAATGATTTTTAACTGGAAAGTCTCGACTGTATATTCCCGATGTGTCTTGAGAATTTAATCTGCTATTTTCTTTGTGCTATAGTACAGAGGTCCCCGACCCTGGTCCTCAGGGACCGGTATCCAGCCTGTTTTCCATGCCTCCCACGGCCAACACAGGTGGAGATCGTTATCAGCCTTCTCCAGAGATTGCTGATTAGCTGATGATATGAATCACCTGTGTTGGCTGTGGGAGGCATGGAAAACAGGCTGGATACCGGTCCCTGAGGACCAGGGTTTTGGGGACCTCTGCTATACTGTAGTACTTTCATTTACTAATCACCCCTGCACCACAAATTAGCCCACGTTGTGTTAAGTCGTGCGCAATGAGAAGTCAAAGACCTTTCATTTGTGTTTGCAGACCTTGTTAAAAAGTTAGAGGAGCAGAAATTTGAAGCAGATCGTCAACTGAAAGTTTTTAGCAGGCAGATGAAGGTAAGAGAGTTTGCCGATTGATTGGTTATCTCCTATTTGAACTGCGATCATCAGGGATGTGATTTTTCCGCTAATTCGCGGAATTCCGCTTTTTTTACCCCCCCCCCCCCCCCAAAAAAAAATTTTTTTTTTTTTTAGTAGTTCATTGTGTATGCACATGACTCCGACAGATAACATCTTCTGCTATAACAAAGACATTTGTGGTATGCTCTAATATGAGTTACTTTTCATTTGGTCATGATACAATTATTTGTTCATGAAATTTGAACTCTTCAACATTATTTATGTGTTAACTTAGTAATCACATTAGTTAGATATGATGATATTCTCAGTGATAGTTTTTAAAAGCAAAGACAGTCCAATGTTTTTGAATGTGACTGATTTTGAGTTGACTAAAACTGCCATTTTATATGGGATAGTTCAATATACATTGAAAATTTATGCTGTTGTTTTGTCTATTTCTTTGTCATGTGAGTGCATTGAAAGTACTTAAAAACACGGAAAACCCATGAGCTGGCCCCCAGACCCCCGGCTAAATTTTCCGATAATTTCACTTTGGTCAAATCACATCCCTGGATCATAAAACATCTCCTTTATAAAAGCACCGTTTTTTTGTATTGGAGAATATGAACCTAGCAGACGTGTCCGTTTGATCTTTTTATAGGAAGAAAAAGACGAATGGCGTCGGTTCCAGGCCGACCTCCAGACAGCGGTGGTGGTTGCTAATGACATCAAAGTGGAGGCTCAACAGGAGCTGTGCACCCTCAGACGGCAGCTGCAGGAGGAGCAGGATCGCAATGCTAAGCTTTCTTTAGACGTGGAAGCCCTGCAAGGTGTCAGGTACGGTCGTCGCGTCTCACGGTCCTTATTTGGACCCTCTCTACATTGCTTAAGCATCGGGATGCTGTTCCTTTGTTTGATGGCAGAGCACTGCCGGATTCCAATTGAATGCCATATTAAAGTACAAATGTGAATGCATTCCCAGTTCTAATTGCTAATTAAAATTAAAATGTTTGCAAACATCCTATCTCCCGCTATAGCACGAGCGTCCCACATCAAACTGGTTTTAATGTAAACGTTATTTAGCTCAATTCTTTGGCTGAATAATGTGCGTTTCAAAAATGTCAGTTTGCTTCCAAGGATTTACAATATCTGACTCTCTTCTTTTAAGCTGCCTTCTTTTTTTACACTAACCACTGCCAGTCAAAAACACTCCAACCTCACTATCCTCTGCCACTATGCATAGAATCTTCTTTTTTTATTCTTTTTTTTTTTTTTTTTACTACAGTAGATGAAAATGCAGCTGTGTTGGCGCATGTATGCAGCACCAGACAATACTGCAATGAACATTTAACTTAGAATGAATTAGAGCGGTCAAAAGTAATTGATTAACAAATGAATCAACAACTCTTAATAATCAAGTTACCGTTTGGAGCCATTTTTTGATTTTTATTTAAAATTGTCCAAATCCTCTGATTTCAGAATATCTTATCTTATCTTCTGTGTTTAACTCGTTTACTGCCATTGACGACTATACACGTCAAAAATTCATTTAAACTATTTCTATTAGTTAAACTTGTTTTTTTTCCCACTCTTGTTAACAAGAGTATGAAAACCTAGATTTTTTTTTATCGTACATTTAGAACTGATATAAAATTTGTGATTAATCGTGAGTTAACTAGTGAAGTCATGCAATTAATTACGGTTAAAAATTTTAATCGCCTGACGCCCCTAATTTTTAATAATCTTTTTTTTTTTTATCCTGTCAGGCGATTAAAAAAATTTTCATTCATCATTCAAATTCATCAATCCCCGGTTGTTGTTTGTTTATCACTATATGAGTACGAAATAAACAGCAATCACTGTTTAATAAACAGCAATGGGGGGGGGGGGGGGTTGCTTTTGTAATGCACAACTAAAATTCATCTGATTAGTCGATTAATTGATTGAAAAATCGATGGATATGAATAGATTCTAAAAATATTTGATAGTGACAGCACTAGAATGAATCCATTGAAGATGTATTGGTAGTGTCTTCATTGTGGTGGCTGTTATAATTAGAGGTACAGCACTCATTAGTTTGAAACCAGGGCTTTAAACGCTCACCTTATCATTGTACCTCTTTCTATAGTTTTCTGGCTTGCTGCTGCGGCGCCATGTTGATCTGTGTGCCCTTTGTTGTGTGAACCATTAAGCCACTCCTTCATCCATGTCTGCATGAATGAATGTTCAGCGTCACCTCACAGTTGTCTTTGAAAATAACATGACGTTTCGTGCGGTCCTTATAAACATACCACATCACTAGTTGTAGACCTCGGCTAAATCAGCCAGCTATCCCCAAGGTTAGCTGTTACACTGCGTCCCACTCCCCACCTCCAGCAGCACCTTTTGATGCCTCCTCACAAAGATGTTTTTTGAAAAGACTCGAGTCCAGGTGAGTTCCCTGCCCTGTTCGCCTGCTTCTCGCGGCTTTTGCTCTCATCTCAACTCCCTATCTTCGTCTCGGTGTTTCTCACCTTCAGCTTGTTGACTCCTGTCTTTCCCTACACTGGCTGCAGGCACCCGCAGGACTAGCTGTTTTTTGTTTTTGTTTTTGGCAATGCTTATTCTCGTTCTATTTAAACGAATGTCTCTTGCGCCACCTGGTGTTCTTTGTTGGAATAAGCCATAGCATGGCCGGATGCAAATTTCAGGCAGTGCATAATCTGTCTCAAATTAATTGCATTTGTATAGCACCCTCCTTAGATATTTCAGACGTCATTAATGACCTAATAGTTTATGCATGACTTTATGAATTTAGACTTTTGGTTACGTTCTGATTAAAAAACGGATATTAGAACTCTTCTGCTTTTACTGTAAATATACTAATTACAGGCCAACAGTCTAAAAATGTTAACGCATATCTTTCTCTTTTCAGAATTGTCCCTGGAGCAACATTTGATACCAAGACGGCACTCGAAGGACACTAGTGATGTTCATTTCAGCACCTTGTGGAGATCAGGCAGGCGATAATGATGCACTTAAAACGAAAGTTACGACTGTAACTGCGGTTCTATTTCGTCCCTCCCGACCGCCAGATGGCGGTGTTTCAAGCACTGAATGTTTATTGTGCATGCGCGAAGGAAACATTCAGTGCTTGAAGCACCGCCACCTGGCGGTCGGGAGGGACGAAATAGAACTTTAAAAGGAAACATTGTAATCAGCAAGCATCAGTGCAAACTGTGTACGCTCGGTTTTGCACCATAAATATTGCAGTTTACATTTTCCACATGTTATTTAAATGTACCTGCATACATGTTTTTGATGTTATTGTATTTTTTTTATTGAATGTACTGGGTTGTCCTTTTTTGTGGTATTTGTGTTAATACTTTCTTCGACTACAAAGTTAAGTGTGCCTTTTAAAGCCGAGTTGTTGTATTTGTTACATAAAAAAAAGTGTTTCCTTTAATTTACTGCAAGTATAAGCACCTGTCATCACACACTGTTATGGTTCTCAACCATTTTCCCTTAAAAAAAAAAAAACGTGCATCATTGCATATTGTATTAATGCCACGACAAATGAGCTGTTGGACTGAGGGTTGCACATATTATATTTAAAAAAACAACAACATTATTCTTTATTTTTCTATCTTTTTTTTTGGGGTGTAATTTAGGTTGCGGGCAAGCGGTATAGTAAATGGATGGATGAAAGAAAAACAATGGGCCTGATTCACCAACCTAAGAATGATCTTTAATTTGTTTTAAGAAATGTTCTTAAACGATTCAAGTAGGGGTTTAAATCCTACAGTCTTTATATTACGGTTAAAAATACTTTTGCTCAATGCCATTGACAATGTTGATATTTTGGGGAATGCTTGTTGAAGTGTGTGACAAATGTGTTGATTAATTTTAGGGCGGTTGGTGAATGAGGCCCAATTCGTTTCATCTGTGCAGTGTCTAAACTGATGCAATGCCACATTTTGCCAAGAGATGGCGGTATGTAACACCATATCGTGAACCGGCGACATCTGTGTCGTATACTGTCCTACTTGTATCCAGTGCTCATTCAGGACTGCTTGTTGCCAAAAATTACAATACATTTGTAAGTTACAAAAACTACAGAAACAAGCAAACCTCAAATATACTCCTACTGTCTTTAAGCATCAAAATATGGTGATTTTGGTTTACTTGTGGTCCATATCAGCAAGACCTGTTTGACTGAGCTACATGTTACTAAAAGGGTTTGTTACTCTGTGTGAATTAGGACTATGAATTAAAAGAGATGTCACCTGTCAAAGGATGGTCTTGTATGAGCCAAATGCTACCCAAGGACTGTTTAATACTTCTGAGGGCTACATGGTTACAGGATCTCAGGATCTATTTGGAATCCAGTTAGTTTTCCAGATTTATTATCTTTTGTATACAAGCCATACTGTGATGCCTGCAATTTTTGTTGTTTGTTCACATATATATATATAATTTGCTGGCTTTGTCTTTACTAATGAAGAAGACCACAACCACTGCATACATGCTAGTATAAAAAAATGTGTTGTCATTCGTAACAATTCACAAATAAATTATATTATGCCAGTAGATTTGTGCTTTTGTGTCTTTGTCGGCCTAGGTTTTTGTTTTTCGAGTCCAATGTTATCGCCACAGAAATTTGGCTTTGACTGTTTTGCACCTTTCAACCAGTTTGTAACTTCCAAATACAGCTGGAGCAGCCATTTTAATAGCATGAGCTACTCACTGTACATTTTTGTTCATTGTATCTGTCAGGTCTCAAGGTGATGATTTAAAACGGTCCCCTTGTGAGAGCAGCCGCAAGTGGTGCGGCGTGATCCCGAGCCCACCTTCGGACGCCAATGGCGATGCCAACACGGAGCCAGGAGCTACTGTCAAGTCCCTTATTAAGTCATCTGATACTGGTGGACAGAGTGAGCGAAGCAACACATGCAGACACACAATACAACAACATTAGCATATCCTTTGTGGTGAACGGAGAGTTGGTACTGTAGCATAAAAAAAAAAAAATTGTCCTTGTATTTCAAAGGGTTATTAATAGATTGATACAGTTTTCATTAGAAAACCATTATAACGTCAGGATTTAGTATATTGAAAAATGCACGTTTATAATGGGAGTCAATGAAAATCTACTTCTAATTGGTTTGCTACAGAAAATGTTACATCATTTTAAATAACATTTTGTTAAAAGCTATGTGAAACAAATTCAGGCTGGTAACCTTTAACCTGAGCTATTTGTGGACTATGGAAAAAAGGAAAATGCGCCATGATTGGTTGTGTTACTAGGCTGACTTCCCCTTCACTGCCATTGACGCCTAAAAACGTAAAAAAAATAATTTTAACTATTTCTATTAGTTTAACATTTTTTTCCACTTTTGTTAACAAGAGTATGAAAACCGAGACATTTTTTTAAAATCTTTTTTTTGTTGTTGAAAAGATTGTTAAAAATTAGGAACGGCAGGCGATTACAATTTTTAATTGTAATTTATCGCATGACCTTAATAGTTAACTCACGATTAATCACACATTTTATATCTGTTCTAAATGTACATTATTTTTTTTCCTAGGTTTTCATACTGTTGTTAACAAAAGTGGAAAAAAAACTGTTAAACTAATAGAAATAGTTTAAATGATTTTTTGACGTCTATAGCCGTCAATGGCAGTGAATGAGTTAATAATAAATTAATTATTTATATCAGTGTATGTTGCTGCTTATGTCTCTCAGACGGACCAGGCCTCACAGTTCAAATCCACAGCTCCCCTCGAAGCCCGCTGAGTGGAATCCCTATGCGCACAGCGCCTGCCGCTGCCGTCTCGCCAATCCAGGTTAGCGCAACCAAACCGTCCCTCAATCAGCTGCCGTCTCGCTTTGGCAGTGCCGTGCAGCAAAGCATGGCCAGGGGAAAATGTGACGTAATACTATTTATGTATGTTTGTCCCATCTGCAGTTCTGACCTTTAAGTTCGCTTGAATACAGCATGTGAGCCTTTATTTTTGTTGCGTCTTCAATCATTATTTGATACGGTCTGTTTTATTTCTTACAGAGGCAGTCGTACTTAAAGCCCTTGTCGAAGTTGTTGGAAAAAAGAATCAGTCACGGAGACTTTGTCCATCCTCACAGTAAGTACCGCAAATTGAACACAAATCATAGGTGGAGGCCAGTTTTCTGGCAACACAGGAAAGATCATGTACAGAATAAAATGGTCAGATGTATTTTTCTGGCTTTAATAAAAGTTTAATTGCTGCTGTATTCATGTGTGGGCGTATGTAACCATTAGATTTAATTTCTGTTACTACTCTTAAGAATAATGGAGCAAGCATTAACCAAAAGTGCTTAAAAAATATAGCCGGATAACCATCCGGGCCTGGTGCTCTGCCATTAGGCATACTATCTAGAGTACAGACCAAAAAGGTCATTTTGGTGTAAAGTGTCTCATATGATGATATCACAACATGTTGCTACTTCCTTTAGCATTGCTTGAGACACGCAATTTTCAGTTTGAGTTTTTTTCTTGTCCGATAAACATATCTGTCTCTTTACAAAAAATACTGCACTTGATCACGTGTGATCTCTATGTACTCGGATTCCCCATGTCAATTTTCAGGTTGTGGAGATGACACGAAACCCAACATCTTGATAAGGAAGAGCCCGTCCCTGGAGTCTATATTCAAAAGCCCTGCTTCCCTGAGGAGCCGCACGTCGTCTTTTAGCTACAACCAGGCCAACGGCACGTTCAGGTGGTTATTGTCTAATATTTATGTGGACCATAACGGTTTATCAGTGTCGTTCTATTTTTACTGGTCATAGACAACTGCACCTGATAACATTAAGGCTTGGTTTAGGGGTCAGCAACCTTTAATTTAAAAAGAGCCATTTTAGGCCAAATAAATAACAAACAAACAAACAAAATGTCTGGAGTCTCAAAACCTTTTAACATTATGATGAACCAAACAGTATGGTCATATTGTGGTAATTTTTTGGCTCTCTTCTTCATTTTTTAGGACATTTTATAGTTTTTTTTTTTGTTACATTATTTTCTGCCTTTTTTATATATATATATATATATATATATATATATATATATATATATATATATAAATTGTCTGATTTGTGGCAAATTTGTTGGCATTTTATAGTAGTTTTGGTTTGGGGTTATCTTCTTTTGTTTTTGGACATTTTATAGTTACATTTTGAATGTTTTTCTTTTCTGTTTTTTTTTTTTTTTTTTTGCAATTCCAAAGGCATTATATGGTAATTTTCTACCTTTTGACATTTCATGGGCAATTTTTGGTTATTTTAACGTATTTAAAAATAATAATAATAATTTTTTCTGTCTTTCGTCTCTTTTTCCTGAAAAAATCGATAAAAATTAATAAATATATATATATATTAAAAAAATAATAATAATATATATATACATATATATATATATATATATATATATATATATATATATAATATAAAAAAATATATATATTTTATATATATATATATATATGAGAATTTCTACTCATTTTTCTTTTGAAATCCACAGGCAGCCAAAGGAGAGAGACTAAAGAGCCACATGTGGCTCCAGTGCTGCAGATTGCAGACCCCTGGCTTAGTGTATGCATATAGACATTGTGCAGAGTTTTGAAAACCCGTATGTGGCCACAGTGAAGCTGGTTGCCGACTTGTACATCCTTGACATCCTTCAGTCTGGACACACCCTCAGTTTCGCACTCATACTGTTGACATTGATAAACCCGTCTGACCAGTGTTACGTCCCATATTCCCCATCGATTCATTTACAGGAATATTAAACCCTCCAGTGCTTTGACTTGGACAATAATTGTCAGTGAAGTGTTGTTGTTGCACCTCCCAAACGGCGTCGGGTTATGACTGTTTTTGGTATGGTACTCGGGTGATTATGCAACTAATATTATTCATTGGTGATGAATGTGCACGCACGCACCTCTGCAAAATTTGCGACGCCTCAAAGAGAGAACTAATGAATTTAACAGTAGAGCGGCGTGACATGTTTACCATTTTGAGAGCAATGACCGGGCGCCGTGGTCTTCCCATGGCTTCAGTGACAACACAAACACCACCGAGATGACCTCGGGAACTATATTCGTGTCATCGTGAAGCAGTTCACGTAACTGTGGGTGTATGCTTAGAATCATTGTTTCATCTTGTTAATTTTTTTTTTTTTAATGCCATTGCCACAGAATGGAGCCCGTTCATATCGGGGGAGAATTAACTGTATGCAATCCGAGGAAGATATTTGCACTTTTGACTCAAATCTCTTATCGCACCAAATGTCTCTCTCTCTCACTGTGTACTTGTTGGTTTGTGTTTCCCTCGTGACGGTGTGGAAAGTACGGACCCCTTGGCTGCACTCGCGCGGGAGTATGGGGGATCGAAGAGGAACGCTCTACTGAAGTGGTGCCAGAAGAAAACACAAGGCTATCCGGTAGGGATCACAGGCCAGAGATCTTTCTCACATCCGAGTCGAGCTCAATCGCTTTCACATTGTGCGCTTTTCACTGCAGTTAATTAACTTTGCTTGCGGTTCTTCCCAAGTGGATTGAAGTTTGTTTGTCCAATTTATTGTTTAAATTTGCTCCGCACGTCTAAAAGTTTGAAAATAAAAAAAAATTATTAAAAAATGTAATTAAAAAAAGAGAGAGAGCAATGATGATGACATGTCAAATCGGTAAAATTACCGAATTAACAATACTGAGCTCTCCAGAAGAATAAAAAATATACAAATAAAAAAAATTAAAATTAAAAATTGTTTGAAAATAGTTTTTACACGACGAAAACCTGTCAATATTACAGGGTTGGATACAATTTATTTTTTATTTTTTTTATTCCTCTCCTGCTACTCAATTTTTTAAAGTAATGCAATGAGTTTCTTCTCTTCTCACATTTTGTATCTTTTATGGCCTCAAATTGTGCAAGGCAGCTGACTCAAAGGTGTTTTAAAAGTGCATAAAGACCAGTGGGGTTCGAGTGCAATTATGTGTAAGTCAGCATACAACCTAGCTAACCTAATGTTCTTGCCCATTGGGCTCTGTGGCTTACATTTTGTTTTTGCAGAGAAATCGGTCCTGGGTCATTTCATAGAACGTCACAGGAATAAAAAGACCATGGGTGCGAAAAATATTTCTCATGGTAAAAAGGGTATGAATATTTGTTGCATTTATTTACTGTATTCTTTCCCCTTAAAATCGGTCAATCAAAAGTGTATTCATCCATTTTTTTTTAAAATAAGTCTCATTAAATCATTGGTTAATTGATTTACTGTAAATAATACAGTATAGTGAAAATTAGGAACTTTCTATATCACAATTTTTCAGACCAATGCCAGTACAAGTTCTTGAGTAGTCACCAAGATCGATACCAAGCACCAATACCACTAGTACTTTTGATACATGTAATTAAAAAAAAAACCCAATGAGAATTAGAAAAAAAAACTATATAAAAATAAAAATCCCACACACACAAAAAACACCTATGTATACCTATATAACATTTTTCCTTAAAACTGCAAAAACTTAATGATAATTTTCTATTCTTCTGATTTCTAGTTCATGATCGTAAAACAGCCGCAAGAGGGCAGCCGATACCAGAATCAGCTGGCGTCGCTTAAGTGCCGATACCTTGAAATAAGGCCGAGACTCGCCGGACAACAAATACCTGGTATCGGTACTTGCCTATCCCTAATGAAAATATTGGTAAAAAAAAACTATTTTACACATTTATTTTCACTCAAAAAAAAAAAAACGGCTGATAAAACCCAAATTGAATTTATTGTAAACAATACCAAAGAGAATGAATAATTGTAATATTGAAATAAATGATTTTACGTGCAAATTTTAACTCCACCTACCTCACCTACGACAGACACGACCTATCTGTGCATTTGAAATCCTCAAAGGATTGCCCGGCCCTCAGCCTAACCTACGATACAATCATGACATGACATACAGTAGATGATAACTAACAACAAACTCAACCTATCATGTACTAAATATTATTTATAGTCCATATGAGACGTCTCCCTCCTCCAAAGCTTGAAGGTCATTTTGTGTACGTGTGCCAGTGTGTTGCTAAAACACACAATCCTCTGTGATGACAACATGTTGCCTAATAAGGATGACTCGCAAGCACATTAGTCCGAGATTCACGCAAACGTATGCGATGTACTACATGAAACATGAGACGGCTCGTGTGCGGGATTGAATTTGATTTTAAGATAGAGCCCAATCGAGCAAATCGGTTTAAGGCAGCTCATTGAAAACAAACATCAGTGCAGCCCCGGTGTAGCACCGTTGAACCCGTGAAAGTGTAGCCAATGGCCCCGATCTCACAGGAGGCTTAGTCAAATTGTGTCGTCGTTTGTGAGTATCAAGAATATTGAAAGAAGATTGGACACTCTCAGTTTCAGTCTCGCTTGCGTTTATGGATTGAGTCCACATCCGCCATGTGTCCAACCTGTAATTGGATTCTGGCCCTGATCATTTGACAGTTACCTCTAAGAACCTCTACTTGCATAGCAAATGTAATGATCTACTTTACTAATTGTAGAACTTTCTAACACATTATAATCTATCTATCTATCTATCTAGAAAGAGAGAGTGAGAGAGGGCAGGAGCGAGAGAGGGGGAGAAAGAGAGAGAGAGAGGGCAGGAGCGAGAGAGGGGGGAGAGAGAGAGAGAGAGAGAGAAGGGGAAGAGAGAGGGGTGGTAGGGGAGGGGGAGAAGGAAAGGGGGGAGAGAGAGAGGGGGGTAGGAGAGAGAGAGTGAGAGAAAGAGAGGGGGAGAGAGAGAGAGGGCAGGAGCGAGAGAGGGGGGAGAAAGAGAGAGAGAGAGAGAAGGGGGAGAGAGAGAGGGGAGAGGGGGGTAGGAGAGAGAGAGGGGGGAGAAAGAGAGGGGGAGAGAGAGGGGGGAGAAAGAGAGAGAGAGAGAGAAGGGGGAGAGAGAGAGGGGAGAGGGGGGTAGGAGAGAGAGAGGGGGGAGAAAGAGAGGGGGAGAGAGAGGGGGAGGGGGGTAGGAGAGAGAGTGGGAGAGAGAGAGAGAGAAGGGTGGTAGGGGAGAGAGAGAGGGGGAGGTAGGAGAGGGGGTGGTAGGGGAGAGAGAGAGGGGGAGGTAGGAGAGGGGGGAGAAAGAGAGAGAGAGAAGGGGGAGAGAGAGGGGAGGGGGAGAAAGAGAGAGAGAGAGAGGGGTGGTAGGGGAGAGAGAGAGGGGGTAGGGGAGAGAAAGAGAGAGAGAGGGGGCTAGGGGAGAGAGAGAGGGGGGAGAAAGAGAGGGGGAGAGAGAGAGGGGGGAGAAGGGTGGTAGGGGGTGAGAGGAGGGGTGGGGGAGGGTGAGAGCGATGATGTCACTACTGACACCATTTCAGTTCTCATACATCTTATGAAAGGTCGGGTAATTTGTTCCAGTGTCGCAAAGTCTCTGTCCATATCAAGACTCCAATTACAGGTACTTTACCCACATAGTGTCACTTTACGTGTGGATTTCTAGACAAAAAAGTACCATTCACGTTGGTCCGTCACAGTCATGTAAGACTGCGATAAGGTCAGTGCCGTTATCAGTACATGCACATAAATGGGCTCCGGACTCAAAGGCGTAATAGTTCTTCAAGCATTAAGCTCTTTTAAGTTGTCAATATTTTGTTAGTTGTCTGAGACAACTGACAAAACATTGTCTTTATGCTACATAATTGAATGTACGATAGATAGATGGATAGATGGATGGATAGATATCATGTGTGCATCTGCCAGCAAAGCAGCAGTGAGGAAGATGAGAACAAAGGCAACAAGAGGTCACCAGTTGCCGTCAGACAGAAGCCTAATTATAAAGTGCAACAGGAAACGAGAGCTATTGTGAGCAGGTATACATAAGCCGCTGAGCTCCAAAGCAAATCTGTGTGATTATATCTGCATACAAAGCTTGATATCGCACAATCGATAATGGAGCGGGAGACATAAGTGTGTTTGTGTGTGTGGGGGGGGCTGGGGGAGGGGGGGGGGGCTGTCATCATCACAAGAGGGACAGAGAGCACAGTGGAGCTTGTGAACTGATTGTGTCTTATCATCTTACATGGCGCTGTGCAAACACATGAGCTTATTTACCGCACGAAACAACAACTTGATGAAAGGAGACACGATGGCCTACGTGCTTTATATCATGAATTGGGCTCAGGTGAACTTACTGGTATTTGTATGTGTGTTAGGTGTGAGTGAGTGAGTGAGTGAGTGAGGGCCTTAAACTGGTTCCGATTGACTGATGCCGAGGGGGTCACTCGCAGGAAATTAGAGTTCAAAACGGCTCCTTGGATCTTAAGTTGAATCAAAAATCGTAATGTGCTTACTTTTTATTTTATTTGACTTTTTATCAATAAACGTGTCGTGAGAGTTTACTACAAATAATCCATCATTCATTCAACTATACCAGCGACGTGTAGTGACAAGCAGAACAATTCAGTGGTTTTCCACTAGATGGCAGAAGGTACATACGCGTGTACTTGATTTGTACAAACATTTTTGGTGACTTTTTTTTATGCGCCTTTGCTCAAAAAAGGTTGAGACGCAACATTTGGGTGAACAAACAATGTGCTATGGAAATTTGCTGACTAATTCAATATTTCAGGGGAAGTCAACACACAAAAATTCTTTACAATATGTTGTACTCTAAACACGGCGTTTTGATTAATATTGCCTTTGTGGAATATGAATTAAGCAAAATCCACCCGTTTTTTATCTATCTCAGGGTGCGGCCATTTTGCCACATGCTGTTGACTGGAAACGACCAATCGCAGCACATCTTAAGAAAACAGGTGATCCATGATTGGTCTTTTACCTTAGCAACTGTGATGTCATTTTCAGTCGACAGTAAGTGACAAAATGGCCGCCCCCCTGAGATGGATAAAAATGGGTGGATTTTCCTGCTTAGCTCGTATTCCACAAACACAATATTACTTTTTATCTTATTATCATAACAGTTTTTATTGGGGGGGGCTGCAGACTCTTATAAAAAAAATTCTCATTAACCAAAATAAAGATCCTATTTGTTTTAAGATGGGAACAATGAGCAAATTCTTGAAGCGCTCGGCTCAGCGGGGCTTGTCAGAGGACAGCTCATCCGGCCCCGTCTGGGAAACGCTTTTCCTCTCTCTCACACACACACACAAAACGTGTAGAAATACAGGAACGGGACCCCCCAGGAGTTGGAAGCAGTGGAGGTCAGACACTGAATGAGAAAACAATGTAGTGTAAATTCTGGTAATTTAATTTATTATGCTGATTATAATCCCTCGAGGGGAAATCCTCCTTACACATGGAGAGATGTCCGAGTTTTTGGGGTCAGAGGTCTTGCACAAGGGCACCTCAACAGTAGTCAGGAAGCAGACTCTTATCTGTCCAACAACTAGGTGCCATTTTTTCATTTGAACCTTGACCCTCAGCTTCCAAAGCGCAAGGTCTTACAGTTGAGCCGCCGCCGCCCCAGGAAGAGCGATCATGGGTGCAAACGCACCAAATGTAGCTAGTAATATTTCCGCTGAGTCACTGTTAAAAGCTAACAATCAGCAGTTGTCTGGGTTCAACAACAATATATTTGTTGAGCTATTCTTAGAGGCCCCGAGATGTGCTGAGTCGGTATTTAAACCACTCCAAGCGTCTGTCAAATAGCCCCATTATAACAATAGCAGGAAATGCTGTGCTGTGTAATTCAGGGAAAATTGGGTTATTTGAAATGTTTCCTGATGAACACATTGTCCAATACAAAAAGAGCCTCCTGGATCTTGCCGAGTAGCACCGACCCCCCCTCGACCCCCTCCTCTCCCAGATGGGCGTTGTTTGTCAGACTGACATTTAGAGGAGCTCCCTTCACTGTCTGAATGTACTGTAAAAAATGGGAGTCCGGGTTTAGTCAAGATGTGATCAGGTTATCTGAGGCATTTCATTTATGAGAGCAAGTGAGTCCAACTTTCACTCGAGCTTTCACTTCTTGTTCATGTTTTCTTACCGTGATTTACCTATTTGGTTGTCCTTTTGTCATTCTTTCTTTCTTTCTTCCCCCCCTTCCCCTGGTGGCTGTTATGCTCGCGGTGGTAAGGCAAAGTGATTGTCTGACAGGAAATATACTGAGCTCATCAGTCAGACGAGCCTCTCAGGCTGATGTCTACTGCTTTCATCCCTTTAGTCTGATGGCATTTAAAAAAAAAAAAACATTTTGCATTTTGGCTTCTTTTTTTTTTGTATCTGTTTTCAACAGCTCGGTATAGTAACAGTATACAGTTGTACCTTGACTTTGTCATTATAGTTATAGTCAGAGTTTTTATTTTGTTTTGACTTATTTAAAATTCAGTGAATTTAAATTAATTTTAGAGTGGGTTTATTTTTTCCCTTTGAAAATGTTTGTTAGTTTTAGTATTAGTTTTAATTTATTTATGTTATGTTTAGTACAGTATTTGTCAAGTGCAAAAAAAGGTTGCCTAGTATTAGTATTACTCTCATTTTCATTTTATTGACTATTTTTCCAATTTAGTTTTACCTTTGTTAATTTTAGAGCGGGTTTATTTTTTCCCTTTGAAAATGTTATAGTATTATTATTATTATTATTATTATTAATAAATTTGTTATGTTGTTTAGTACAGTATTTGTCAAGTGCAAAAAAAAAAGGTTGCCTAGTATTAGTAAGTAAACTACAATTACCAAACGACGGTTTGATCTGCCTACCTACCAAAATAAATTACATTTAAATTCATTTAAAATAAACCGAAAGCTTGTGTGAATTAATTGACAAAAATGAAAACAAAGGACATTTTCGTAAGATATTTTTCATGCACTCTCATTTATTTGTATTGACTTTTTTCCCAATTTAGTTTAACCTTTGTTATTTTTTGTTAACTATTAAAAAATTAATTTTGAATCACATATTTATTTAGATTCACACTACTTGAAACTCAAATAGTTTCAGACAGATGACACGACAGTTCGTAGAAAAGTGTCTCCCATTTTCTGGCCTGCAGCTTGCCCACTGTCAGAACTTTTGAAATTTGTTGACTGCAGTTGATAATTTCTGCTTTTTTGACCTGTTCTGCTCGTCATGGTCTGCCCATTCCCTCCCTGTGAACAACCCCCTTCTTCTCTCCTCAGAGCCTGAATTAAAAAGAAAAAAGAAAGAAAGAAAAAAAAAGCCATGTCTCTGCCTTTTGTGCCAAGCGAGACGCTTCCTGTCGCTTGATGCTGTGTTTGCTTTTCCGAGCCGGCTCCCAGCGAGCTGCTCTCGTCTGCTGCTGTTTTAGCATGCATGCCTCTCTCCCGAAAACTCCACAACCACCGCTGGCCTCCGTGATCCCCCCCCCCCCCCCCGCCCACCCCAGACCATCAGTTCAGATCTACTTTCAGGAGCGCACAATACTCACACGTGCACGTGCGGCCCTCTCCAGCCTCCCTTATCTATTTATTCATCATCATCATCATCTATCATTGTCTCTGAGTGTCTGCATTGTGACTAACCTTTAATCACATGTGCATGTGTACGCAAATGCACACACACACACAGGGATACTAGTTTTGCAGAAAGAAGAGATAGTTAGGGAATGACGGCGTGCAACAGACTGATATTAGTTGAGGGTGACAGCAAACCACTCTCACTTGCGGCCTCGAATCTACCATCAAACATTTTCCAATATGAACATATTGGATGTGATAACTAAAATATTTATATATATACATAATATTAACTACTGTATTCCTTTTCCTATAATTATTATTATATTTGTGTTTGTCTTTACAAGTGGGGAAAAAAAATCCTAATTAACCCTTTGATATAAATCCACCATGACATAATATTACCAGAGGTCCTGAAGTCAGCGTGTGTCTGAAATGAGGAAGACTTATTAGCTCGCTATCGTTTGCTAATTAGCATAGGTCTTTCCAGCTATATGATGCTAACTGGGGTGTTAAAAATAAAGTCTTATTTCCATAGTGTGACCAGATTGTCTAAATTAAAATCCATGACACTGCAATTTAGCAAAAACTGTTCATAAATTGAATCATTAGTCAATCTGGTTGTGTTATTACTTTGGCTAATGCTAAAGCTATCTTGGTTGACAATTCAATAGCTATAAATAAGGCATCACATTCACCATTACCCAACCTATTTTGCTCAGTCCTGGCAGCTATTGGAAGCTAGCTGTGCTCTTTACCTCGAGACGGAAATATGCCGGCAGAAAAGCTCGGCCTCATTGTGTTGGGTCTGACCGACGATAGCAGCATTAGGCTAGTAGGACTACATATCCCATGATTCTTAGACACAGAAGCAGGAAGTAGTTCTGGTTTGATGAAAACGCAGACACTAGCGATTGAACAGTTAAATTCCTTTTTAATTGGTTTATCGTAAGAATCGCCATGACAACTGTGAGCGACAGTTGGTCACCCTAACTTTATTCTTGTATGTAGTAAACAAAGCACACATTTTAAACTATTCAAAGCATTCTGTGAGTACAAGGGAGGAAGAACAGAAGCATGATTCCAAAAATCAAAGCCAGAGACGCCAGAACTGGCGTCTCTGGCTTTTTTTGGGGGGGGGGGGGGGGGGGTAAGATGGAGGAACATTCAGATGTCACCAAACATGTCTCATCACGAGCTCAGGCATTATTCATGGACGTGTGGGCTGAGATTTAGTTTTTTTGTATTGGTTTCCCCAGGACCTGAGGAGCTGCGTAGTTTTTGCGTCCAATCAGGTAGCTAATTGCATTGGCCTGCAGTCACTGGTTTGGATCAATCCTCTGATTAGATATTTGGAATGAAAATCAGCTGGACTGCGGTCCTCGGGGCACAAACTGATGACCAGCAGATTAAAGCGTCAGTAAACAAAGGCGCAAATGCTAGTCATGTCTAATCTGTCACTTATAGTAAGTAGCGTTGCAACGTTGGCTCAAAGATATACACAAAACCCCTGACGGTTTAACATGACTCAGCTTCTCACATGTATTGACTTATCTGATACTTTGCTGCTGATTAATAAATATCCTTCAATAATTCCTTCAGGTTGCTCTTCAACTGGATTTTACAGACATTCCTTTTTGTTGCGATTTTATGATTTTTATTTTTTTATTTTTTGGTGACCTCCATCTTTTTGTTTCCGGACAGAATATTGATGTGACTAACTTCAGCAGCAGTTGGAGTGATGGTTTGGCTTTTTGTGCCCTCCTGCACACATATTTGCCCGCCCACATCCCCTACCAGGAACTCGTCAGTCAAGATAAGGTACGAAACTGAAGGAAGAAACACCTGACTCACTTTCGACTATGATTGACTTTCAATCAAAAAAATGACTTCACACATACCTACGAGTCCATTAACTTAAACGTTCCTTTAACGGAACACTTTTTTTTTAAACGACGCTTCCTAATATGAAAAGAAAAATGTTTTGTGCTGTCACCAATGTCCAACATGAAATGCTAATGCTATCTAGTGGGTGAAAAATGACCTCAATGTTAGTTAGTTTTCTTAAGTGCAGTAAATAATTTTTTTTTAAACTTCAAATAATTTTATGAATTATGAAATTACTGTATCAATGAACTAAAAGATACAACCATAGGCTATTTGTATTGGGTCAACATATTTGTCTACTTTTATGTTAATTGACAAGAATATGGAAAAACTTTTTAAAAAATCTATAATGTACATTTCGAGCAGACAAAAAAGTGTGAGTTAACTATTGAATGCATGTGATTAATTCCATTAAAAAAATATATACTATATATGTATATATATGCATTTGTATACACTGTATCTGTACCTACTCTATGTATTGCACATATTGTATAGATACCGACTCCTTTGTATGCTTAGCTGGAGTCAAAAGCAGCCTGCGAGCTCCCACATTCATAAGTGAACAAATCAGTTGTTACGCATAGTTGTAATGTCACAAAGGTTACTTGTGGCTCCTTCCGAGTTCAAGTTTTGACAAGAGAATCTTTTCATAGGACCATGGTTAAGACATTGAAATAAACCCCGAGGGTAATCTATAATATTTTCTAAACTTCAATCAGCACTCATATCAGAGGAACATTTATTTTTGTTTCCGCCGTTAAACCATGCTACATACTTTCGTTATAAAGTTGGCTACAGTACTTTTGAATGCAGCATTTGTGTGTAGTTGGTCACATGGTCGGAGCAGCATACCAGTCCTGTGGCCGCCGCGTTCAAACAAAAGTCAAACACCTGCACTGATTCATCCTAAGTGACGAATGAGTCATGAGCGTTACATTAAGCCGATGACAGCGGCACGGCGCTGAATAATTCAATAGACGGGAGTTGACTTTAATAACTCTTGTTGAGTGACTTCACCCTCGGGCCCAAACAGCCAAGCAGCTCTTTCCAGTGTAATCTGTCCTTCCGCTAATCCCATTACTGCCCCTCTCGCCCTTTATCATCAGATGTTTTTTTACCCAAGATTGTAATCGATGGCCTCGACTTTTAGGGCGGGAAACAGGGCAAAAGTGCTCTTTTCCAGCCAGGCTGCATCGCAACTGATTTAATAATATCGTTAATAGTGGAGTACTTTATCATCCAAAATGGAGCCGGCATGTTTGAAGGCAAACATGATGAGTTCAGGCGCTCGCTTGCCTCCGTTTATGGGATAATCGGGGTAAGGCGGGGGACAGAGTGCAGAGCACTTTCAAATGTTATGTTTGTAACAGTGTTTGTCAAAAAATGACAACTCTTACTACAGACTGTAGGAAGTTAGTTTTTTTTTTTAATATATATAAACTTATACAGTATTACTGAAAAAACAGCTGGATTAGAATTTGAAGCAGATATTTATACTATCAGATCGGCCATAAAGTACAAAACCCAATTCCAATGTCAACCAAAGAATCTTCCAAAAATGTCATCAATGTAGCTTTTGTGTGTTTGTTTTTGACACTGATATGTGATAATACTGTCTGTTATTGTTGCAGTAAAAAAAAAAAAAAAAAGCTCTCTATGTCAAGTGTGGAAATGTGGCAGTGATTTATTTTTCCTTCAGATTCGGAATCTCACTCTGGCTTTCCAGGCCGCTGAGAGCATTGGAATCAAACCTTCCCTGGTGAGTGTGAATGACCGATTATACAGAAGGGTTTTTTCTTCAATAGATTTCACTTAAAAACAGGCATTTGTCAGATGCTTTATGGGCTATTTCCCTTCTGATTGTCCTGACTTTTTTACTTCTTTTTATTTATTTTTTTAAACATAGCTACTTTCATTGTTGCTGGATTGTCTCAGGTCTGATTAGACTCTTAAAACTACTGGGTTTTAAGTAACTCAAATTGGGTGATGTACTGTAGCTAGCCCAGCACTGGTTCCAAGAGGGAGTGAGCCAATGTTGGGTTATTTATCCACAGCGCTTTAGGTGGAGGATTTGTTTAAAAGTAGCCATACTGATGAGTTAAAGCTACCAAAAAATGGTACCAGGTTATTAGTAGATGTGGTTAAAAACAATACTAATTTTATTAGCAACATTTTCTAAGAAAAACTTTGTCATGAGACATTCGCATATGTTTGGCACAGTTTTTATACTGGATGCCCTTCTTGACGCAAACCAACCCATTTTTTTTTTTTTATCAAAATCTAAAAAAAATAATAATAATTTTTTATATGATACCCCAAATAAGGTTTTTGTTGTTGTTGTTTTTTTTTAAAGTCAAATTATAAATACATTAATTAAGTATTGATCATTAAAAATGACCAAAATGAGTTTATGCTATTAACTCATTCACTGCCATTGACGGCAAAATACGTCAAAAAATCATTTTAACTATTTCTATTAGTTTAAATTTGTTTCTACTTTTGTTAACAAGAGTATTTTTTTATTGTACTATTAGAACAGATCTAAAATGTGTGATTAATCCTGAGTTACCTAGTGAAGTCATGCGATTAATTACAATTAAAAATTGTAATCTTAAAGATTATTAAAAATTCGGGGCATCAGGCGGAAAAGTGGAAAAAAAATGTTAAACTAATAGAAATAGTTCAAAAGAATTTTTGACGTCTATAGCCGTCAATGGCAGTGAATGAGTTCAACTTAAACTGGACCGCCAGCTGTTATTTCATCATCTTACTGGTATCTTCCACACAATAACCTTGAATTCTTTTACCAAACAGTTTAGTCTGCATTTCTTTCATACCGTCCCAATCTGCCTTATCGGGGCCGCGTCTGTTTGACAGCAGAGAAGCGACCACGCTGAGTTCTAACCATGAAATGCCAGAAATGTAAAGTTTAGCTTCCATTGCTACTTCTAAAGCAAAGTTACCAGGAAGTGCACATGTTGAAGGGCCGAATTTACAAAAAAATGATTGTGTATCATCTTGCCGCCAGTGGGGAACAAGTAGATACGTTGTGATCATCCAACTACGATTTATGTCTTTTTTTTTTTTTTCTCGCGCATCTTTACATACCACCTCATCACTGTTTTGTCTCAGTGATTTAAATACAGCAGATAAATCGGTCAAACAGCTCATTTATTATGTACCTGCAAGAGGGCAAAAGGACCCTCACGAGGACTGCATAATGTGAAAGAATGTTCCATCCTGACCATAGTTCACATTTGTTGCGTGCATCTGGCCACAAGATTGGAAATGTTCTTTTTTTTTTTTCTTGTCTAACTTAATACAGTGGAACCTTTAAAAGGGAGCGCAGGAGTCTCCAATCGGATTTCGCCTGGATTTAAAATCCATTTTTCTTGTAGGAAATGTTCCAGGCTCAAACAGTCGCCATCAATAAACCTTTATTAACTCTACTGACAAGTATTTTTACTTATGTGATGTATCGAAAAAAGTTATTGCGTCATTTAAAAAAAAAAAAAAAGTGCATACCTTCATATGGAGACTACTAATCTGCAGTATTTGTGTACTTTTTTTTTTTTTTAAATAATGTGACATTGCATTCGTGTCTTTACGCTGAGCAGAACATCGAAGAGCTGATGAAGACCGACAGGCCCGACTGGCAGAGCGTCATGCAGTACGTCTCTCAGATCTACAAGTACTTTGAGACCTGACTGGCGTCTGCACGACATCCCCCCTTCCCAACCTTCCCTGCTTGGTGCCGGCCACTCGAGCTCATCCGTTGTGGAGCAGCGTTTTTTTTCTACCGCAAACACGTTAAAAAACCCACCATGCAGCCACTCAATATATTTCTACTCTCAAAAGATAAAAGTCCATTGATGAAGAGGACTGTTTAAATAGCAAATTCTAATTAAACCAGGTAATGGTCCATATATGGGGAAAAGTCACCTTTTAGTCTCTTCTAAAAGTTATTCAAAGTGTTCCATGACTTTCAAATGTGTCAAATGAGATGCAGTATGTTCAAAGTGTACACGAGTCATGACAAATGTGTGTGATGTTGCTTTAAAAGTGTCCATTTGTGCTTGTTGTAAACAAGATGGATCGCTGGAGATTGAGTGCTTCTACTTCCCAACTTGACAACCATTAAGGAATTCTTAGTAGAATTATTTTGTCATCAAAAGTGCATTCTATTGTGAGCCATAAAACAGCAACAATGATATGGCTGGTTGTATTTTAATATATGAAACATGTCATCCACAATAGTACATGTGTGAGATGTCATATTTTCTTATTGTTCCCAGCAACATATTGTCGCTTTGGAAGTAAAACATTATTTATTTACATGCATCCCGAGGAGTAAAACGTGGACAAACATTTGTGAAGTTTTAAGAGCTGTTGCATTAATAAAAGGATTGTCGATTTTTATTCATTATTAACACTCTTTTTAAGCAGTTTGTCCCAAAGGTGAGAAGGGCCAAATTGGCTCCCAGTTCAGCTGATGGTCATAGAAATTAGATACTTGATGACTGTCAATCAGGCACACGCTTTTTCTCAGCAGGTGGTGAAATTACACATGCTGCACTTTTTTTTAATTTTATTTATTAGGGCAGGAACGGCAAACATATTCATTTTTTCTCAACAGGTGGTGAAATAAAAAAATGCTGCACTTATGTAGAAGTACAAATAATAATTATTATATATTATACATTTATTTTATTATTAATATATATTACATTTTATTCTAATTAGTTAAAAAAAAATAGCTCTTGACAAACTATGAAACCAATGTGTTCCCAAAGCTTTGCCAACAAACAAACAAAAAATGCTAATTTAGCTAACAAGTAGAAAAAGAAACACACCGTACCTCTACTAATTTATTTGGTTTTATTGCGGAAGTAAAAAAAAGAAAAGAAAAAAGTAAGCCTCTGTCAACTAAGTAAAGATTAGAAAGTACAGATATTGGAGAAATAAAATATACACCGCCTTCTTGAACGTTCTTTGGGGTTCGTCAGAGGCACTTTGAATGACAGCAGGTGTGTACTGCTTCCCATTTAAAATGCGTTTGAATGACGTAATTCCGAACGGTCAGCCAGGTTCACACTTGTCCTGTACCTCATTATCCTTCCTCTTAAAAATATGTATTCGTTTCAATAGTTGGACAAGTTGGGTCACATTAGTAGTGGAAAAGATGCATATGAAGTATCTTGATCATGGAATCACTTTTCATGATGTTTGTCCGTAAAGAAGTTTTGTGTCACGCGGATGAGAGCGTGTACACTCAACGTGGAGCGCGTGTTTGATCCGTGCGTAATTACGCACGGCTTGTAGGTGGCGCTGTAGCTTGGGATTCCTCTCTTATCTCTAGACTGAGAAGTGCGCTTTTAGTGTGTGTCGCGTAAGAGAGAGAGCGAGAGGGAGAGGGGGGGGGGGGGGGGCGTGGTTTGTACGAAAATGTCACCATTCGCCCACGCTCGTGTTCCTCCTCGACTTGAAAAGTGCTGTCAGTGGCGAAAGTTGCGCCCACTCGTGGAAAGTCTTCACTCGGCGGCCACTCGTGGCGTGGACGCGCCGTCGGACGATGCACAGCTTTGCAAAGGTAATAAAAGCAGCAAACGAGCGCATGAAAGCTTGTTAATAATGCTTCTTTTTTCCTTCCTTCCAGATGGGCAATTTAGCAGCTCGCGCTTGTGGACTATTATTGGATGCCAACCAAATGACGTAATTGCGCCCTGACTGGAGACTTGTTGGAGCTCAGAAGAATGAATGACGACGGACTGAGGACGTTGTACATCGTCATTGAAGTGGTCATTGCTCTCTTCTCCATCTCCGGCAACGTTCTGGTGTGCTGGGCCGTGGCCATCAACACCACCCTGAAGAACGCCACCAACTATTTCCTGGTGTCTTTGGCCGTGGCCGACATCCTGGTGGGATGCCTGGCCATCCCTTTTGCTATCACCATCAGCATCGGCATCCGACTGGACTTCTACGGCTGCCTCTTCCTGGCCTGCTTCGTCTTGGTTCTCACCCAGAGCTCCATCTTCAGTCTGCTTGCCATCGCCATCGACAGATACCTGGCGGTTAAAATCCCTCTCAGGTGAGCAAACGCCACCATGTGGAGTGGATTCATTTGCCCCATCCTCGTTCTTCTTCTATGCATTTATATTAATCCGGGATGTATCCACTAGTACTTTGGATACTGATAACCCCTACCCCCCCTAAAAAAAAAACAAGGACGTATATATCCCAATATAGCGGGTTTTAAAATAAAATAATGGCATGAAATCAACTGCAATTTTCAATTTTTTTTATTTCAAATTTTGAGCTAGGTAGGTACCAGGTATCAGTATCAGACTGACCCCAGGCCTTACTTCAAGGTATTGGTACTCACGACGGCAACCGATACCAGTATCGGCCGCCTTTATGGATTTTTAAGGGTCAGGAACTAGAAATGACAAATTACAATGATACACAATTGCGACAAATGTCGTGCAATATAAAGGAAAATGCTATATTGGGATATGTAGATATTTATTTAAAATGACCTGTCCATGTTTTTTTTAGGGTAATTTGATGTATCAAAAGTACTAGTGGTATCGGTACTTGGTATCGGTGACTACTCAAGAGTTTCGATACTCGCACTGGTATCAAACGTCCCTACTCAAAACTGTAAGGCAGATGTTCTAACAACCACAAGCTCACTATGCCGCCCAAGAATTAAATTTCCTATAGTGTTTTCTTTTCTGTGGATCCTTAATAGAATGATGCAACTAATTCAATGTGATTAATCATATTAAAAAATAGCAATGTACCATTCATTAGCATTAATTAAGGGCTGACAACTAGTCCAGGATGTCCGTCTCTCCAAAGCATGTGTGGCTACATATTGGATAAGTAAAAAAAAAAAAAAAAGAAAAGTTTAGCATAAAGTAGCACTGAAGCTGTTTTTTTTTTTTTAACATTTCCTAGCCTTATTTCTGTGAAAAGTGACGTGAAATGAAAGTTAAGTGAATATGGGTGTGGTCGGTGTTCATTGGCAACATGTTATTTGTGCAAAGAGACTGTTGCACTAGTTTGCCGTTCCTGCCCTCATAAATGTGCTGGAAAACTCTAAAATTGGTAGCTGAGGAGCATAAATGCTTAAATCATTTTTGGAGAAAAAAAAAACAACAACAAACAAAACAGAAAAAGACATCCAGCCACCTTGATTCAAGCGCCGCGGATTCCGATGATTGAGCCACCTTGTGTCACATCAGCCTTCAGTTTTGCTGCGCTCACTGTTCTCAGATCGCAAATCTGCATATATTAACTCAAGTCAAAGATGTCTGAATGAACGAGCGCTTGATGAGGAGATCGCATGAACATCAGTCGCGTACATTTGAAAGCGATACAAGTTGGCTGCGCCCTCCCGTGGGGCTCTTTGACTGAGATGTGTTGTCATTTACGTTAGCCTCAAACGTCAGCAGGGGAGGACATTTTCGTGCGTTGGGAGGAAAGTCGTCTGCCTGCCAACTTTGCGGCTCACAAATGTGTCCAATTGTGGCCTTGGGAATTGAACACAATCCTTTCCACCAAAATATTTGACCTTTCATTTGTTTGCGTATTAGATGAGGGATATGAAAGAAATGGAATTGAAACACACTCTTGCCACACGCCTTGTTCGTAAACAAACACAGTGGAGCTCAGCTTCTGGCTTGCGGGCATCATGGCTATTGAAGTGCTTTTGGCACAACATCAAACTTGGGATCTCATTCGACATGGAATCGCGCCAATGTGAATATCAGTCATGTGATACAATAGCTTCCAGTGGCATTACAATAACGATAAAACCAACGCAATAATGAATACCAAACACACACAAATCCCCAAAACAATCACATCAAACATGATAAAACGAGATCAAATACTGGAAGGCAAGGGAGTGAGGAAAGTCAGCTGATGCTTTACTGCTTTGTCTCTCCAGGCCATGACATCACGTCAAAACTAATAAACATAACTAGGTTAGCATCAATGCTAATGCTAACGTCACATGAGGGCTAGTCGGGCACATCATGACCTAACCATTGTTGAGCCAAGACAAATATTCTACATCAGGAAAATCTCACGGCACACCCTCAAGTATAAATAGTATATAATAAATAAAATATGGTCTCATTTGTCAATTTTGCGCCTGATTGGTTCAACAAAAAAATGTTATTCTGCTCTACGACTGGCAACAGGTGGATACACAATAAGTGGAATATTTCCCAAATCCTTCAGCCTAACTTCCCATAGACTTTCCGGAAATTTACCGGAAATTATCCACCCCGTTAACCCCGCTCACAACAGACACACTTGCTCCATATAATAGCCATGATAGGATGTTAAGTGGGTTCTGAAAGACCTCCCGCCCCCTCGCCACATGTCCACTAATAAGATCAGCGCGGCTCAAATGAGTAAATGATGCTTATGTGGCTCGCAGTCTGTGCATGTTTGTATGTGTCTGCAGCTATTTGGGGTACGGATTCGCTCTTAGATAAAGTGTTTTTACAGATGGTTGTAGTGGAAGCAAAAGGCCCGGCCGGGCCAGATGTTTTCAGCCTCTTGGGACAGGCGACACGCACACAAACACGCACACTCAACACTCTCCTTGGGGCCCCGTTCGTCTTCCCGTTTTGCATCACGTACAAAAACAACAAAAAAACCTGTTGCTCTTCTGTCTTGTTGCATAGTTTAAATACCATATATATATCTAGATATAAAAATATATGTATGCTTTTTTTTTTTTTTTTTTTTAATCTCACAGCACCACTGTAGACAAGGGATTGAAATAACGATGATGTCATCTCAATTTACTCACAAATTGACTTGCTAGACATGCAAAGATATAATTCAACCAATCAGGGTCTTTCTTTCCTTTTTAAACAAATTTTTTTTTTCTGGCAATTGCATTTGCTGAATTACAAAAAAAATATATGTCAAAAATAACCCAAGTATGGGTCAAAATTGGATCGATCCTCTACTTGGGTCAATTTGACCCAACTTTCTGGGTTGTTTTACACTAAAAGACCAATTTCTTGACTCAAACTTTATGGGTCAATTTGACCCAAGTTTATGGGTCAATTTGACCCAAGTTTATGGGTCAATTTGACCCAAATTTGAGTCAAGAAATGAGTCTTTTAGTGTAAAACAACCCAGAAAGTTGGGTCTAATTGACCCATAACCCAGAAAGTTGGGTCAAATTGACCCATAAAGTGGATCGGTCCATTTTTTTTTTAATCCATGATTGGGTTACTTTTGACCCAACTGTTTTTAGAGTGTACTGTAATTACTCTGGCACCATCTTGTGACATATTGGTGCTACGAAACTATGTTGAAGTGAGTTGAGGAGTTTCATTCAGACATGTAGTGCTTTGTTGCCATTTTATGGGTATTCTGAATTTTTTTAAGTGTTTGGTTGCAGATTTTCACTATTTGGGATTATTGGTAGTTTACTATAATCCATAATGTAGTCCTTCTGACCGCTGTACCTGTCCTTTTACTACTCAATTCAATAACTTTATTGCAATCGTGAACAGTTCCAGGACACAAAAGACCAAAGTCATCGGAGTTAGGTGCCACTCCAGCTAACCTGCAATTCTAATAAGGAATAAGTGCCACAGAAAATGGATGGATTTGCTATAAAAGGATGTCTTTAAGTAGTGAAAAGAGTCCGAAACAGCCGTCGAGTAACATCTTGTTGGTATTTTGGATTGTGGAATATTTTTGTGTGTTGGGCAAACACCGAATTGAATTCGTATGAGGATGTACACAAGGATGATATTTACTTTCCTACCCCGCTTGATTCTTAATGCTCACTGAAGCATGAAGGCTGGCCAAATTGTCTACAGTGTATTGTGTACATGTACTTTAAAAAAAAACATGATTAGTGTTTTAAAGGGGTGGAAAATTTCGGAATTCACAATGGGTAGTTTTAGAAATACGCCAAAGTGTTGTATTATGGGAATTTGCTATCGTACATTTTGTTCATCTCAATTTGTTTACAGGCTTAGTGAAACAAAATCAAGATTGGTGTGTGTGAGGCCTGGAGAGCTTCCTGGCCTCAGGCTGTGGAAGTATGTTAATGGTTTAAAAAAAAAAAAGAAAGAAAAGAAAACAGCAAAGATGGATGCCAGCGAGCTGTTGTCATGCCACAGCTAATCCGCTCACCAATGCGACTGGCCGGCCACTCCCTGAGAGAGCTTGCGAGGGTTTGGGGGGGGGTTTGCCGCGTACAAGCTTGACCAAGCGAGCAGGAGATAGAGACGAACAGGTGCATAGAAGCTTCTGAGGCAAATGTGGTGTATAATTCATGTCCCTCGCCTGGGGGCCACGCACATTTTTAGCGTGTGAGGTGGGGGTGTTGTTGGCCATGGGGCAGAACTCACACGACGCACGGGTCCCGACTACAGGGCTTATTTGCAGCTATTTAAAAGCACACATGGGACTCAAACGAGCTAATAATTGACAGCCTGGCTAAAGGCAAAACTTCCTGAAGGCACTTTTTTTTTTTTTTTTTTTACATTTACTTCTGCTCAAGTCATTTTTTTTCACACCCTTTCTTTATCTGAGGTTTGTTTAAACTGCCACTCACTTGAGCACAAATTAGAAAAAAAAAAAATCAGCTATGTGCTACGATACAATTCGCTCCCAGGGTCATAAGTATGTCTTAAACGCTATGAAAACTTAAACAAGTAAATATCATAGCGCCCTATAGTTTTCTACAGTAATTAAACCTTTCCAAAATTTTCAAAATAACTGAAATGTTAAACTTTCACGTATCTTTGTTTTACTTTCAAACAAAAACAACAGATGCAGAGAGTTTCCTAGGATCAGCAGCATTTCTTATAAAGTTAATTGAAATTCTCACACGCACAAAAAAAAAGGCTGATACTGATATTCGTTAAAATGCCTAATATCGGCATCGATAATCGACCAATCCCTACCAGGAACTATTTATAACAAATTGAATGGCTGTGTTACTTTAGCTAATGCTAAATGCTATCTTGGTTGACAGTTCAACAGCCCTAAACAAAGCAATGCACTCACCATCATCAAACGTTTTTTTCGCTCAGTCCCGGAAGCTAATGGAAATTTGCTCGCAAACATTGTAAATATGTCGCCAGAAAATCTCACCTTGCATTGGGTCTGACCGGCGGCCGCAGAATTAGGCTAGTAGGACTACCTTTCGCATGATTCTTAGACACAGAAGTTGGAAGTAGTATGACAAAAACACACCTGCTACATGATTATGTGTATATTGAACAGTGTGATGGTATTGAGTAGTACAGTATAACTACTCAACTACTATTCGGGTCAACGTCATCTCTTGGGAAGCTGCGGAGGTCATAAGGATTGTTTGGCGCTTACGTGTGTGTCGGCATGTGTGTGTCTCATTAAGCATGAGGTCACGTCAGGAAACAGCCTGTGGGCTTCAGAGGATGCCGCCGAGCGGGACACGCCATTTGTCCTTTGAGTACCCGCTGAGCGAGAATAATCTGCTTCATTAGCCTCTTTTGTTCCCACATGCAACGAGCCTTGCTCCTTGGCGACACGAATTTAAAACACAACAAGGTGGGAGACAAACTGAGCGAATTCACCTCGAAAATGGAAATGAGACAGAATGCAAATCAAAAAGGCAAAGTTGAAAAGTCATCCAGGATTTAGTCTTTAAGATTGTTGTTTATGTAACTATTTTTAAAATATATTTTTTAAAGCTCATAAAGAAACAGCAGGATACACTCAATGTGAATTAAGGCTGGACACATTTTTTTTGCACCTACTGAGGATTAGGTCACATTTTGTTGCCGGTCCCCAGCCCATTCCGGCCCCAAGCTAGCAAGGACACACGTGTAGCAAATCCATCCATTTTCTATAGTGCTTATCCGCTTTAGGGTCAAAGGTGAGCTGGCGCTTATCCTAGCCTACTTAACATAGTGCACATTTAGACAAACAACCATTCACACGCAACTTCTCACCAACGGACAATTCAAAAGAGTCTTCCATGAACCCAACATGCGTGTTTTTGAAATGCGGGAGGATGCCGGAGTACCCCGGGAGAAAATCCCGCAAGCGCGGGTAGAACATATCAGGAAGTCCAGAACGACAATGGAAACCTGAACTTTAAAAGGAACCCCGACTGTAATGACAAGTTTGCTCTATATTATTGATTTGGTTGTAACGAACATAACTATGATATTCATTTTTCCAAAATCATTTTCAGTTTAATACATTGCGTAGAAACTTTATTTGGACGTACGCCGCCATTGTTATATACTTTTGTTCCGAGGTGTGCGTCTCTCATACAATATCAATGGAATGTGGGTGCGTGACGTCTTCAGTATGTTAACGTTCCAATGTGTGTGCGTGAATGTGCATGTTTCTTGAATGGACAGTAAGATACTTTTAGTGTATGTTGATTATGGTTAACTTCCACATTTCTTGACCGATTCCAGTCGTTTAAATTTTAAACTGTTCAGCTCATTTACAAGAGTCAGCAGTCCCATTCAAAATTTCCGCGGGAATTTTTCTAGTTTACGTCGCAATGCATGTGTAGCGTTCTCCGTATCAAAACTCTCCAATGTAGTTTAGGTGAACGGTATGGGAATTTTTTTTTTTTTTTTTACACACACACACACACACCAAAAAAAAAAAAGAAAGAGAGAACAATGATGATGACGACATGTCAACTGATCAATACTGAGCTCTCCCCAGAAAAAAGAAAAAAAAACTCTCCAATGTAAATAACAATGTACGTCTAAATAAAGTTTCTACAAAATGTATTAAACTGGCAATGATTTTTGAAAAATGAATCTCATAGTTATGTTAGTAACAACCAAATTAAATTATAGAGCAAATATGTCATTACAGTCGGGGTTCCTTTTAAGAACTGTGAGGCCAAAGTACTAAAACACAAGTTTCTCTAAACAGGATCTGTTTGGCAAACCAATCAGTTCAAAGCCTGCTAACACCAAACTCCTTGAGCAGGCATTCGTGCAAAGGTAGAGAAAATTGATAATTGAGCCAGAGGACGCCACTGCGTGATCAAGTTTTAGTCATTAAGTTGTTCAAAGCCTACAAGCAGAACATTATGATGCTCGTGTTTAAATGTGTGAATCACTCACACAGCTTTACAAAACCACCCTCAGCTATTGGAAAACTTGCGGTTCAATGACGCATCTGTTTCATCACTTTGGTTGGGTAAAACTGATGCAACTAGTTAGTTTCAAAATTGGGGAAATCAAACCCAGCAGAATTTCTTGAGCTGCTGGTTTGGTGTGCCGTGACAACGGGCTGACTGGACCGTTTATCTACCAAAATCAATATGAATTCCCAATGCACGGGCAAGTGAATTATTAGCTTATAAAATCTAGAAGCCTAAAATGTGAAATTCTATGCAAAAAAACATGGCGGTTCACAGTAAATTAAATCTGACAAAAGTAATAATAAATACAAATTTAATGAAAATCAGATGGTACTTTTAAATTGTGGTTTAACAGAATTACTTTAAAAACAAAAAGGAACATACACATGAAACAGGCAAACTTTGCTGTCAAGAGCCATTTTAGGTCAAATAAATAAAAAAATCTGCCTGGCGCCGCAAAACCCTTGAACATTGTGATGAACAAAACTGTGTTAGTCTAATGTACTGAGGGCCCAATAGCTAATTAGAGCTGCACCATAACAAAATATGCAGCATCCAATACTTTGAGATTTATTTTCTTATGCCTTTCATCTTCAGTTTGTGGATTTTTTGTGTGTGGAATTTTTCCGACTTCGTTTTTTATACATTGTTAGACTTTTCTGCCTTCCTGTCTGACATTTTTATGAACATATGGTCATTTTCTGCCTGTGTTCATCCTGTTTTGGACAGTTTATGGCTATTTTTTGACGTTTGGTGTCTGACTTTTTGCTATCAATTTTCTGTCATTTTTGGTAATTTTGTGGTCATTTGGGGGATTTCTGCTTTTGGACATATTATAGATACTTTTTAAAGTTTTCTTTTCTGTCTTAAAAAATAATTCTGCCTTTTTGTGTGGCAATTTTGTGTATATTATAAGGTCATTTTTAGGATTTATTTTGTTTTTGGGACATTTTATTGTTACTTTTGATTGTTTTCTGACTTTTTTTGTGACAAAGACATTTTTATGGTAATTTTCTGCCTTTTGTTTTTGAACATTTTTTAAAAATACATTGTCTTACTTTCTTGGCAATTTTGTGTGCATTATATGGTACTGTTCTGCTTTTCCTCTTCATCAACCTTTTGTCTCCCATTTTCTGAGAACTTACACATTTTGACTGACATTTTATGAATATTTAATTCTTAATTTTGTATCTGATTAATTGATTTAAATAATATTTTATCTAAAAATTTAAAATATGTAAAAAAAAATTAATTAGTTTTTTTTTTTTTTTTAAAGAGGTCCATAGGAGAGGGACTAAAGAGCCACAGGTTGCAGACCACGGTCTTAGGAATACAAAAATAAGTAAATCTGTCTTGTTTTTGTTGTTAAATGCAGGTACAAAGAGTTGATGACAGGAAAGACGGCCAGAGAGATCATCGCTATTTTATGGATCCTGTCCTTTGTCATCGGGCTGGTCCCTTTCTTCGGTTGGAACGTCAAACACTCGAGTTGCGGGAATGTCAACTCCACAGCGGACAACACTATGAACGGGCCGAAAGGCGGACACTTACGACTCCTCAGTTGCAAGCTCAAGTGTTTCTTTGAGAGCGTGGTGGACATGGAGTACATGGTCTACTTTAACTTCTTCGTGTGCGTGCTACTCCCGCTCCTCATCATGCTGGGCATCTACATGAAGATCTTCACGGTGGCCAGGATGCAGCTGAGGCAGATCGAGCTCAAGTGCGTGTCCAACGGCGGCGACAACCACCACCGCGGCCTGCTGCAGCGGGAGATCCGCGCCGCCAAGTCGCTGTCCATCATCGTGGGGCTCTTCGCCATCTGCTGGCTGCCCGTCCACATCCTCAACTGCCTCACGCTCTTCTACGAGGATCTGCACAAGCCCAAAGTGGTCATGTACGTGGCCATCATTCTGTCCCACGCCAACTCGGCCGTCAACCCCGTCATCTACGCCTACCGCATCCAGGACTTCCGCAACACCTTCCGCAAGATCCTGGAGCGGCACGTGCTGTGCCGCAGAGAGGAGCTCTATGTCGGCTCCAACGGCAGCAGGCGCACCAGAGACCAGATCAACATGACGATAGATCCCCTGCTATAGATTCGCCACTATTTCCACTGAATGATGTTTACACAAGCAGGGTATGATGTCAAACACGCCTTAAGGGGTCAGAGGTAACTTTTATAACGTGAAGGATTTGTTGAGTAACGCTAACTGGATGTGTAGGACTGTGAACGGGACCCAAACTTTGAAACATTCGAAAACGCTATTTATCGTTCTGCATAAGCCCTGATAGAACTGCAACAGTCCTTTTTTTTTTTTTATACTGCCAAGTGTTTATTTATTACAGTGATGTATCTTTGTTAATGTGAATATGAAAAGTCTCTTGTGGTTATTTCTGACCCCGCCTGACGCCCTTCAGCAGTGTTTCTGTTTGTTAAATTGAATGCCTTAACACTGAGAATAGTAGTGTCAAAGGTCAATTTGTTCAAAAGGAAAAATGTGGGTATCCTGCACCATGACTTTTGGAATGAGTGCTACTATTTCAAGTGACACAACATTTCCAAGACTTTCACTGGGAAGTAAGCTGCATGATTGTGGAAAAATTCAGAAATGATCGTTTGACACGAGAGTGGCCAATTTAATTCTAACAGTAGTTTTATACAGTAAATCAAATAAACATTTCGGTCCAAATTGAAAGGTCTCATTCTTGAGTTCCCTTCCCCCTATTCTAAAATTTTCCTTCTGTGTAAAAGTGAATGGGAATATTTGTGTTCTGTATCTCTCGAACCATAATCTCTTCCAGTGTTTTAACATTTGTGTGATTTCCAGCTAAAAGATACCCCCATTCAACAAATTTTAAAAAGTAATATCGTCAAAATGTTAAACTGGATTTTGCAGGTTTTACAAGCTTAAAAATAATCATTTTCATGAAATAAATGTATCAAGATTATGCTATGAGGTTATAAACTAACCGGCATTTTCCCCCCCCCTAATTTCATTAAGTCGTGTTAATGAAGTATAATCAGATAAATGAGAAATTACGTGAAAGTGAAGCAGGGAACGCTAATGAGTTTATTGACCTGTCCGTTTTCAAAGTGAACTTTTTTTTTGCATGTGCCTAATTGCGTTCCAACTATTTTCAAATATAAGGAAAAATGTCTGTTACATGACAGGAACTCCAGCGCTGTTGAATCAAGAAGGTCACAACGAAGTAGATGAAAATGATAGTGCGCTTGCTTGGGTGGTTCCAAACATGAACGCGACTCCCCTTCTTTGTGCGCCACCCGACTGATCTCAAGGGCTAAATAAATACAGGAGTGTGACAACATTCGGATGGAGACATCTATACTGTAACTACACTGTAATGTTGTGTTGTCTTAGTTGACTGATGTGTTACAAGATATTTATGGGAGTTTTTTTGTGACATAACCAATAAGTACTATCCTGACCTTGAGCATCTGTCGCTTTTTTTTGTCATTATTCAACTTTTCAGTCAGGTGCAATCTGTATGTATTAACGGTCAAATATTTTGTGAATAAAAGCCATGTTTATATTGTTGGTGAAAGTCATATTTATGTTGACAGATAAAAACACGCTTTTCAAAAAGGGAAAACAAACATGTACTAGCACGCAGGGTCTCAAGGTTTCCCAACGAGGAAGCTAAAAATAAATCTCAGTAAACAGATGTTTCCATGGAAACAAACTCTTTAAAAAGGAGGCCAAAAATAATGGTGGTGTCTCCAAGACTGTAAAACGAAAAAAAAAAAAAGCAAATTAATCGTGTTGCTTTGTGGACTCACAGTGACGAGGTCCCACTGAGCAGCGCTGTCATCCGCTCATCCGACACACTTTGCGTGCGAGTCACACCCGTGGCCTCGCACAGGTACACGGCCAGAATGTGTTTGCACTGCAACAAAAGAGCAAAGTCATCACGGTCACGCACGGACGGTCACGTCACGGCAGCCTTAACGACATCGGACAGTCAAGACCTCAAGTTAAATAAGCTCATGTGAGCGTCACACTGTGACAGCTCTGACTTCCCTCAAACGTTCCCCTCTTCCTTACACAATGAAAGTCTGACAGGGTCACAATATCGCGAAATTGAACTCTTTGCACACAGACTTGATGCGTTTCATCATCCTCGCTTAATTTTCTGTTGATGCAAGCTGTATTGTTATTACAGGGATGTGATTTGACCAAAGTGAAATTATCTGAAAATTTAGCCGGGGGTCTGGGGGCCGCTGGCACCCAGCTAGGTCCAACAGCATAAATTTTCAATGTATATTGAACTATCCCATATAAAATGGCAGTTTTAGTCAACTCAAAATCAGTCACATTCAAAAACATTGGACTGCCTTTGCTTTTAAAAACTATCACTGAGAATATCATCATATCTAACTAATGTGATTACTAAGTTAACACATAAATAATGTTGAAGAGTTCAAATTTCATGAACAAATAATTGTATCATGACCAAATGAAAAGTAACTCATATTAGAGCATACCACAAACGTCTTTGTTATAGCAGAAGATGTTATCTGTCGGAGTCATGTGCATACACAATGAACTACTAAAAAAAATAAAAAATAAAAATAAAAAAAATAAAATAAAAAAATCGGAATTTTTTTTTTTTTTTGGGGGGGGGGGGGGTAAAAAAAGCGGAATTCCGCGAATTAGCGGAAAAATCACATCCCTGTTATTATAGTTTGGGAGTTTTCTTTTTTTTTTAATTCATTATCACGTCGACTATAACGTTTTTATTTGTTGTTTTTTTATCTTAAAAATACTTCGTTTTGTTCTACTTTAAAAAAAAAAAAAGTGTATTACTTTTGTGCAAGATTTTAAAAACACCATGGTAAAATTAAAAAAGTAATTTTTTCACTTCTTACCTAGCATTGCGTTTCAGCTGAGTTAAATGAAAAAGCAGGTGAGGCGAGCTGAGCCATTGCAGCCAAAATTCAAACACAAAATTGTCACCGTGGAGTGTCCTTATTCCGGTTTAAAATATATCAATATAAATATACTTAAACTCACATTTAAAATCAATCCCAAAGGCTCATGTGTTAAATTATCAAAGATGAAAACAAAGGACATTTTCACTATATGTATATTATATACATTTATTAGATAATTTATATTTAATTAGTTTTGCAAATGTAAATTGTAGTTTAATTTAGTTTTCGTTTAAAAAAAATATATATTAACGAAAATATTTGGGGAATTTTAGTTCTTGTCTACTAGTGCGCTGGCTTATCTTACTAGTGAGGACAAAGAGCATACTAGTATTTTGATGAATCAGCGTACTAGTAGGATATTGAATAAATATTCAAATGACAAGCCATATAGAAAATTGACGGATGAAAAATTCATGTGAAAAAGAGGAGTCTCATAAAAAGATTGATTGATTGACTGACTCTCTAAATTTCAACTTAAGTGAGACCCAAGGGCAGTGAGATAAGCCCCTAATCAGGGTCACTACATGATTATACAGTAGGATTATTACAAGATGTCTAAAAATGTAAAGAGTCAAGACCTTTAATTAAGAGATGAATTAGCCCATATTTAGAATAATTATAAATTGTGCAACCTATTTATAAACATAAAGATTTAAAGCCCGGGGAACACTAGTTACCACGCCTTTGTTAAAATTTCTTAATTTATAATGACTAAGTATTATTAAATTGCGACATTGTTTGAATGATAATGAATCTCAACAATAATTGAGAAAGCCTGAACCAAGATTCATTAATTAAGGCTAATCACAAGTACGCTAGTCACATGCATGTAAATATGTAAGGATACAGTTTAAGTAAAAAAAATATATATATATATATATATATATATATATATATATATATATATAAATAAAGAAAAGTCACCAAGGCCGGAACAGCACAGAGTGCCATAGACCAAATAAATATGACCTGACCACAAAACATCTGTTGTACACGTTTCAACTTCTGTTTTTTTTTTGTTTGTTTTTTCAGGATGCACGCTTGGGTAACAAGACACAATGGTTGCAAGACAGCTATGCGCGTAAATAAGGTGAACTACGGCCTGCGATATATATCACATCTGCTTGTGGAAATGAATGTGTTTGTCTTCTTGTGGGAATCTCACCAGCAGGCCGTTATTCCGCCGTAGCACCGTGTAGGCAAAGGCAGGACACGGGCAGTAGTGGCAGGATGTGAAGCAAATATACAAAGTCCCTGAGTCTCCTGTGACCTGCAACAAAACCATGCAGTTGACTAAAATTGATGCAATTGACCGTCGACCAATCTCGGGAATATCCCACCTCTCCTACATAACGTAACGGATCAATGCAACTTCATATTCAGTGTATTGGCCATATTTGGATGCTCAGCGATGGCCATAGTGGAGTAGAGGATGAGTGAACAGAGTAGAAGTATGGAAAGGCAGGAAGAAAAACAGGTTTTATTGCATCCCAGTGGCCCCCAAACTCCAGGCATGGCTGAATGTCGAGAATAAAAATAACTCAAAAAGCAAGCTTGGAACTTGAACTGATTATTTTTGAATGAGTGTCGTTATGCTGAATGATTACAAACAACTCAAAAGCGGTCCAACAAAAGCACAAGGCTTCACTAAACACAATTATAGGAGAGCCATCGTAAAAAGCCTGAAAGACTTGGCCAATAGGAAAATTTGGAATTCAGACAAATGTTGCAAAAAAAGATGCTACTTGAAAAAGATTTTTGCTGCATTTAGTCGCCATTGGATTGTAACAACAATACAGTATAACAATTCTGAAATGTTAGTCCATGCATTATATTACAGGAGAAATCATGTGCATTTTTGACCATTTCAAACAGTTCCCAGGTGTCTTAATAACATGTGTCAAAATACCCCAAGGATCAAGAATATACTTTTCATCCTCTTTGTCTTGCTTAAAATTAGCCTGTTTTGAGGAGGTGGTCCTGTCCCATGGAAATCAGCCGCCGTTCACCCCGTCACCTGTACTAAGTGGGTTTTTTTATTTTTATTTTATTGAACATATCTGAAGGTAATCGGGTTCAGGTGTGGTCAGTGAAAATGAACTCAGGCACTCAGCTTTGATTTCACCATCGGGAAAAGTACTTACACCGGACCGGGCAAGGCGGTTTTGAATATTTATTTTCCTTGAGTAATAAAACCACTTTTAAAATTCTTAGTTATATAACTGCATTTTTCAACAGACGATGTGTCACGAGAAATTTTGTTTGGATTATAAATTCTCCCTGGCGCGCCATTTTAAATTTTAAAATCCTTTTAGGACTGACAAAACACAGAGCATCTCCTTCTTCAATGTGCAAAATGAACTGTGACAAATTAACTCGTTTGGCAGATACAATCATAGTTGTGCACACGTCTGTTTGCGAGCGCAATCAAGTTTGCGCCTGTTTTTTGCACATGCAAATCAGTAAATCAGGCCCTCAGTCTGTAGAACAGCTTGACATGATAATGAACACATCCAGTCCTAAGATACCAGATCAGGCGCCATTATTCTCCGGGGCATCCATAAATTTCCTTGCCCGGTGACCTACAGAGGAATAAACACCTCGTTTGTCCAAGGCGACGCCGTGTTATAAATTAGCCACAAAAGAAACAATGACACGGACTGAGAAGACCGCAGAACAGGCAGGATGCAGCAAGAAGCAGTAAAAACTGCAAAACTAAGTCAGGAAATGCTCGAAAAAGAGCCGCAGTAGTTGAAAACCACCTCACACTTCAGGTTCTGTTTGTTCACCTCCGGCGTCACACATCACGTGGCTTCGCCGGGGCCTCGCACAGCAAAGCTTGGCAGCTTACGCCTAAAACTCCCGTGAGTGGCGGGAGGCCAGGCCTCCTTGGGAACACACGGCATCAAGTGCGGCCATTCAATCGCTGCGGAGGGAACAGCGAGTGTTAAAGCCTCGCTAAAGTTCCAGCTTTGTCCTCGCATGAAAATCTGGCTCTCGTGGGAAAACTTCTTGGGAAGCCATCATTGGCCAAAAAGGGCCAGGATGTTGGACTTTGCTCTGTCCACAAGAACCGCAAAACACAAAAAGGGCTTTAAGGAATTTGAAAGCGCTTGGGGAGTCACGATGATGCAGACAGACCATGCGCTGTGCTCTTTTGCATCACGGGACTCATAAAAGCGCTTCAAGGGTCACCTGCTTGACAACGTTAATATCTAGAAGCCTTTCCCAGTCTACAGATTTTGTTTTACATTTCGACTCTGAGAAACGTTGATCATGTGCACAGCAAACAAATGTGAATACAACTGTGTCATTCGATTTTGGCATAAAATTGGAGCTGGAGAAGATATCTGAAGTTCTGCAAACTTGTAGCACGAATTTCTAAAGCTGACTGTGTGTAGTATATACTACAGAAAATATTATGGAAAAGTTATCTTTTTAATTGATTGTGTAATGGTTTGTCTCTGGTGTACCTGTGCACCCATCAAGTGTGAAAATTGAGTAATTCAGCCAAATTCTCAAGTATTCAATGGAACAGTCAACAGGATAATCGATCTTCGACGTCTATATCCGTCAATGGCAGTTAATGAACTAAAAAAAAAAAAAAGGTTCAACAGTTCTGAATATTGTAATTAGTATATTGACCCCTCGCCTTCTAATAGGCTGTGGTGCAACATTCCTTATGAGAAGGTCAATGAACGTTTGGAGGAGACAAGGTGAAAAATCACCACTTCAAATACACTGATTTTATGCAGTGGATTGGCTCTGGCCTTGTTTTAGTTAGATTGGTATGGGAACGAGCTGAAAATTTCCCAAGAGAGAGAATTAGCCGCGGCAATCTGTTTTTCAAGATTGTTACATGAGTGTGTTTCAGAAAATATGTAACTTAAATTGGCCTCACTCGGCCGAGGCAATCATGACCTCATGCCTAATCCATTGTCACGGAGAAAACAAGAATGCATTACTACGACAATAGGCAAAAACTACTTAGTGCCGCAGATGTGTTAACAGGAAATGACCAACATAATGAAGCGGTTGATGTATCCACTTCCACTTCATCATTTGATACAGTGCCAAGAGAAGAGAGCAGACACCACATTACACTACTTCCAGGAACATGAATGTGCATTTAACGTCCTAGGAGAGCTTGAGTAAAAAATAATAAAAATTTGTGGCAACGGAAACAAACTGTTAGCAGAGTAGGGGATGTCAACCCAATTTTTCCTTCTTTTTTTTTTTTTTTTACAATAATGCAAGCAGCCCTACTAGCCTAAACATGTTATTCTGTTTAATATTATGTTTGTACACAAAAACGATAGATAGATAGATAGATAGATAGATAGATGCTTACTTTGTAGCTAGCTCTAGACCGATATATACTTAGTAGATAGCTCTATCTACCTAGCTGTAGCTAGCTCTAGCTAGCTAGCTCTAAGATAGATAGAAGAAAAGAGGGAACAAGAAAGAGAAGAAAATAGAGGGAAAAAAATAATATTGCGTTTGTGGAATATGAATTAAGCAGCAAAATCCACCTGTTATTCTGTTTAATATTATGTTTGTACACAAAAAAGATAGATAGATGCTTACTTTGTAGCTAGCTCTAGACCGATATATACTTAGTAGATAACGCTATCTACCTAGCTGTAGCTAGCTCTAGCTAGCTAGCTCTAAGATAGATAGAAGAAAAGAGGGAACAAGAAAGAGAAGAAAATAGAGGGAAAAAAATAATATTGCGTTTGTGGAATATGAATTAAGCAGCAAAATCCACCTGTTATTCTGTTTAATATTATGTTTGTACACAAAAAAGATAGATAGATGCTTACTTTGTAGCTAGCTCTAGACCGATATATACTTAGTAGATAACGCTATCTACCTAGCTGTAGCTAGCTCTAGCTAGCTAGCTCTAAGATAGATAGAAGAAAAGAGGGAACAAGAAAGAGAAGAAAATAGAGGGAAAAAAATAATATTGCGTTTGTGGAATATGAATTAAGCAGCAAAATCCACCTGTTATTCTGTTTAATATTATGTTTGTACACAAAAAAGATAGATAGATGCTTACTTTGTAGCTAGCTCTAGACCGATATATACTTAGTAGATAACGCTATCTACCTAGCTGTAGCTAGCTCTAGCTAGCTAGCTCTAAGATAGATAGAAGAAAAGAGGGAACAAGAAAGAGAAGAAAATAGAGGGAAAAAAATAATATTGCGTTTGTGGAATATGAATTAAGCAGCAAAATCCATCCTTTTATATCCATTTTAAGGGGCGGCCGTTTTGTCACTTGCTGAAAATGACATCACAGTTGCTCAGGGCTCAGGTAACGACCAATCACAACTCCGCTTGCAAACACATGACCAAGCTTAGAAAACAGGTGAGCTGACGCGATTGATCGTTACTGAACCCTAAGTGACGTCACTTTCAGTCGACAGCAAGTGGTAAAATGGCCGCCAGTGTCTCTAAGCTCCCACCATTGGACAAAAACAGATGATGTGGGACAAATAATCATAGACGAGCCTGTTCTTTCGTTCGGCCATCGCTTCTCACAATACCTCACGCACATTGACTCTTATCCTAAAAGAATTTCCTTTCTTACAGTGCTCTCACATACATTCCTAATAAGCTATCCATGGAAAAAGAACAGAACACAAGTACGTTTGCCAAAACTGGAGCACTACATCAACATCCTTTTTCTGCAAACCGTCATTGCCCTTGAGTCTGTTTTTACACTACATAAACATTATATAATTATACATAATTCAAATGATTACTGGAAAAGCAAAATTCGTACATTATTCAGTACCAGAAGATGTACACATGTCAGAGAGAGCCTTGAATTGACACGGAAATACAAAAAGGCTCAGTGAAACTGTTCCAAAAAGAACACAATGGATTTCTGTATTTAGCAGCGCTGTAATTTATAGTTCCACCCATTTGCTTTGGGAACCTGGAGGAGTTGACAGGAAATTATGGTCACAATGACCACAACCAAAGAACGAAAAAACACAACAGGTTAAACAAGGTAGCATGGAAGACAGAAATTTGATTTTTCTAGAGTTGCGCCAGGAGTCCAACCAATAATCTTCCAATTGCCGGACACAAATACAACCTCATTCGCTAATTATAAATGCTTGCAGAGACAGATAGTTACATATTTGTGTAGTGCCACTAACAGGATGTGAGCAGGTTAATGACTTACCTGGAAGGCCTTACGTCCACTGGGAGATGAGAGAACGGTGACTGAGCGTTGATCAACCAAATTTAAAGCTTGTACTGCACACGGTCCAAAAACAAACTTCAGGCTGACAAACAAGAAGCAGACAACGGGAGCTGAATCAAATCAAATGGGCAGCATGGTGCAATTGTCATGTCTGGGAAGATCTGGCTTTGGTTGAGGGCCCTGAGTGGGTTCCCGCCCTTCCGCGGGTTAACCAATCCGGGCCCTCAGCCGCTTGTGCCTGGCCCCAGGTGTGACTAGTCCCTAATTAGTGTGGGTGTATTTAATTCCCGGGTGGTGATCAGTGCCGCTTGTCACGGTCACCCACGGAGTTCGTGCTGTCATTTTTTGATTTTGTACAATAAAGCACGCCAGTCTCGCCTGCACTCCTGCTGTGGTTTCTCCTGCCTCCCTGCATTTTGGGTCCTCTACTCCACACGCCGACAGACTCAACTCCGCTCTGTGGCCGGACCGTGACAGCAATAGTGGTTACTTAACACGTCTGTCGTTTCTACAGTGCAATAACATGCATGTAATGTTCATTGAAGACTCCAATCTGCCATGTGAATTTGACTGAACTTTTTTTTTGTCTGCAATGTAACAAACTACCATTTCGGGGGGTGCGCCGCGTCTATTCTCCAAAATCAGCTGAGATAGACTCCACTCACAACCCTGATGAGGTAAAGTGCTACAAAAAATGGATAGATGGAATGAACGATGGATGAATAAATTGATTCGTTTGGGAATGACGTCTCTGACATGCTAAAATCTATTTTTTTCAGGCATGTCTTCAGCGTGTTACCCAAATAATTTTGGGAAGATTTACTCGTTAGGGAAAAATATGAACGACCAAACCAAAGTATGCTGACTAACATAAAGGATGTGGTTCTTTGTCCAGACAATGAGCATCAACTCACTGGCAAAGAATCAAACCACTATGCTGCAAATTTCTTGGTAGGAGCATCAGCATGACTTTGTGTTTCAGAGATTATTAGTCACAACTTCACAAGTCATCCTCACCGTAGTATCTCATGCCTGCTCAGAATTTTTTTCTCACTGAGATCACTCTCAGGTGGAGGTCTATCAAGAGTACATTTTTAATAAAACACATACATAATACATTTTCTATAGCACTTATCCTCATTTTGGATCGACGGTGAGCAAGAGGCAGTGTACTCCTTTGACTGGTCACCAGCCAAGATTAGGAAGCTACCATAAGGTATTAGTACTTACGCAATAAGCAAGTCATCAGGAACTGCAAAAGAAAAACATGACAATAATGACAACACAGCTATTCATATTGTCACAATTATCCTTAGAAGATATTTTCCAGCTACATTTCTATTAAGTAGGCCGGTTGCCATAAAAGATAAACAATAAAACAGTGTGTTTATTAAGAATACTTTAATGCTAATAGTTTAACATTGTAAAATAATAACAGTTCTTACCACAAGCTAAAATAGAAGTAAATTAAACAGTGCCATTAAATTTCACAAGGTCAGTTAAGAACCACGCAGTTAAGTTAAGCTTACAATTACATTCACGTTTGTTACGTCAAGGAGGATGAAGTTGTTCTCGAAAGCAGTGCTTTTCCATGTCCCGCTCAGCCAACACAGGTGTGAGCTGAGACATGGAAAACAGGCCAGATAGGGGTACTCGATGACCACGGTTGAGAACCACTGCTTTAAAGAATTCAAGCTCTATAATAATACGATGGTGGAAATCAAGAGACGTTTAATGAATGGTGAATTAAACAACAGCGCCTCCTACAGCTACAAACATTAAAATTAACCTCAGTGTCAAACCCATAATGACATAAGACTCGGTAAGTAAGACTGCATGACTCACATTGAAAAATAAAGCCAAAAAGGAAAATGTATTTTAATTCCATGACAATTTGAGCTGAGGTATGTCAAACAAGTTTAATAAAGTTGTAGCTAACCAGTTAGCCCGTCGTGCTATAGCTGTCGTTAAAAAAAGTGAAATAAAATGTAATTGCTGCTATCTAAATGCAACTGCCAACTTACTTTGAGCAGTTTCCTGGTATGTTTTACGGATATCTCGAAAAAGCTGTTCTGCCACTGCAGGTAACACCGCGGGCATTTTTCCAAACGAAGAGGACTGTTTACGGAAGCCATAAGTTATCCAGCCAATCGAGTACGTTTTCCGGTCAACGACTTCCGGTTAGATAGAGACGTAAGTTCCTACAGCGGCGATGTAACCGGGAAATGCGCGAATACAACGCATAAATATATATTTTTTATAAACCCACTCCTAGGTTATAAACAAAACACTCAAATGAAAAACAATAAGTATTACGGAAACTAAGCGTGGTTTATTGTGCCATGTGACGGCATATTTACGCCACGCCGTTCGTAACTTAGAAACGTACAACGTCGTATGTACGTGTTACTGTTTACAAGACTCCCTGTAACATTTCATGATTTTGTTTTTGACAATAAATGACTTGCTTGTCATTAGTAATAGCAAATGAAAAATCCGACAGCTATCACCATCGGAAGAATATTACGTGAGAAATCGTTATTTAATAATTTAATATTAGGTATAGGGCATTATTTTTGTGACACTGTATTTTTCCTATGTGCTTAATAAGATATGGGTTTAACTTTGTAATTGAACTACTGAAATAAATGATAATTTCTACAACAGTCGAATTGATGAACTGTTAATTCTAAGGCAACATAAGCACCGATTTTATGCCTCCAGTTAAAATACGATTTAACAGAAGATATTGATACTGCTTTTGTTGCTATAAATAAATCAAGTCATATGTGAAGTATGTCTTTACCTTGCAGTATGAAGTTACAGTAACATTATTGTGCGTGTATACTGCATTTCTGATACAGAATGTGTGTTGACTCATTTGCAAAAGTGAACATAAAAATTAATGTGTAGAGCTCATCGATCAAGAATTGTGACAAGGCTACATTCAACTAGAGCAGTGTTACAAGGATTGGTATTTTACTGTGGTGGAAAAAAAGAACCACTTTATTTGATTGGTCTGAACTCTTGCAATAGCCAACTAAAAGACATTGTGCCATACAATCATTGCATTTCAACATCAAAGTGGATAAGAGTTTTCAAGTTTGAATTTAAAAGACAAAATAAGAAGTCACGCGGGTTTTATAGCTTGAAAAGATGCTCTAATTCTTTTTCGGCTTCAAGTCAGCTTTCTTTTCAAATTCAAGTTTGTAAACATTTTCTGCCTTTGCTTTGTAAACAAACAGCAACCATCCCACCAAAGAGGACACACACACAAAAATGTGGAAACGAAACATCTGAACATGTGCTGTGACAAATAATTGAAAAGCTTTGTGAACGGGAGACCAAACATATCCAAGTGTCAAAGACGAAATTTGATAACAGCAAAGTGAAAGTTGCCGATGCAACTGCGGCGTCAGGTAGTTTATTTTATTCCTGTTATTTAACATAATGGCAATAGAACTGCCACAATTTGGAATCGCTATTATAATATTGTACCATGTGCTCAAAACTACGGTAATTATTAAAAAAGGATTCCAAAAGGATGTAGCTAAAAGACTAAAGGTCTGCCAGTGGTGAGTAAAACACTTAAGAATATTGCCAATTACTCTTGAATACATTAGACAGCAGGTAGTACGCCTTTTGTTATCAATAGTTATGAAGCAAAAAGTGCAAAAATGGTGCAGACCATTACGTTTGGTAAAGTGGGTCATAATTTGGAAAGACATTTTAAAGTTTGGATTATTTCTGAGGAGTATTAAAAAAAAGGTACTAGGGAAACAACTACAAATATCAAACACCAAAAAGTAGCTCTGGGAAAATTAGTTAAAGCTGCCTTTTTTTCCTCAAGTCACAAGGCCTGGCTGGCGCAAACCATCAAAAAGGGGGTGCAAAATAGGATTCCAGAAAGATTTAAACTGTATCATTTTGAACATGTTAGCTGTCAGCTCTATTTAAGGTGTGGGGGACAAAGTGGCTCACTTGAGGTTTGAGTAGTCACCTCACCAAAACCAGTATTTCTGACACCAGTGTCCACTTAAAGACAGTTCCCTGTCAGAATGTGGCGAGGCGTGATTTCCTCCACCGCTATCCACCTTTTTGTTGAAAATCACACATTTGCACAGCGTGAACACAACCAAATATCAAAATTGTTTAAAATCTGAAAAGTGTGTGTCCTTTGATGTCTACTCAGTCCAGACAGTGCTGCAGGGAGAAACCACCTCCATTTTTCTCTGATGATCAAGAAATCACACATTAAGGTGGACGCTGGTTGGGGAAGTTGCTGCGTGGTGGTGGTGGTGGTGTTGGTGTGGGGGGGTGGGTCACCTTCACTTAGCATTAGAGCGGATAAATTTCAAAGCGACATTAAAATAAGAAATAAACAAGTTAAGAAAACACTGCAAAAAGGTTATTCTATTTACATACAATGATTTTCTTGAAGATGAGTTATAACTTTACAGAAATTAAAGTCTCTTTTTACACATCAGCTTCACTATATCACAAGTCATCCCCCTCAGTCGGGTTTACTTCCCCACTTCCAAACCAAAAGTGAGTCTCGTTCGAGAGAGCCCGGTCGGTCGTCGGCTGCATGTACACGTAGCTTACAGCTAGGGGGCGCCATAGCACCAGGAAAGAATTGGACACCATCCTGTCTACTTGACACTCGAGTGTCTTGCAGTGGGTGGAAGAGATGCGCCTCATCTTGGGTCTCTTTTAATCCCTTCTCGAGGGCCAGGCTCAGTCATCGCTGTCCGACAGGGGCTCGTATTGCTCTGACATCAGAGGCTGCTGCCACACACCACACTGTGGGCGCACTATAGCTCCAGCAGGAAGCGGCGGCTGCTGCTGTGGCTGCTGCTGGTGGCTCTGTATGGAGGGAGACGAGATGGAGGTGGGTGGCGTGCTGCTCATTATGCGCATGGTCAGTGGGTTGTAAGGGAACTGCATGGAGCCTGGAAACAGAAAGACAATGTTTAATATGTACAGAAAGGACATTTTTGCAAAGCTATAAATGGGGCATGACTGACCTGCCGATGAAGGTCGGTCATCCCAACTCCATTGGGACTGGGCTTGTGCTTGTCTGTGATAGTCTCCCTCGGAGTGTACGGAGGACACCGAGGAGGGGCGATCCCCTCCCGAGTAGGCCTGACCCAGGTTAGGTGACTTCGATTTACGGCTGTTGGCTTTACTCTGCTTCTGCTTCGCTGTGGTAAAAGAGAAACATGTTATTATTCCTGAAAAACAGGTCATGTAGAGACCAAGCCAGGGAAAATATTTGCACTCATATGATTCTTCAATTATTCATGCTCATTTCTTAAATTTTTTAATTACATTATTTTATCAACCGATGATTTTAATAAATAAAATACAATTGTTTTATTTAAAGAAAATTCAATGAAGCAAAAAAATATACATTTTAACTCTGACTGCCAGACGTTTTCAGAAACGGGTTGTCCCCAGTGCCAGCCGATTTTAAGCATTTTGACTGATCTTTCAAGGGCCACAGAAAATTATGTGTTTGGACTATGGAAACACACATACTACCAAATGAAAGATTGGACTCTCATCTTTCATCAGAAAAAAAAGTTTGTTTCTACCTTATTCCGTTTTTCAGTAATCAACAATAGAAAATGGTTAGTTTCACCTCTGTTTTGAAACAAACGTCTTTTAACGTCTTTGGCACTCCTCCATAGGATTTTACTAAACGTTATTTAACGTTTTTGGCAGTCAAAGAGTTAACTAATCAATTTTAGAAGGAAAACAAAGATGTTTTATTTGTTACATAAATTTAATTTTTTCTCAGTTAAACGGTCTGAGCCTCATCTGGCCCGCAGAACATACTTTGCTGACAACAGTAAAGACTGAGTTAGCGATTAGCACGTACCTATGCTGGGCGACGGGTTGGCCTCCTGGCGGGTGTCACTGCTTGTGTTGGATGTGTTGCTGATGGCACCTTGGTGCTCCTCTGGTCTGTCCTCCAAGTTACCCATTAAGGCTTTACGGATTATGTCCTCTAGGCCCAAATTACTCGCAGGGTCACTAAAGGAGTGGTTCCTAGGGTTGATGCTACCTAGGAATCGCAATGCAACAGAAGATACAATAAATGAAATGCTGATCTAAACCAAATAAATGTTCTTTTCTATCGTGCATACCCCTGTGAGCTAATTTTTTTAATCTAATCATTATAGGTTAATTCCTAAATCAAATCCTATCCTAGGCTTCAGCCCACTTGTGAATCTGAACAGTATAAACAGTGAATGGATGGATTATGTATAATAGCCACATTCCAAAGTATCTTCGTAACTTACTGGAGCTGGTAACAGCAGGCAAGTTGAAAATTTCTGTGCCTGGTTGAGCATTTCCTGCAAGACAAAATTAGCCATTTAAAAATCACAAAATAATAAACGTATGAGCTTGAATATTGAAGACAACACACATGCCTTGCACACACACACACACACACACACAATTTGTTTCCACCTTTGGTGCATGCATTGTGGGTTAAGACAAAGAGAAGACAGGAAGCCCCACTTACCAACATCAGAATCACCAACACCAGATGTGGAGTTCAACTTACGAAAGATCTCCTGCTTTTTGGATTTCACCATAGGTGAGGTGTTTTCTAGTTTGGTGAAGAAGGAGGGCAGGTAACTGACACTGCCAGGGGACCGCGAGTCACTCCTTGAATTAACAAGTAAGGTGTCAGGGTTCAAACACGCAGACAGGCATTTTATGAACTCATTTGTATGGGGACGTCAACCCAAGGATGTTCTTTACAATAATATGTTCTATGCAGCTCCGCTAGTTTAAACCAGATTTTCTGATTAATATTGCGTTTGTGGAATATGACTTAAACAGTCAAATATGCCCGTCTTTATCCATTTTAGATGGCGGCCATTTTGCAACTGGAATCACAGTTGCTCAGGGCTCAGATAATGACCAATCACGGCTCACTTATTTTTTGAGTTTGGTCATGTGTTGACAAGCTGAGCCGTGATTGCCCTGAGCTACTGTGATGTCTTTTTCAGTCGACAGCAAGTGGCAAAATGGCCGCCCCCCTGAGATAGATAATGGTGGATTTTGCTGCTTGAATTCCACAAACGGAGACAATTTTGGGGTTGACTTCCCCTTTAAGATCATGAACCTAGTCTCTGCAGCTCACGTACCTGATCTCAGAGTTGTCCGCCTCTCGCCTTTGAGGTGCAGGCCCACCAGTCTCCTGCTTTTCCATGTCTTGGTAGCTCTGCGGTGGTGAGATGGGCTCATAGTTCTCCATCTGCCTCCCACCTCTCTCTGGAGACTTGCCAGGCCTGGAAAGGTGACAAAAATCAGCCGCAAGTGTCACGACTAGGGGTGATAACTTTTGACGTGCCGCGGTGATTCGATGATGAAATGACTGTTACTGTACCTGGATCGGAGTTTGTCGGTGGCGTTTTCCGGGGAAACCCTGCTGGAGGGACGGTGGTGATGTGGGGCCTGGATTTGGTTCTCGGGGCTGTAGCGGCTGGACGCCTTGGCTCGACTTGACGAAGACGCGGGTGGCATCGTGCTCTGGAATGTGGCAGAGGCTAAAGAGGAAACTGTGGGAGGTTCTTGATTCCGGGCAAAGTCCTGGGTTATAATATGCTGCATGGGACAGGATAAAAAGGATTTTTAAAAGTTTAGTTTGAGCTAGATGGTATATCCAGATTCCAGTAGGTCAGAGGTATTTCCTACCGAAATGTGATCTGCCAAGGTCATGACCCGATGCGTCTTGGGGATTTGGGAGAAACTGTCGGCCTGGGATGATGGGGGCTGCTGGGAACTTGGCTGTGGTGGCTCTGCCGAAGGCCGGTATCGACTCATGTCATAAACCCGCATGCCAGCTAATCAGGTTCAGGAGCAGAGCATTAATGATGTGGAGTGAGTCATCAAGGTAATGTATTGATTTGACATTAGTACTTGACAGCATACAAATTATATACATCTGCAATCAGAAGTTTAAATGCTGTCATCATGGACAAGAATATAATTTTTTTTCTTGAATTATTTGTTCTTTTTATGGGTGGAATGATTATATAACATCCATCTTAATTTTTAAAAGGGGACAAATTTATCATAAATTCAAACAAAAAAAGAAATCATATAATCATTGATTCTCACCAATGAGTGTAAGCAAACTTCTGAATGAGTACTGTATCCTTTCTCGGCATGATGTATTTTACGCCGTTTATAAAAGTTTAATTGTCATCTTGAAGATCCTGTTACAGAACAACAAGTGGGTCCATACCTGCCGTCCGCTGCCTGTCGTCAGGTTTTTCTTGTTGGGAATGAACTGGGGAACTAGCAGGACTTATCACTTCAATGGCTCCTCCGCCAGTGTTGTCATATCGGTTTGATGACACTGAATAGTTAGAAGGAAAAAAAAAAAAAAAGTTAAAAATGCTCATGTTATACTACTGTATATTTCTCAATTGATAATATAGGTTGCTATAACTCATATACTGACGGCTACTTGAGGAGTCAGAGCTCTGAGAGCCTCGCTCCCGGGGGTCTTTTTCTGGTGCTATTTGTTGGGTGATGATGACTTCAATTAAGTTAGCGGTCGTCATGGTTGTTTTTCCACAGGTTCGAAGCTCCTCCTCAATGCGGGACTTTGAGGTTTGCGGCGCTTTATCTTTAACACCAACCCCTTCAGGGTACGCTGGGTGGTGTTTCCCCCCTGGACGAGACATAGCACCATATGGTACGGATCGCCGCTCTGGCTCCTGCTGCTGCTGCTGCTGCTGCTCCGAGATGCTCGCTGCTCTCCGAGATGCTGAAGATAATTCGTCATCCCGCTCATCCCGTTTGTTCTCCTTCACTTTGGCCACCTCCACGGGCGGGGCCGAGGCTGCGATATCCACCAAAGCAGCCAGTGCATCAGCTGCAGTGCTGTAGCGAGAGTTACCTTGGGACGCTGCTGTTACTGCTGCTGAATGAGGCCTAGAAATAAAATTAAGGAGCATTTCAGAGAACCCTTTAAGACCTTTGAAAGCTATATATTTGTGGATTACATGCAAGCTAAATAAATACTGTCAACAAATAGCCAGAAGTGTGGTGATGAATAAAAGATCAGATCAAGCTGGTTAGACTTACATAAGAGAAGTGATAACACTCTTGCCCTGAAAGATGCTTGGTCGCTGCTGAACAACCACTTCCTGCGTTCTGAGTGAAGGGGAAGGAGAATGTAGATAGCCTCGGCTTCCTGGCCGGCCTGGTTGCTCAACAACACCTGATCAAAAAATACGCATTATAAGCAGGGATGTGATTTGACCAAAATGAAATTATCTGAAAATTTAGCCGGGGGTCTGGGGGCCGTTGGCACCCAGCTAGGTCCAGGGCAGTGCCCTGGTGGGGGGACAAGGGGGGCGGAGCCCCCCGGAGCTCATGGGTTTTCCGTGTTTTTAAGTACTTTCAATGCACTCACATGACAAAGAAATAGACAAAACAACAGCATAAATTTTCAATGTATATTGAACTATCCCATATAAAATGGCAGTTTTAGTCAACTCAAAATCAGTCACATTCAAAAACATTGGACTGCCTTTGCTTTTAAAAACTATCACTGAGAATATCATCATATCTAACTAATGTGATTACTAAGTTAACACACAAATAATGTTGAAGAGTTCAAATTTCATGAACAAATAATTGTATCATGACCAAATGAAAAGTAACTCATATTAGAGCATACCACAAATGTCTGTTATAGCAGAAGATGTTATCTGTCGGAGTCATGTGCATACACAATGAACTACTAAAAAAATAAATAAATAAATAAAAAATAAAAAATCGGATTTTTTTTTTTGGGGGGGGGAGATAAAAAAAAAAGCGGAATTCCGCGAATTAGCGGAAAAATCACATCCCTGTATAAGATAAGATAAGATACACTGATTGTCACACCCATCTAAGTGGGGCGAAATTTGTTCTCCGCATTTGACCCATCCCCTGAGGGAGCGGTGAGCAGCAGCAGCGCCGCGCTCGGGAGTCATGTGGTGATCTAACCTCCCAATTCCAACCCTTAATGCTGAGTGTCAAGCAGAGTGGCAATCGGTCCCATTTTTATAGTCTTTGGTATGACCCGGCCGGGAATTGAACCCACGACCTCCCAGTCTCAGGGCGGACACTCTAATTATAACAATGTTCATTAATTAGACGGATTAAATCTAAGTCTTAAAAACTGCTCTGCTAATTAAATCAGCAAATACTCACTTCCACGAATGTAATCATTCGCTCGCTCTCTTTCCCGCTCTCTTTCCCGATCCCGTTCTCGCATTTCTCGATCCCGCTGCTCCCTTTCCTTTTCCCTCTCCTTCTCTTGTTGCTCACGGTCACGTTCCCGTTCCCTCTCCACGCTTGCAGCGGCGGCGGCTGCTGCAGCAAGGTGGGCTTGGTGACCTAAGAGTAAAATTAAGACAGACATCACTCACATGATTTATTCAATTGAATGTGATTTTTTTTTAACAGGTATTATAAAATTGTATTACTGAAGGTCATGTCATGAAGCTTCCTGCAGAGATTAAAAAAAAAAAAAAAAAACATGTCTCACAATCTGAAACTCTCGTGTGAAGGCTCACGCTCCAAATTGGACTATAAACAAAAACATGTTGCTCCCATGCAGTTCAAACCAAGTACCGATACTGTATTACATAGGTTTAGAAATGGTCAAATCCTTGAATTATGTTCAGATACATTCATTGAATGTGCATAAGGACTAATACCCGTTTATTATTTTCTTTTTTTTTCTTCAGAAAAATGCACAACCTCTGCAGGAAGCTTCTTCAAGTACTGCTTACTATTTTTAGATGCAGCCCACAGCCACTTAGGCTGCTACACTCACACTGCAGGTAAATGCGACACAAATCGGATTTTTTTGCTCAGATGTGACCTGTATCTGACTTTTGTGGTGTGATATTAGTAATTTAGCCACACGGACGGCTCATTTATTACACGCGGCAATGACGTGACATCACCATCAGTAGACATCTCCGTGAAATGAGGAGCTCGAAAAGGCTCGCCTTGTTTTCACAAAATTTTATTTCTACCTCCTCCCGCATCTCTCCTCTGTAGATATGAGATGATAAAAATATGAGCCCCGACGATGGGACTTAGAAAAGTCTGTGGCCGTAACACGCGGAAACGTACGCATTTACTTCCATCAACACTACGTTGTGACGTTGTCTTTTCTTCTGCGCATGCGGGTCACTTTGCGGACGCATAGGGTTCACACAGCAGATGGACTGAGGTTGCAAATAACATGTAATGTGAACACTTACTAACAAACAAAAGAAATCGGATTTCACAACAACAACAAAAATCGGAATTGAGCATTAAGATCCTCAGTTTGAACGTAGCCTTAATCATTGGATAAGTGAGTAGAACTGCATGTTAATAACAAGTGTGATCACTACTGCCCACTGTTTGACTGGATCATTCAGGACTTATGCTTACACTTGGTCTGGCCGGGAAAGAACTGACCTTGGACACCTTGTGCATGTCTGCACGCCATGAGAGGTGTGAAGCAACACAAGGTTGTGGGCGAGGAAATTAAGGGAACATGGCGTGTAGGTATTGGGGAGGGAATCCTCACCTGGCGATATGGAGGTTGGGTTGAAAGCCCTAGCAGTGAAAGGGGGCTGAGCTCCAGGGAGGTAGGCGATACGTTCCAAAGTGGGAGTACCTGTTCCCCCAGGGTGAGGCAACAGGATAGTTGGAGGCATCTGGGCTAGATCAATTATCCCTTTTACAGACAGAAGCAAAGGGCCAATGGTGAACAATAAAAACCAAATAATTTATTTCTCAATGTATTAGCACTGCATATACCCATGACCCGGCAGTGCTCCCAAATGGTAATGGTTAGGTAAGCAGGGCTGCAATCAAGTTTAAAGATAATAAACCTGGATCAGGTTTTGCAATGGATATTTGAGTCACAAGTTATCAATTGTTAAACAGAGCCAGATAAATTGCAGCCACAAAATAAATAAGCAAAATGTGTCTAGGTCATTTGCTTCTGGACATCTGCAAAAGGTAGCCACTACTACGTCACAGCAACACAGTGTGCACACTACAGCCCCTCCCAAGCAGGGTCTTCTTCTACAGGTAAGAAAGGGCCAGCTGGTGGAGAACCATACCTCTCGCTCCAGCTGGGTACGGGATAGAAACGGGCTGTTCCCGCGGTGACACCCCACGGACCATGTCAGGCCGGGGGATGACTTGCATCTGCTGAGAAGTGATGTAATCATTGAGGATGGTTTGCCGCGTGTTCTCCATCGTGTATAGTTGGTATGTGTTGGGGTAGCCAGTTGGAGATGGCTGTCTGGGAAACATGAAGGCTGCAAAATAGGATTGAAAGAAGTGGGGGGAGCTATTAAAATCAAAATTATCGGTATTCACTGCTTTATTTGTTTTTCCAACAACAAACCGTGCCGTTTGTTCTTAGGTGATATTCTATAAAAGATAGGCTTGGTGAAGAAGTAACAAACAGAAGCTACAATGAGAATGAGCTAACCTTACCCTCCCTGCCAATTCACCCATAACACTCACAAAATTAGCTTGTAGCTATAAATAATAATAAAATTCCAATATATTTGCACCGACTGATACCATATTTGGACATTTGTTAATGTGATAAAAAGGTATGCACACACAAAAATAAATAAATAAATAAAATCGCCAAGATTGGGGTCGCTTCAAACTACAAAACGACAAAAATAAAGTTTAATGTAATCAATACAAAGCAAAGCTGATTGCGGCTGGGTCGCTTTTTTTCTTTCTTTCAAAGTCCTTCTCATGGCCATTGCTAGCTATGAGGGGCCCTGGCGTATATGAAAATATTTACTTTGGCATGAGTATAATGTGAACACCCATTAAAAATATTTTTATTTGCAGAGGTACATTTTCCCTAAAAAAAAAATAAATTTGTCAACTGGCGGATGCATGTGTATTTGATGGAAAATTTATTCATCCCGATTACCCACGTAATTGATTCTAAAAAGACAGACAGCACTACCCTGTTTGTTTGTTTTTAACCCAAATTTCTCATCAACCGGCTCGTTCATCAACCAAAGTTCCACTGGATTTACTTTACTGGATACGTGTGTAGAATCTAATGTAAGGTAAAAGGTTTAAAACAAATTACCAGGATCAATCACTCTATGGAAGGCAATACTGGGGTCAAGATGTGGAGGTAGGTGGGCTCGGTATACTTCCCCTGGAACAACCGGCCTGTGGTGAGGGTCGAAGGGGCTGTGAGAAGCCCTGGGATCGCCACCCCCCACTGGGGACTTGGCTGGGACACATTCCCTCTGCGTGGGTGTCATTGCGTTTTTTCTTTCATGCGCACCAGATTTCGCCCCTTTATGGGTGAGAGGGAAACATGACGTTTGTAATCAGGTGAGGCTTACCTCAATCATAACCGACACTGTTCAAATTCAAATTATTCAAATTATTGTGGAAAAGTAGATCAAACTAAATGTGTATGTGGTAAATACCATCTGATGAACGGCCCAGCATGGGTGAACCTCTGGTCACGGAATTGGAGCTGTAGTTCACAGGGGTCCTGCGAGCGTTGGCATCCTCATACATGCCTGGGCTGAGCTGAGACTTTGCAGCTTCCTGGTGCGTTGAGCGCAGGACCGAGGTGGTGGAGTTAACCACCGAAGTGTGGCGCACTGCCTTGCTCTCCTCGTACTTGCTTCGTTCCATGGCCTCAAGGCTGTGCGGAAGCTTACTGGGACTGGTGATTAGGGACTTAACATTGTGCTTGATTGTAGGTTGGTTCAGAGAGTGAATCTAGGGGAAACGCAGGTCATGATCATACAGTAGGTATCTAACCAAACGTATCCAAAAGACTGGTTAACGTGGCAATTGTATTAAAACCAAATTAACTCTTTGACTGCCAGACGTTTTCAGAAAAGGGATGCCGTGGGTGCCAGCCGATTTAAGCATTTTGACTGACCTTTCAAGGTCCACAGAAAATTATGTATTTGGACTATGGAAACACACATACTACCAAATTAAAGATTGGACTCTCATCTTTCATCAGAAAAAAAAGTTTGTTTCTACCTTATTCCGTTTTTCAGTAATCAACAATAGAAAATGGTTAGTTTCACCTCTGTTTTGAAACAAACGTCTTTTAACGTCTTTGGCACTCCATAGAATTTTACTAAACGTTATTTAACGTTTTTTGGCAGTCAAAGAGTTAAAGGGAAACTGAATTACAGAAATAAACCATTTCAAAAAGTCTAACCTGCGACATGGAAGCCTCTATGACCCTCCTGTCTGATAGGTCAGGGGTCTTTCTGAGGTCCTGGCCAGACTGGTCCTGTCGAGGGATTTCGTGAATGGAGCGACCAGTCTCTTTAATGGTATTAACGCCCTCATAGGGCTTTCCTTTGCCAATCCCCCCATCAAAGGAGCGGATAGGTGGGCTCTCTCGTTTGATCTGTTTCCCATATTTCAGAACATCTTCGTATGTTTCTGCAGCTGTTCTAGGTGTTCCTAAAAAGTGAAGAAAAAATAAATTCAGTTAAAGGGGAAGTCAACATTAAACATTTCTTGACAATAATATGTTATATGTGACCTCACAAGTCGAAACATGACATTCTGATTAATATTATATTTGTAGAATATGAGTTATGGAGCAAAATCCAGCCGTTTTTATCCATCTCAAGAGGCCGCCATTTTGCTGCTTAACTCATATTCCACTCACGCAATATTAACCAGAATACCGACGAGTGGGGCTGCATAGAACATCGTATTAGCAAACATTTTTGGGGAGGTTGACATCCCCTTTAAGTGTCCAAGAAAAATGGGGAGCTTTGTAGTTTGTTACCTTGCATGATTGAGCCAGTGATTATTTGCCGGTCTTTAGAATCTCCATGGAGGGCTTCTCTGGGCAAAGCTCTGCTAATCAAACCTGCGCAAAACAGGCATACTCAGTCACAGTAATACAGAAATTGCATTTAGACGCTTACTGCATTTTTAAAATACCACTACAATACCTTCAAATGGAGCGCCTTCCCTGCCTGGGTGGCCCCTGCTGATGGGTCCCTCCATCATGTCATAAGTGCGTTTTAACTCATGGCCAGTTCTGGGACTACGGGTATTTTCCCTTGGGTTCTTGATGGCTTTTGAACAGACATAATTAAAATGACTTGGTCAAGGAAGAGATACACATATTGTTAAAAATCTGGTCAATGTACTCACCATCATAAGAGAGGATGTGACCACTCTTGCCCTCGTAAATAACATGCCCTTTAGCCATCTGGTCCCTCGTCTTGTCAGAGATACTCAGGTCTTCTGTGGCCAGTTTTGTGATGGTGCCCTTAAGCAGGTCAGCAGCAACAGTAGATTGGGAAAGGGCTGGTGTGCCCTGGAAAACACGGGTTTAAAAAAAAAAAAAAAACAACATAAAACAACAAAGAACACATTTGAATATTTTTGTCATCTTATGCTTTTTTTTTACCTGCGTGATAGATCCTCTGAAAGACAGGTTCTCGCCCAATTTTGATGGGTTTCCTCTACCATCATTTATAGATGGAGCTGCAAAAAAAATAGGCTAACAGTCAGTTTAAGTGTCAACAAAAAAAATATAAAAATCAAATAAAAATCATGTCAAGAACAGGTGCTCAAAAATTTTCAATGCCCAGTGCACGTTTACTTGCAAAATAGAAACTTCTACTAAACAGCAAACACCAATAATATTGTGCTGTGCCATTTGCATATGCTCTTCTGTCACTGCAAATACGCTTAATTTGCAGTGAGTGTTAAATCGTTCTGAGCGCATGTGTAGTTATGTGGCTGGCCTACCAGACTTGTTGGGATCGTGGTGCCGAGGCAGGCCCAAAGAGATGGAGCCCACAGTATTCTTACTCCCGTCAGGCCCATAAACGGCATGCGAAGGCAGGTATGTGCCTGGGGTTCCCTAAAATAGCAGAAATCAGCAGGTCAATGTAATTGTACTTCTAAAAGCTAGAAATGGTGAAAAGTGCTGAAAAAGTGCGAATGTAGCATAAAATGATGAATTACCTAATAAATAGTAACAATATAATAATGGGGGGGAAGGGAGTCATAACTCGTATTATTTCTATCCCTGTATTCTCTTCTTACCTGAGATATTGAGCCCCCATGAATGAAGGACGGTTTGTCAGTGGGTTTGGTGGTTGGAATGAGAGGAGGCGGCGAGGGAATGTTAGGCGGTCGACTGGGTCTGCTGAAAGCCATCCGTGCGCCGTCTGGCAGACTCTGGATCAGCTGGCTGGGCGCCGGGTGGAGGACTGATGAGAATATTCAAAGAAGATATTGAAAACAACTTTACACTCAAAACCAGAGTTAACATTACATTTTTTTTTTTTTACAACCAATTCAGTGTGTGACCTTCGAACCACTTGCAATCAAAGGTACAGGGGGGGGTTTGGGGTGGGGGTGGGGGGTGTTCGGTACATTTAGTGAATACCATCAACAGCCACGTCCTGTATTATGCTTAACTCCAGTAATGAGATACTTGTGTAGAGCGGATACAAAAAGTCCAAACACACAGTTAAAATACCATGTTTTGGTTCTGACATGACAAAAGTGGGAAAGTAAAAATAAAAAACAATAACGCACAAAAGTGTGCACTTATTACTGGGGATGTGGCTGTGTTCACAATTAACCAATCACATTCAAACTCATGCTAAATGGGAGTCAACACACTTGCCACCATTAAAATTGCCTTTAATCTTTATTGTTTTTTTAATAGTATTTTTAGCACAAGCAATTTTTTTAATATCACAAAAAGCATTTTTTTGCACAGGGGTGTGTAGACTTTTTTTTTTTTTATCCACTGCATGTACGCAGACTTGTCTTCCACAATCCACACCATAACCAACTGGATGTACCACAAACCCTTCCGGCACCACAACTGTAAGATTCAATTTTCACCAAACCCCAATTAGTGTATATAAAAAAAAAAAATTAACAGAAGCGCCAACATTAAAATAGGCTCCAGCTGCAGTACTTGGCAACATCAAACCCTATAATTGCACAAAACCCTCACTTGAGGAGATTACATTTGGACACATGTTTATTTCAAAAAAGCAATGGCAGAAAATGTGAATGGGTAATACAGTCCAGGTTCTGACATCACTTGCATACTGTACAAGTTCAACCTCCTCTAATTGCGATTCTCAGACAGCTATAATATTTTATGCCAGCCAACTTTTAGCTGGCCAAAGCCAGAATATGGTGGCTAATGCAAGAACTGCTGTAAGTGCATATTCCTGCTTACTTTCACATCAGCAACCACTGCAACATTAACTCCTGCTGAATTATGACCTGGGAAAGCTAAAGTGATACTGGACACCACACTGCATAGTGCACACAGTACATGCATCATGTTTTGTACTTTTTTTCTCTCTCAAAACAACTGCCAGGCTTCTTCTAGCATGGATGGCATCATGCTCTTGGGCCACATTAGGGAGGGATGTGAAAACGTGAGGTGGAAACAGTGAATACGTCAATTGGTACTCCATTAGCATCATTAAATGTACAGCACTGGCATGTGTATGGGGAATTTGCACCCTTTTGGAGGCATGAGGAATTTGAGGATTTTGCAGTGACGTGAGCAGTTTATAATGTCAAGGAATGTACGACGTCTTCGTGGTTTTAAGATTTGTTTGTTTAGGGAAGGAACTAAAGGTTACACTAAGTTGATTGAACATTACTGGTAGTGACAAGCTCACATATGGATTGTAGCAACAAGGAGTTGAAAAAGAAGCCTGGGCACTTTTTTTTTTTTTTTTTAACTTGAGGCACTTTTAACTAATGTAAAAACAGAGGGTCTTTCAAAAAAAACAGCAGCAGATGCACCCTTGCAACATAATGTAAACAGAAACCGGGTCACTACACAGAACACCACCCAAACCCAAGGAACAAGAAAACAGCTGCACAACGAAATGAAAACCAACAGGGAAGTAAAACACGCGCACAACTACTACTGCACTACGATTGATACGTACTAGTTACCGCAACTATTTTTAAACATGCCACAAGGCATGAAGGAAAGTCAACATGAAATTTTCCCTTGATTTTTTTTCTCAATTCTTACTGCAGATGAAAATCAAGAATAGCCAACACCTAATATTGCTGGGCATCAGGCGGAATCCAAAATCATCACTTTTCATGAGGGCCGCAAAATTCTGTTCTACGGTTAACATTATATTGTCAAAAAAGTGCAAGCCATTTTCAAGACTTTAACTCTTTGACTGCCAAAAACGTTAAATAACGTTTAGTAAAATCCTAGGGAGGAGTGCCAAAGACGTTAAAAGACGTTTGTTTCAAAACAGAGGTGAAACTAACCATTTTCTATTGTTGATTACTGAAAAACGAAATAAGGTAGAAACAAACTTTTTTTTTCTGATAAAAGATGAGAGTCCAATCTTTCATTTGGTAGTATGTGTGTTTCCATAGTCCAAAAACATAATTTTCTGTGGACCTTGAAAGATCAGTCAAAATGCTTAAGTCGGCTGGCACCCACGGCATCCCTTTTCTGAAAACGTCTGGCAGTCAAAGAGTTAAATTGGTCAAAATATTTTTAAAATAACACTTGCTCGTGTGGAATGACCAATAGTATAGAATTGTGGAAAAAAATATGGAATTCACCAAATTGTGAAATAGGAGGTTTTGGTCCGACGCCAGTGATATGTTGGGACACATATAATGGTGACCCAAAGTGAGAAACAAAACAAATATTTTATTTTATGGTCTATAGCTTAAAACAGGGGAAAGCACTTCCGGCAAGAGTAAATTGTGGAACGTCATAGCAATGGACCGGGACAAAGCTTTAAATGTCTACAAAGTCTGAAGATGACAATATACCATATTTTGGCTTTGTTTGTATTTATTTATATCATATTTGAATAAATAAATGTACAGTATTTCATTGTTGTCTGAAGACAGCAGTCATAAAGAAAACAATTTTTTTGCAAGTTCAGCTTCAAACCATCATGTTTATATCATTATTTTAATGTGTTGACACAAATGATGCGTCCAAGATGGTAACAACTAATCTTCTCAATGGGTTTAAGGTCTGGACATCATCACAAATGAGTGCTGACATTAAAGAAAATCTAAATAATGAAAGCAAAAGGTTCATTTAGTCCATTAAATTAGTCAATTAAACCTAACTGAAGTTTGCCCTAGCAAAACCCATAAGACTGGCATTTGTGACTTATTTTATCAGCTTTTTTTCCAAACCTGAATCGCCCAACACTGGTTTAAGCCTGGACCCATCGAACTAGATTGCTTATTCCATTGCTAGCTATCTTGTTTCAATGCCATACTGGACCTTTGTATGATCTTAAAATGCAGGATTTTATGAGACGGCAAATGTAACATGTGAAATGAAACTGTAGTGTCCTTAATTGCTGCTTAACTTCAGATTTGTGGCTCCAAAAGCACCACCGTAGTCCTCCTGAGACTTAAGAGTCTTAGTTCAGTCAAGGGAAGACTACATAATATTTAGAAGGGGAAAGTAGAATGTTTTGGAGGCATCTGAGAGAGCAGATGGGGGGGGGGATGGGGAGAGGGGGAGGTGAAGATGTGTGCTTTTTTTTACCTGGCGGCACACTGGAGCGGAAAGCATTGGGGATGTTGGGGTCAGGTTGGGGTGAGGACTTGCTTAGATCCCTGGGGGAGAGTCTGTAAGGAGAGCCTGGCCGACCAGAGAAGGCCTCCTGGTCCAGAGCCAACATCATGTCATAAGGCATGTAGGGTAGGGGCTTACCTGCAGTACACAGGTATAAGGACAAAGGGAAAGACGGCCACTTTTAAAAAGGAGAACTCATTGCCCTTGAGCGTTGAGTGCGACCCAGATAAAAAGGGCGCAAACACCATTCATGGCTTACTTGGCCAGTCGCGCGCTGAAACCTTTGCAACACAAGCCGTGGTCTCACAGCTCAGCAGTTTGCTGACAGCTGCGTCACTTTTACGGCACTCTCACTTAAGGGTGCTAAAAGGCTTTGCATAAAGCTTTAACACAGTCTATCGAGTGGCATCACTGCTTGCCCTTCAAAAGTTATCTTGTGGACAGAAGCAGCAAACATCTCATTTGGACTTGGTCAAGTCACAAAAGCAAACGTCCCCACAGCCTCCTTTCTTCATCCAAGGCAATCTCAAGCAGCATTACAGGCTTAACGTCTGTGTTCGCATCAGAAAGCGCCTTCTTTGTGTGGGCTCAGGCTGAGCAGCATTACAACAGGCAAAACCAACCCCAAGGGTTTACTTTTTTTTTTTTTTTTTTTTTTTGAAAACGCGCAAAAATGAACAAGGCCTGAAAAAGTGCATCCACTATAAATAGTGCAAACAGCGGCAGCACATGCAGCTGAAAGAGCTCTGAACAAGAGGGAGGCAAAATGAGGGCAGAATGAGGCTGTAGTTTTTGTTCTCCTACCATCTCTGTCAACCAGACTTGGGCTGCGGGTGTTGAAGGGCGGTCTGCGCTCCAGGTCTCCCTGGTCCTGCCTCTGCTTCTCCTCCTGGTGTGCCGACGCATGCGCCGCTTTGATCTGGTGCTGCAACATCGCAAAACCACTGATGGGCACCGGACTATGGCCATATGGACCAGGTACCTTGTGACAGAAATAACGAAAATGTATCATTTGGATTGAAGTCGTCTTACAAATGCAGAAACAAAAATATTTTCGTCAACACACATTGTTAACCGGACGAAAACTAGACTACACTAGACTAAAACCCTCATTTTAATAAAACAGTAACTGGGACTAAATTAGTAGGCATTTTTTTGTTGACTAATGAAGACTAGACGAAAATGTACTTAACTTAATAAAAACTGAACTAAAATCTATGGACCTTTTAGTCCATGAACAAAGACGAGATGAAAATTTTATGATTTTGTAAAATCCTCTCTGCTAATATGTCACTGTGACACTTTTGTGGGAAACACACCCCCTTTCAGATCTGCAGCTAGCAAGTGCAACATTCACAAACACATGGGACACACAGGAAGTGGGGGCTCATGGTGAAAGGTAAAAAAAAAAAAGAAAATAATATTTATAACATAACATTAATCCAACGGCTATAACGTTCCAACAATAATGCTAATCTGACCGCTGACGAATACTGGCTAATTTACTAGCTCGTAGCATGGAGCCTTTGTAGTCACTTGTTCACATACTGTAATTGTGGGTGAAGTTGTTTTTCATCAAAAATATTAGAACATTTTATGTGAAATAGTTTTAGATCCAAAATGTTCAACATTATCCGCTTACAGAAAAAATATACAGGGGTAAAATTACTGTCCCGACTAAAACGACAATGAAATTATGTTTTCTGGGACTAAAAATAAACACTAAAATGCTAGATTTGTAGTTGAATAAAAGTTGACTAAATAAAAACGGGATGAGGTTGACTAACTATGATAAAAACTAACAAGTGTGACTGAAACTGGACTAAAACGGAGACAAAATTTAAAAACGTCTGATAAAATTAACACTAGCGGGTTCCAATACCAGTATTGGCAGCCCTCGTGGCTGTTTTAGAATTAGAAATTACAAATTAGAAGAAAAGAAAATTACCATTAATTTCACACAATTTTAAGGAAAAATGCTACATTAAAATACATAGGTCATTAAAATTATCTGTGATTGTTTTTTGAGGATATTTTATTAATCAAAAGTACTAGTGGTATTGCTACTTGCCACTATTCAAGAGTTGAGTACTCAAAATAGTGTCGGTCTGAAAAAAAAGTGGTATTAAACATCTCTAGTTCTGATGTTATCAAAGCCTATAGCTGCTTTTACAGGCAGCTAGTCAAAAATCACTAACCATTGGTGGAATGGCAGCTGCCCTCTGATGCATCTGCTGGATGCTGTGTGGAATTTGCTTAGGTGAAGACACCAGGACCGTGCCTGCGGGACTGAGCAAAGATGGCTTCTCCATGGAAAGGATTCTGCACCAACAACATGAAACATGAATCGTGGGCCATCGTTGACGTCTAGCACAGAGACTGTGGGGGGAAAAAAAACATACCTCTGTCTTTCAGGCTCTGCTTCCACGTCTTCATCAGCACTGCAGGTGGCGCTAGAGTCATTATCTGAGTGGAGTTCCTTCTGCCTCTCGCCATGTTCACCTTTATCTCCTTTCTCCTTGACCTCAGGCTCCATTTTAACCTGAACTTCTCCAGATTTCATGTCCACATCTTGAGGTTCAGTTTTTGGATGGACCACACCTGAGTAGGAAGCCACTCTGCTCTTTTCCTCATGCGAAGCAGCCTCACCCTCTGGGCTTTTCTCTTCCTTGACACGCAGCGCCCCGTATGAGGGGTCGGACGTTTTCGCATTGCTGCCCTGAGCCTGGTCCTGATCAGAGCTCAGAGCATCTGCAGCAGCACTGTCTGGTCTCCTGGAGTCACCGGACTTGGTCAGGTCGGTTTGAGAGGGGGAGGGAGCACTCTCTGTGTCAGAGCTATTGTCACCGCCTGCAAGAATTGGGGGTGGGGGACATGCCAAAAATGCTTAACGTAATACTTGACGTGTATAACAATGTTGCGGCCATACTGCTTTTACTGCAATTTTGAAGTGACAAAGTATAAATTTCAGACAGTAAATTTACATTTTTAGCTTTGATGCAAACAGCATCTAAATAAACTATCAATCGGCATCCACTTAATACTTACTACACACGTTTCTTTCTAAGAAATACCACACGTGACTGAAAGTGACAAAGTATTATCTTTTATGTTTTCGTCACATTGGCTATATACTAAGATCAAGGTCCCAAAGATACAATGAAGTGGAGAGATAACTTTAACATTGACCTCATGAATATTGTTACTAAATCGCATGTGTGTGGGGGGGTAATCTAGAGCTGTCAAAATCAATCAATTAATCAATCAAGTAATCAATTATCAAATCACTCGACAACCATTTCAACAATCGAGTAATTGTTTGGAGCCATTTTTAATTCGCTAAGTGTCGTTTAGACTGATCAAATCTTCTGATTTCAGCATCTCAACAGTAATTGTTGACTGATTCCTGTAGTCCTTCATGACTGATTATTTTCGATGTCAAAGTAAGACATTTGCAAACATCGGTTTTTACTTTGGAAAACAATGACTGAACTGGTAACAGTACATTAATCCACCCCCTTTTTTTTTCTTTTTTTTTTTTTAAATCACTATACGAATACAAAGTATGAAATAAACACCAATCACTGATTAATAAACCGTAATCAGGGAAAGAAATGCTTGTGCAATACAGTTCGATACAACATTTAAATGAATCTGATTGATTAATCAATTAAAAAATATTTGATAGTGACATCACTAAAACAATAATGAGTCTTAAAACAGACATAGGCATTATTAAAAATATAAAAAACATTGTTTTTAATATTTAGCTTTGTAGTTGCAACGGTGATGACGCAACTTTTTGAAGATGCAATTAAGAGTAATTTCTGGACTAAAAGCCGCGTTTTGTCTCTCCTACTGTATTTGGGCTCACTTGGTTTGGTTTGCTCTGCCTGACGCTCTTGCGCTTCCTTTATAGTGCGCCCCCTTGTGATCTGATGGATAAGCCGCACTTTTGTATTAGCCGCACGGTCGGATGCAAGTGGGAAAAAAAAGAGTAGCGGCTTACAGTCCAGCAATGACTGTAATCACTAAATTCAGAAACACTGAACTTTCAAATGAACTCACTGCAATGTTTAAGAGCACGCCTAAATGATACAGCCCAGGCAGTCACAGTCAACCATAAGAATGTAACATGAGAAGATGCTGATCGCAAAGCAAATTAAAGAGCAGTTTGTTTTCCAAGGGAGTCAAACAAGCATGGCAAACCTGTGTAGAATCTGCTGTCGCCCCAGCTATGGAAATCGTTTTAATATTCAAAATTAAAACCATTAAATCATGAATATGCATTAAATGAGCCACTGATGTGAATCTCTTTGTAGGAGAATGATCACATAATGCGAACGAAAGGACGAAAGAAGGTCAGACCTGTTGGATCGAGCATGTGGCCCAGCACATTGCGTTTAGGCAGCAGAATTTCTCGATTCTTTACAGCCAATAAATGTTATGCAACAGGCGCCGTTACAATTCGTATCTTTTATCTTCCCCTAGCCTAACTCTTATCATTCTTTCTCTCATTAAAAGCTGTAGCATATTAGTTAGACAAACACAAATTCAAATCGGGTCTCTTGTGCGCCAAATCAGCTGACAGGTTGCATCAGGTCTCCAAAAACTTACTGTTGTGACAGCACTATATAAATAAAGAAGAGTTGAGGATTCTTCCTCTTTTTATCTTTGAGTTTATCCTGAGAAATTATAAAATCACGAAGGTTCACAATACAAGGACAAAATCAGACCATTTATGTCTTTCTGCCTTGGACTAGCTGAGATAATAAGTCATAAAAGTCCAAACCAAAGTGTGTTGATAGCGAGCACATGCTTTGTATCTTTTTCTGCTCTAACCTTCACTGTCATCTGCATTGTCGTCATCGTCGTCAGGTGAGGCTGTGGTTAGACCTTCACCTTGAGACCTGTCGGCACGAGCCCGCCGTGTGTCCTGGATATCAGAGAGAGACACAAAGTCACTTCTTGTACTTTAAATGGCATACCACACCGGGTGACTGTAAATGGCTTACCTGCTTATGCTGCTGCAGCAGGTTGTCCAGATTGTGACGTCGCTTGTAATTGAAATAGAAGTTTTTGCACTGCGCCTCACTTTTGCTGCCCACCATTTTGGCGATGGCCGTCCAGTTTCGTCCATGCTCAACTAAACCTGATGAAAAACAAGAGTCCCTTTAGCATTAAACCTGATTTACAGTATGGTAATAATGGGTGTGACTTCAGAATTTTTTTTTTAAACTATATTAAATGGGCAATTTATTTTAAAATTAAAAGGAATTATACAAAATGTTCCACTTTGGCTGCCATGCAAACTGGTTCTGTGTTTGGTTCACTGGAAGACTATCTGCATTTTTAGCAATCACGCACCAAAATAAAAGCAAAACGACATATTTGTTAGACCCTGACACCCCTCTAACCTACCGTTTAATCAAGTGTGACTTGGATGAAGGGAGATTTGAATCAGAGTCACACAACTATACACCATTACTCTTCGTAAGAATGTCAGAATTACTCGTGTACAATATAAATCACCTAAACCTGCATCCATATGCAAATGACAGTATGGGCTTCAAAAAAAAAAAAAAAAGACTCTTTCAAGCATCCTGATTGTCTATTCAAATTTCTTACACACAAACTTCTCTGAGTGCTTGTGTTTTCTCAAATCTCACAAAATACCGTCGCTCACAGGGCAAAATCCATCTCAAGATGCCAAAGAATAGAATAAGATTACATACCAATGATTGCACATTTCATCATGCTTTAGTTCAAGGCCATACTGTGTGTGTGAAGGCATACTTAATGTCACATTCACTGATGCGTGCAAACACACACCAGGGAATTGGTGAAAAATGAAAGACAGTGAAAATGGCAGTTTTGACTGAACATGATTTTTTTCACTGACTGCGTGCTAAATGTCCATTTATTACACTGATACAATTATTCCAATTAAAACAATTCCAGGTCCAACAACTTGATCATAAATCAGGGCCTATCACCAATGTATTCACATGAACCCCCCCCCCCCAAAAAAAAAAAAAAAACAAAGACCACAAGTTACAGGATGAGCTGAATGACAAAAGGAGCTATATTGAATGGGCATGCTCATTAAGAAGTACCCTAATAACACAGGTGACGCCCGATTACATCACTTTTAGGCGACACACGGAGAGAGAACCATATCAAACGATTGTTACATCATCAATGTCAAAAGTATTTTTTTATTTTCTAATCTTACTTTTATTCAAGACCGAATAGTTACATGCAAACCATCATTATTTTGTGTTGCTTCACTAATAGGTTTAAAAAAAAAAAAAAAACTTAATTTGTTTATTTGGTGTGAACTACTGATGCACTACATTTTCAACCATTTTAAAAGATATCATTGTTTCAGATACCTTTATTCAAAAAATAATAATTTATACAATTGGGACAATTTGTAATTTTGTATGCTCCCTTTGTTCTAAAAGCATTGCCGAAGTTAAATAACATATACTGTACTAAAAATCAAGTGAACTCGACTAGGGTGCAAAAACAAAAATCAGTCAAAATAGATGTCATAAGAAAACCCGAGATACAACGCTTTGTTTATAATATAACAATAATCCTAACATTCAATTTGATTCCCCAAATTATGAAAGAACTGTTCTCTTGCCTTTCTCTCGAGGGAGTTTCTTTCCTCTCAGGGAGTTAATACCGTATAACTTCAAAGCCTCAATATGTGATTAAACTGCACAGCGGATTAAAACTTTGACGTGCACGGGGGAGACAAGAATTCACTTGCATGACGGAAAACGGCAAATACTGCATGCGATTTCAAAACCCTCTGAATTGTACAAATGCGCAAAGGTTATCAGGAAAAACAGACCTGCATATTGGCCATCTCAAAGACTTCTCACTTCATGCAAATTATCCCTAAAACTTTTGGCTCAGTTGAAAAAATATATATATACTAAAATGAACAGGTCTGTTCTGCACAATTAAGCAATATAAAAGTAAAAATGCTAATTGCGCATACTGACAAGTGACACCATTTGAATTTAAAAAATAAAAATAAAAAATGACCGTGATCCTTGCAGAAAGCAGTAATGGTCACGTTATGGTGCTTCAAGGGTGGCTTGAATAGATCATTTCTAAGATGCCAGCTGAGCAGTCCAGCTACATGAAATTCATAAATAAATGAGACACCCTGAAGTCCTTCCCCGGAGCACTGAAGCTCTTGTACAAAGCCACTATTTGTGTGAGGACGCATGCACATTCATGATCACGTTCTTTCTTTTGAAATGGGTAGGGCACGTTACCTTCACAGAATCATGAGGGGAGTGGAAATACAAGGAAAACAGAAGGCCACAGAAAGAAACTCAAAGAGGTGAAAGACAGATAATAATAATAAAAATAAAAAAATAAAATAAGTAAATAATCAGAGCTTTACCTTTTTTGGCGACTTCCATTTCCTCCTCGGTCCAGCGAGAAGTTTCTCCAGTTTCACCAGCACCAGCTAAATCAGAAAGCAGAGACCCAGCCCCATTAGCACTGACAAGAGAAATAGAGGGGAGAGTACGGGTGCATGGGAGGGAGAGTGCGAGAGAGCGCGAGCGTGCAAAAACGAGTGAGAGAGAGAAGCAGACAGAGAGGCTGTCCTCCTTCCAGCCGGCTTCTTCTCATGGCCTCTAATCTAATAATCTGTTTACATTCACAAGCTGCTGAGACCTACTCCCTCTCGCTCCCGCTGTCGCTCTAGGTCATTCCCCACCTCGCACACTCACATTCTCGCTACCCCCCCCCCCTCTTTTTTTTTTCCTAGAGTAAAAAAAAAAAAAAGCCATCCGCCTGTATAATCCACAAGGGGAGGTCCGTAGTCAGATGATGTAGTGCCAGACAGTACTTTGGGAAATGGCCTTGGATGGAGGCTAAAAGAGAACAGCCACGCTGTCCCAACCCTTGTATGTCATACAAACACACATCAGACTGATACACACTCCAACTTGCCTTGACATGGCTGCATAGTTCGTCCGCCACCCGCTCCGGCCCCCCCACCAGCCTTGCAAACAACCACGTGCATGCGTTCGTGCGTACACACACACACACACAATTCACAGAAGTGAGCTGCTAGCATTGAAAGTGAACTCTGGCTTAGTCTCCTCTGTAGCGTCGACTGAAACTGTGTAAACATTTGGACCAATATAGAAGCAGATAAACCCTTGGCATTTACAGTGAGCTTGCCCCCTCCTCAAAGATGGGGGGGGGCAATTATCATTGCTTGGATGGCTTCAACCAAAGTCTCCCTACCTTGCACTGAGTTACATGAATCACATGCAAGTCTACTTGACTTTGCTTCGGCCTCCAGTGGCAAAACTCACATGTTCTCCCCGTGACATGCTCTGCTGGGTGGTCATTGAGCCGAGCTATAAAAACAGGCTGGGCTTCTGCCTACAGCATATCGTCTCACCTCAGAGTAAGAGCCCACCTCTAGTCCACCCTCCCCCTCCAATACAACTTCAAATAAAAATATGAACCGACGTGCGACCGCAGAAATCGCGTCTTGAGCTCGTCTGACCCATAGCTCCCTTTTCGCAGCATTGGGGCTGCCGAAATTGCTGCAAGCAACACACAAAAGCCGAAAATTAATCACTGAGAGAGATTGCAGGTGACAGCCCTTCACACGCAGAACAGTCAGAGGCCAAAGGGTTCAAGGGACAGGGGGGGGGGGGCGAGCTTGCGCGTTAATTAATCTCATAATAGGACAAACCTTGCATAACATTACAAGATGTAGCGCTCAGCAGACAGTGGCGGAGCGGGTGTCAAGAGACGTACTTACAAAACATTGAACAGATGATACAGATTAGTGCCAAAACAAGATTAACAGATAAGGGCTTGGATACCTGAGAACCTAAGCAGCCACCATTGGAGTGACGTGCTTGTGAGGGTGAAATTGTAGAAGTGTGACCGAGTACCATAACAACAGCTCGAGCAGTACGCTGCCATGGTGATGGATAGACAACACTGGTTGATATTCAGCATGTCGATCTGTTTTACTTGAAGGGAAAGTCAACCCCCAAATTTTCTTTAGTGATATGTCCTTTGCGACCCCGCTAGTCTAAACAGCATTCTGATGAATATTGTTTGTGGAATATGAATTAAGCGGCAAAATCCACCCATTTTTATTCATCGCAGGGGGGGGGGCGACCATTGTGCCACTGTCGACTGAAAATAACATCACACCTGTTTTCTGAGTTTGATCATGTGACAGTCGCAAGATGAGCCGTGATTGGTCGTTAAGTGTCAAAATGGCCGCCCCCTGGGATGTATAATTATGGGTGGATTTTGCTGCTTAATTCATATTCCACAAACACAATATTAATCAGAATGCTGTAATTCGAGTAGTGGGAGCGAATACAACATATTAGTGTAAAGACTTTTAAAGGGGTTGGCTTTTAAGAAAATAGAGCAACTTTACTTTTTTCTACATTGGATGCCTACTAACATCTGCTGGAATTACTGTAGATTTGATATCCATGACTTTTTTCCGGTCCATAATAAAAATGATCTGTCACGTCACCATGAACACCCAATGAATAAATCTGGATATTTTTTTTCCCCACTAGTCACTTTTGCTCCAGAGAACCACACCACTATACAAGTGTGTTCACCTTTTGTATCCAGTGAAGCTACTGGAGTAGGCGGTTTTGTCGGTTCTTTTATGGACTTCTGAGCTGTATCGGATTTAGGGAGCTGCGGAGGATCTGGCACGGCAGCCTCTGAAGCAGGGGGAGGCGCTTCCTCCGACGCCATAGTGGCAGCCTCATTGGCCATGGAGCGTGTGGTGATCCTTCCCTTACGTCGGCCCTGGCTGTTGGCGGTCTTCCTGCCACGCGGCGTGTTTTGCTCTTTTCCGTCCTCGTCCTCCCCACCGTCACACTTGTCTTTGTCCTTGCCAATGTCCCTGTGGTTTTCAAGGAGGAAAAACCAGCGTTAAGGACTGCTTGGAAAGAAAGTCTATCCCCAGTTGACTCAGCAAATACAGGCCCTTGCACTGTTGCCCTCAATCCCACCACATATATGTATATTAGAGGCTCACAAGACAATAAATCCAAGAATAAATGTAGTGTGTACTATGAACATAAACAAAACCATATTTTGGACTTCAGAAAAGTACTTTAAAAAAATATTACAAAAAAAGGGCAATTTCTCAAGAATAACATGCACTCATATTATAATACATCACGCCGAAATCACCCTTCAAAAGGCTGATTATAGGCCTTCGGACAAAATAATCGGCCAATTGGGCCAAATGGCTGATTATTTTCCCCTTAAAACGTTATCAAAGAAAATCTAAGTTTGCAACATATATTTTATGCATTAAATAGATATTTTTAAATAATCTGCAGATTAATCAATAATCTGTATTTTTTTCCTGCCAAAAATCAGTCATCATCTGGATAGTAATTTAAAGATTACATTTCAAGTGTTTTGGGGATTGATTGGGATTCTGTGTGTACAGACACAATCATTTGTGTAAAGCAAGCCTCTCAAATAGGCGATGTCGAGGAGTGACGCCAGAGATTTTTATTTATTTTTTTGCCATACTAGAATAAAGTGCATTGGCACATCTACTGCAGTAGGTGACAGTGTTGCTCTCATTGTCCTAGAGGTACACTTCAGGTCGACAACAAAACATCAACAAATAATTGAGAAACACTCAAGATCAATTTCTTTCATTTTCATTTCTCCCCCACTTGATTTTGTTTAGGGGGGGAAAAAAAAGTGTTACTCTCATTAAATTACAGTGTATTACTCTGTCAGCAAGCCAAAATCAAAAATAGGTGTCACTAACTGTTTAATAGTTTAACCAATTTGAGCTCAACACTGCCAAGAATTCCACATCTCCCTTCAGTGCTACTTTATGCAGCAGTAATCTATAGCTCAAGCTGCTTGTATTCAGGTAGAATATTAGCCATTTTAAAGTATATTTTCATATTGCGCACAAACAGACCTGACATTAAGATTACTTCTACATATTTGTCAAAGACAAAGACTAGACCACTTAACTCAACGTTCTCTCTCAAGTGGGGAATTTGTAAGATAGTGTTACCTTCTAGACCGGTGGTGTCAAAGTCCGGTCCTTAAGAGGTTTCAGACGTTCAAAACAGCTGATTCATATTTAAGATAATCAGCAAGTTCTGCGGGAGCCTGATAATTATCTTGATCACTGAATCAGGTGCGTTGGAGCAGAGAAACCTCGAAAACAGGTAGGACTCAGGCCCTTGAGGACCGGATCTTGACACATGTCTTCTAGACTATTAAATTGGCACAGGGACAAATGTACTATTTTCACAAATCACCTCGACTCCTCCTTTTCATCTTTCTCTTCCTCGTCTTTCTTTTCTTCGTCTTCTTTTTTCTCGGACTTCTCCGATTTTTCCTCTTCGTTTTTATCTTCGGACTTCTCTTCTTGTGCAGGACGTGTTATTTGCTGTAAACCAAAACAAAAATTTAGGTAATCTGCAGGGTTTCTCCTTTATACAATATAGATCATGCGTTTATTTTGATTACTAAAATAGTCTGCCATCTTATGGCAAATACATTGCTCGGAATTAATTCATGGCCCTACCATCACATAGTTTAATTTTAAAAGAACATCTTAACAAATTCACCAGTCTGAAGACACTTCTGTTGTCGATACCTTCATGCACTCAGTGGATGTCATGAATTATTCAAAAGAGTTTAAGATGTATTATTCTCTTTCCTTCTCATTCAGTGTTTATGCCCACATAAGAGTTTTCCCCCGCCCACTAAAATGTTGGTTGCTTAGTTGTTTGTGCGTCATACGAGCACAGCAGGGATTTGTGTTTCCATTACAACATAAATACTTTCTTAAAAGGTGTGTCTTTAACAATTGATGGGCTTGTCTCCAGACAAAGTTTCGTAGACGTGTGCTGAGCCAAGAGAGTGTAGGTGAGAGTGACACACATTTTATTTCCAAAGAGATTCGGTGAAAACTCGGTCTAAATTAAAATTGAGTTTTGTGAATGATCAACAACAGCAATAGTCGAACGCAAGAGGAGGAATCCAATTAAGAGATTCCATAGAAAAGGAGTAGAAGGTTAAAAAGAGTTGCAATACTGGGCCAGCAGTACAGTATGATCGGTTTCAGTTGCATTCGCCATCATCTGCACGCTATTAGTCAAAAGAACGTATTATACCGACTTAACCATGTTTAGGAGCCTTGTGTCAGATATATTGAATTTGTGTTAACAAGTTCGGTACTTGTATCTTAAAAGTCAAATGACACAGCATAGATTCATAGAATCAAGCCGTGTTTGGGTTTTACATCACGAGCTCTTACTATTCAAGGGAAAAAAAAAAAGAAGCTGGGTTTCTAGGTTAATGTATGTACGTGGATATTACCTCTCTATTCATTTCCTGTCAAAAACGGCTTGTATGTTTTGGCACTTGACAATTCAGAAATATTTTGCAGTCTGTTCAAAGACTGAGATGTTCTCACAATACTTGTTCTTCAGTGGGATGCTGTTTTGGTTGGCTCATTGAGCGCTCATGTGTTTGCTTTGGGGGCAATTTGAGAACTGTGGCATTCCTGCTTCTTCTCCAACATTCTGTAAAGGGCTTCTACACAGATGTGAGACAAAAATCAAACTCTGTGGTGAGGTGGTGGTTCAGTATTTTTAAATGAAGACCTTTCCTATCTAGACGGGACTATTTTTCAGTTTTGCTGATTCACAAGTCTTGTTTGCTTTTTTTTTTTTTTATGTCAAAGTATGTCATGACAGTCTTCCTATTCCTAATAACTTGTACAAAGTAGGGAAGCCGCCACTTCTTGCAACTACGAACATGCTATAAGCAGGGATGTGATTTGACCAAAGTGAAATTATCTGAAAATTTAGCCGGGGGTCTGGGGGCCGCTGTCACATGACAAAGAAATAGACAAAACAACAGCATAAATTTTCAATGTATATTGAACTATCCCATATAAAATGGCAGTTTTAGTCAACTCAAAATCAGTCACATTCAAAAACATTGGACTGCCTTTGCTTTTAAAAACTATCACTGAGAATATCATCATATCTAACTAATGTGATTACTAAGTTAACACATAAATAATGTTGAAGAGTTCAAATTTCATAAACAAATAATTGTATCATGACCAAATGAAAAGTAACTCATATTAGAGCATACCACAAATGTCTTTGTTATAGCAGAAGATGTTATCTGTCGGAGTCATGTGCATACACAATGAACTACAAAAAAAAATAAAAATAAAAATCGGAATTTTTTTTTGGGGGGGGGAGATAAAAAAAAGCGGAATTCCGCAAATTAGCGGAAAAATCACATCCCTGTATAAGTTGTTCACTGTATGCATTAAAAAGAAAAAGAAAATCACAAGAAGCAGAATTTAAGAATGTTCTTTTGACAATATGCATTAACAAAACTGTAAAAATGTTGATGCCCAATTAACTGCAGGAGTGGCTTTGCTAAAAAATACAACCAAAGACTGAATAAGAAATGGTGGCTTGAGATTTCATTCATATTCTCGGTTAAGGTCGACCTGGATGGTTCCCACGCACGGCTTGAACAGATTTGAGAAGTGTACTGTATATTCGATGGTGCAACAAGTAATCAACAGCTAATCAATTACAAATTGATAAATATTTTTGATAATGCATTAATCGTTTACATTTAAAATTGGCCAAATCCTTTTTTGGGAAAACAATGACCAACATTTTTGACAATTTTCTGACCAAACCACCGACCATTAATTTATGTTTGTCCAATTCCTATCAATTTGAAATACTGTCCTGTTTTTGAATTAGGCATATATATATATATATATTAAAACATTTTTAAATCTGATTCAACAATTAATCAACAAAATAATCGGCAGATTGATTATTAAAATAATTGATAACTACAGCCCTAGTGCAAAGACTAAAAAGGAAACTGGCATTGACTGTTATAGTTTGGAATTTTTTTTTTGTTAAGTTGGGCACAATCGAAGAGGGTAAGAAAAACTTGGAGGACAAAAGATTATACACAGAAACAAGTCATACAAGACGATTGATAATTAGGCACGTTTGATTACCATCACACAGAAATATGCAGCTTTTGCGTTTAGACACATTGGGGGTGTGGCCTGTCGGCTTCCACAAGCATGTAGACTTTGAATACTACAGTGACAGTAATATTCAAGTAATTTTCACTCAGGGAGTGTACACTGCTCTTACAATAACTTGTGAAAATGGTCTTCTTCAAAGTCCTAGCACAACGAGTGCACATTACAACATTTCACGACGGGCCCTGTCTGCAAGTTTCCTAGAAAACCAGTCTAAAAATAGCTACACTGGACTTTCAAGAAGCCCAAAGATGTCTGCTATGATCTGCAACAGCAAAATAAAAAACTTTAGCCAAAAAACAGAGAACACTCGGGAGTCAGGAAATACACTGACTAAGTTTGTTAAGGTGGTTTCAAAGCTAATCAACATACCTGCGGGCTCATCTGTTGATGTTAAAAAGCTTACTGGTGTTGTAAATGTGCTTCCATAGCTGTGAGAGAGGGGAAGGACAGAGCCATAGTAGAGCTCGGGGCCAAGGCACTGCCGCACATATTCCGGGAAAGTGTGTCATCAGGCCACTTAAGCAGCCGAAAGAATTGGCCATCTCACATGAATGCGCTAATCTATGCGGGGTCATTCAAGGTAATCCCTGTTTAGCAGTCCTCTTTGATTGGCACTCACAGCGGCCCGGTGAGTTTTGGGGCCTGTCAGATGGGCTGGGCTGTACCAACTGAGCAGCTTCATACGAGGGTGGGGGGGGAGTTTTGCTCTCATAAGAACTGGGAAGAACAGGAAATGGAAAACAAGAGCGGCGGCACTCACTCGATTAGCAGCCAGTGGCTGGCTTTGTTGCATATTTGGATTCAGTTACTGGTTTGGTGTGTAACATCCCAGAAAATTAGGTAAAAATGTTGATGTATGCATGTTGGGTTTGGTTTGGCGCTTTTAGCCATATTAAAAAGCTAATTCCCCACCAAAAACATCACCAAAGTGTGTGTTTGCCCCTCTATGAGAAATTCTAGGTCATTCACGGTTTTACTGAACCGGGCATTTTACTTCCGCGATAGCCAGCAAAATACCTCTTTTTTTTTTTTATTACATTGCTATAGTGTCAAAGGTAAGATTGAATCATTATATGCCTATAGTTAACTGCGGAAGGGCTTAAAATACCGCGATACATACACTTTAACTTATTCAATGCCATAAATTAATTTAAAAAAAATATATATACATATTATTAAATATTAGAGGCGACAGTCGATTACATTTTTTAATGATTTCAATAGTTAAACTCACGATTAATCACAAATCTGTTCTAAATGAACAATAAAAAAAAAAAGGTTTTCATACTCTTGTTAACAAAAGTGGATTTTTTTTTTTAAACTAATAGAAATAGTTAAAATGATTTTTTTTTACGTCTATAGCCGTCAATGGCAGTGAATGGGTTAAGGAAAGGGGGAAGTGATGCTACGCTGTAGGCTGCAAAACACGAGTTGTGGGTGATTGGCAATGAAAGGCATTGATCGACATATATCGATCACATTCTTTTCCATGGAAATTGCCCAATTGATCAGAGCACCACTAGTACAGTAAATAGTACAGAACTATTTAGAAAGAAAAAAACATCGGAGGATGGAGTGCTTTGCAATAGTCAACAATAATGGACAGTTCATAAACCAAATTTCCAAATAACATGCTAGAACACAAGAGCAATGACATTACCTGGTTCCTTCCCCGCCGTCTACCGTAGTTGCGTCTCACCAGCGTCTTGTAGTTGTTGTTCTTCTTGGTCAGGTAGTAGTACAGGACACAGTCAGCAACACACTGAAAATTAAAGAAACGCATGTACATGTGAAGACATGATACTGACACTAGTGGTTAAATTATTCAAGCAAGGGCTTGGACACCCTTCATGTCTCATATTGTGTAATATTAACTGTTTCTTCTTCACCTTTCTTTCTAGATAGGAAGCAATCAGGCCAAAGTTCTTCGGGTGTTGGACAAACCTGCCAAGAGATGCCATTATTGTTGAGGGCAAAACGGCAACAGGGCTCAGGTTCTATGTATGTCACTAATGGGTTCGCTATGAACCCATTGTGAAGGCCCGGTCAGAATTTCAAACAAAGGGATCATGTTTGTGTCAATTACTAAACCATTCACTTCACTTGTACAAAAATAAATAAATAAAACTATGGCAGGACAGCCCTTCGCTTTTAGTCAGATAACGATGGAACAATTTGACTTTTCTCCTCCCATTTCAAATCAATTTAAATAAAGTTATGCAATACAACATTTCATGTGGGCCTCAGGGTGACTTTGTCACCACAAAGGCTGATGCCAATTGTAGGACAGAGTAAAAAAAATTATACGTGATTGTTTCCAGTGGTAGTCAGAAAGAATACACGTTACATGAGTAATAGTCCAGAATCTCAATATCTGTATACAGTCTGTGGCATCTTGTAATAAAACCGCAAAAACTCACTTGTCTTTAAAGATCTCTTTCTCGTGTTCAGTCCAAACATTCATGAACTGTCGGGCTTTGTACACCTTCATGGGGTCATCCATCAAGCCATTCATGTTGATGAACTTCACTCGCCTCTGCTCTGAGTCATACATCATTGGAGGGATGACTGACATCTGTCTCATCTGTTTTTCGTTGTTCTGTCAAGCATGGACATGTTGTATAAGTCTCAAAAATCACCAGTTGAAAATAAATGGTAAATATAAAGTCACTATGTAGGTTTCAACCAACAGTACGCATAAAAGAGATGTAGATCATGAAATTACTCGCCTCCTGCTCAGAAAGGCCATCAATAATTTCAGAAATCTCATGCTCGCTTCTAGCGATTGTTGCAGAGAGACCTGTTCCTCTCTGGCCAACCCTAGTAAAAAAAAATAATAATAATAATTAAAAAAGGCATATAATGAGAGAAATTACATTTTAATATTTGTTTCTTGCAGAACACACATTTTACACAACATGGAACCCCATCATAGTCAAAGGAGGAAACTCATCTGGTTGTGATTAAATCCTTACAAAGTTGACATCAGAGGATTGTTCGACAATCTAATTTTATGCTTCTTCAATTGTTGTTTTAGTTGAGTCCTGTAGTATATGTCATTTTTCATTAACTACACAAGAGAGATTGTTTTTATTTAACTCATTCACTGCCATTGATGACAAAAATTAAAAATTAGTTTTGCCTTTTTTTCCCCACTTTTGTTAAGAAGAGTATGAAAACCTAGAAAAAAATGTCTTGTACATTAAGAACAGATATAACATTTGTGATTAACTAGTGAAGTTATGTGATTAATTACAATTAAAAAATGTAATCGTCTGATGCCTCTAATTAAAAAAGAAAGGAAAATATTATTAGAAAATTAGGGGTGTCAGACGATAATTTTTTTCATTGTAATTAATCGCATGACTTCAATAGTTAACTCACGATTAATCACAAATTGTATCTGTTCTAAATGTACAATAAATAATAATAATAATAAATAATTGTTTTTCTAGGTTTTCATACTCTTGTTAACAAAAGTGAAAAACTAATAAAAATAGTTCAAATGAATTTTTGACGTCTATAGCCGTCAGTGGCAGTGAATGAGTTAAGTGTGTGGGACGTGGCAACCATTAAACCAATCAAATGTACAGGAGTACAGTAATTTGTATTCCCACAGCCAAGCAAAGCAATTATAAGCTTATGTTATGTGCTTCAGTATGAAAACAACTCCACCCTTTTCTTGTGAACAGACACTGTAGAGAGGGGAAGCCTGGAGGCAAAAGGGTTCAAAGCCCCAGATAGTTCCTTTGGCAAAAATGAATACTGTACCACAGCAATGGTGTATATAAAGCTTTTCACCTCTGGAAGCGCTCCTGCTGCTCTCTCTGCTTCCGGATCTCAGGGAATTGCCTTTCATAGTACTCCCGTGTCCTGCTCTCCTTGGCTTTGCGCCTGGGGTTGTTCTCAAGGCGCTCCACCTTTTTTTCCCAAGCTTCCATCAGCTGGTCGTAGCGTTGGCAGATATTCTGTTCCTGAGTACACAGCATGAGAACTAATTCAAATGCTGAGCCTCGGGTCTTAAAAACGGTTTTAAACAATGGATTGAGCCAAGCCAAGAGCGTGGTTAACATTTTTTGTCCATTGTGAGTAAGGTAATAAATAAAAATAAAAAATCCTACACATGTAGGTAAGACAAGCTCGTGGGAGAAAAAAAATATACTGTTTTAAAACAGCGGCAACATCTAATTTTGTGGGAGCGACTGCTAAAATTACTTAGACGTAAAATGCAAAAAATGCAAATACGGGCAACCTAATTAATTACCTTAATTATTACAGTACACGTAGCGAACCATAGTATGTAGCAACAAGGCAAAAAAAAAAATCAAGACAAAAACTATAAACTTGAAATAATTAATAGATGCGAGTGGATTGTCATCATTGTTATCCTTACAAGACTATAACGCCCACTACTGGCTCTTTATTGATTTTTTTTTAAATAACGTAAGTTAAGAACCATGTTGACTCAGGGTTTGTACTGCTCTTTTATATACAAGCCTTTTTCTCATACGGCACCAGAAAGCAATTTAAAAAACATTATATACGAGTTCCCTGTCCTGACAAAATAATATTTCGCTTGTTTCAGGCCAAAACCTTGTACCTACAAAATCGTTACTTTTCAGGAGACCCCAAAAAAAAGCATGTTTGTTCAACCATTAACATTGGTCCATCAAAATTGTCAAAACTTTATATTGACGAATAACTCATAAAAATGACACCCACAAAGTGAGGACTGACCAAAAGCATAGATTTTTGAAAAAATATGAAATTTGCCAAATTGTATATCAATCCCATTTTACATGCAATATATAAAATAACACTGAAATCTAATTTCCAGAGTCTTAAACAACCGTTGGAGACTTGTAAAGAAATTTGGAATCGGGAGGACAATGCTCCCACATTTCCACACTCGAGCCAGAGACAAACAACTCTCTTTCCTCTTGGCATGAGGCCATAAGCGCTCCACAATTGTTGATACTCTTAAGAGGCTGTATGTAAGAAGGTGATGTTCACTGTAACATTTAAGTGCAGCTGTAGAGAAAAGGTCCTCCATGTGATGTTTTTCTGATATAATTGCATTACAGTTTATTGGAAACCGCAACAGTCTTACAAGTTGGAGCACACACACGTCAACCACACCATTTTTGTTGACCTCATTACTCTCCAAAAAGTCATACAACCAACATCTGTGATGCCAAAATTATTACAAAAAAAATAATCAGCGGTAACCAAACCCCTGGACTTTCCAAATTGCCTAACAAAAGCAGAAACACTTACCCTTTGTTTACGAGCATGATTCCTCCTCTTAAAAAAAAGAATCAGCTTCTTCCTCATGACTTGATTGCTATAGAGAAACAAACACATTCATTATTTTTAGTTGAATTTTCTTCAGCAAGTGCGCTCATGAAAATTCTGTTAGGAAGATAAGACTATAAATTCTCAATATCCAACAATGGGAAGAATTCACCCCGAAAGCATGGCCTGCAAGAGACATGGAGGCGAATGTGTGGTTGAAAGGCAGAGTCAGATGGGCCACTGTCGTGGTAACACAGTTTTGTTTTGTTTCAGGGATGTGTTTTGACCAAAGTGAAATTATCTGAAAATTTAGCCGGGGGTCTGGGGGCCGCTGGCACCCAGCTAGGTCCAGGGAAGCCCCCCGGAGCTCATGGGTTTTCCGTGTTTTTAAGTACTTTCAATGCACTCACATGACAAAGAAATAGACAAAACAACAGCATAAATTTTCAATGTATATTGAACTATCCCATATAAAATGGCAGTTTTAGTCAACTCAAAATCAGTCACATTCAAAAACATTGGACTGCCTTTGCTTTTAAAAACTATCACTGAGAATATCATCATATCTAACTAATGTGATTACTAAGTTAACACATACACAATGAACTACTATAAAAAAATAAAAAAATAAAAATAAAAAAATCGGATTTTTTTTTTTTGGGGGGATAAAAAAAGCGGAATTCCACGAATTAGCGGAAAAATCACATCCCTGTTGTTTAATCATAGATACCTAACAGTCACATCCAGTCTTTCACTTTCCTTTACTATCCCCCTATTAGCCAAATTAATCAGGTGACTGGACAAATCCAATTGCACTGAAAGGTCGCGTGAGTTTTTTCACACTGAGCTTAACACTTTCATCAGGCGAGACATTTCCTTCTCGAACAAACATAAGGTGTACTGTATTTCTTTTGTAATGATAAAGACCCAGGTGGTTGGTAATGTACAATTGAGGATACTCACGTTTTAATGTTGTCATGGTAAACTTTTGTGTCTGATGGTTGATTGTACAGGGGCTAGGCAGTAGAGAAAGACATAATTAAAGATTCAAATGCAGTCACTGATAAAGTACTAATGAGTTAGGAATAAGAAAATGTACTACACATCATTTAGTGTCATACCAGTTCAACCTTGGGACCAAGACCTTCTAGTATTTTATGGGCTTCTTCAGCTTTTTTCTAGAAAGTAGGAGAAATATTGCAATGCCGAACAAACAAAATTAGAAGATAAATGGTCAGCTAGACAGAAATGCAGTGAATCCCGTCTAAATCGGAGATTTTTAAGCAATCATTTTTCCTCAAAGTGCATTTTTTTCACACCAAGTGAAATGTGTGTTTTAATGTGTTTAAAGCTTGTGGGGGAATTAAATTATGTATATAATTTTATCTATATATGGTCTCTCTGTATCGCGGATTTGGACCCATCACGGGCGTGTTCGTGGGTTTGCTGTTAACAAAGGCAAATGAAGTTAAGGCAACAGACATTCAAGTAAAATATGATCCGTTTTTAAATAGAATTTCAAAATGTGGTGGAACTAAAATGCTAAAATCTGGGACAAAAAAAACTAAAAGCTCTATACTTGGGCAGTCTAAAGTGTTAACTGCTGACAAGGAAGAAAGGTGTGTCTTCCTGCAACATTATGTGTCACACATGAACTATAGTAACCTTTCCCCTTGATCAGCTCAAACACACAGCAAAGTCTGTCAGTGCGCTTTATTTTAAACTTTCTAACTCCTAACAAAAGCTCATTTAAACAAATGAACACGGAGAACTAAACTGAGACTGACAAAATGATTTTTCTCTGTAACATCATAATGTTTGTTGATGAAATACAGAAGGCGTGCACAATTTGCCGCAGAGTCAGTTCACAAAGGTCAATACTGTGGGGAGTTAATACTTGTTGCTAATACGTCTTGGTATTCAAAACAGATAACTCACTCTGTTCTCATCATAGATGATTTGGACTATGCTGCGGTGCTTGTGTTCCACTGGGGGAGGGGTCACTGGCTTTTCTGGCTCCACAGGCTTTGCCGCTTCCTCCTCCAGTTGTTGCTAGGAAACAACAGCGACAATGTAAAAACTCAAGTTCAGAAAAAGTACACAAAATAAGACAAGACCAATACATGAGGCTGACTCTTTTTCTATTCAGGGCCCAAATGGAGTTGATTTTCCATCTGCCCTACAGTGATATGAGCTTAACATCTGATAAGAGCAAAACATGCAGGCATAATCAGATTACTCTCACATGCTGGTTCATGTACAAAACACAAAAACTCAAAGAGTTCAGCCACTGAGGTCATGTTGGTGATTCGAGACAGGTTGGACTGGTAAATGTTTGGTTGGCCAATGTTTACAAACTAAAGGTTATGTACACAGCCAGATTACAGGGTTGAGATTAGGAGTTCCTGAAGTGCCTCAACCAAATAAATCCGTGAAAATTCACACTTAAATGTATTCTCTCACAGAAAAAAAAAAAATCGCACCTTCCGATCGAATGATGGAGAAGTCCAAAACGGATAGCAGGACTAACCAAGAGACAAAATGGATTAAAAAAAAAAAAAATAGTCTTCCCACGACCTAGAAGTAAGTAAGTGAAGTAATTTATGCACATTACTGTTGTTGAATGAATACAGTATATTATTGCTTATAGTTGGCAACAAATAATAAAAAGGAATAATAATGATGTGTAGATCTAAATACAAATAACAGATTACGTCACCTTTTTTTGCTGAAAATATTTTAGCGCTCTCAAACTAGGATAGTGTACAACGGAAAATGTACCAGCCATTTTCACTAAAGTAATCCTGTTCGCTCCCAGCTGCTTTACTGGCTTTTGACTGATTTTGATACCACTTGTACTTTTGCTACATTACCACTCCCTTCCCCCGCCCCAAAAAAACAATGACAAAGACCTATATATGCCAATCAAATATAGCATGTTCCTTTAAAATCGCATTCATTTAATGGCAATTTTCTATTCTTCTAATCGGCTGCCATCGTGAGTGCCGAGAGCATGACAGGTCTGCTCGCCCAACCCAAGTTTTTCTCCTTACTAAAATAATACAAAAGCACTTTCTCTTGCATTTTAAAGACACAATAAAGCCAGCTGGACAACTGACTTGCTTTTTCTTCAACTTGAAAATCTGCTGCTCCACTTTAGCAATCTCTCTGTCCACACGGTCCATACTCTGGATCAGCTCCTCCTTGGACAGCTTGGAAGGAGATGTGTCATGCTCGTCCCCAAGGTGCAACGTCGGTCCTGCTGGGGAAGGGCATTCCACTTTCACAGAGAACGGCGACTCCTGGGGGGGAAAAAAAAAAAAATAGATCAACTTGATAAAGCTATTGTATAACATGAATTATGAAGAAATAGTCTGAAATGAAAGAAGTCATGCTAGCCATAATTGTTAGTGTGCTTTCACTTTTTTTTTTTTTTTTTTAACTCTTTTACTGCCAAAGACGTTAAATGACGTTCTGCAAAAACCTACGGAGGAGCGCCAAAGACGTTAAAAGACGTCCTCCCATTTTTTTTTTTTTTTTTTTTGAAACGGGTGCTGGGAAGGCTTGCGGAGCTCTCCTGAAAATTTTAAGCAGGTCTCGTGAGCCTAATGACTATTTTTGGCCCCTAGAGGGCAGCGATGACTCTCTTTTGACAAGATCGGGTGGGCGTCAGTAGAGGCGGAGCTAGAGCGTTGAGCAGGAGATCAGAATGGAAAACAAAGGAAAAATGACCAGACAGAAGATGTGAAGCACTATTTAGGTGTTTGTGGCATCATTCATGGACAAAAAGAAGTGTACAATTCACTAGAGTGCATGAAATAACATCATTTCACAAAAAGCTCTTTTTCTCCGTTTTTTGTTTCAAAAGAGAGAATTTCGGTGAAAGTAACCATTTTCTATTGTTGATTACTGAAGAACGGAATAAGGTAGAAACAAACTTTTTTTTTCTGATGAAAGCTGAGAGTCCAATCTTTCATTTGGTAGTATGTGTGTTTCCATAGTCCAAACACAACATTTTCTGTGGACCTTGAAAGATCACTCAAAATGCTTAAATCGGCTGGCACTGGCGACAACCCGTTTTTGAAAACGTCTGGCAGTCAAAGAGTTAAGCATACGTCACTAGACCTTCTGAACGCAACAATAAATAATGCTGTTGCACAACCTGCAGCTGCAAGAAAATTTTGTCAATTACGAAATAATACAAATCTTCCGCAGTCAACAAGAGAAGCGTTTGACCCGTTTGGTGAATAACAAGAGATCTTACCTTTTTCACCTCTACGGTGGCTCTGAGGCTATCCTGTAGTGTATGGTGCATGGGCAAGAGAATACCCCCGGCAGAAGAAGAGGTACGGGTGATGTGGGCCTCAGAAATAGAGTCCATACGTGGGCGCTTAGTCTCCAGTGCCTCATGTTCTGCCTGAGTAGTGATGGAGTGGAACTGCTGTTCGTAACCATGTCGTCTCTCTGGAGGCCTACAGAAAAGATTTTTTTATTTTTTTTTTAAGAAAGCATACATTGTGCGCATGAACGCTCTACTGATCCAACAGGCGAGATATATCAGGGGTCACCTTTACCTTTCAGTCCCAGGGTGGAATTCAGATAGTAAAGACGGTCTTCGTCGACCCTGCGGATCCTGCATGTGAGTTCGATAATCTGGGACGGCAAAATCCTGAAAGCGACACACAAGGCCGTCACAAACATTTTTAACATGCATTACATTTGCTGCTTAATACTACTCCATTTGAAAACAACTTTGAAAAAAAAAAAAAAAGTTCAAACAGTGTGTCTAAAGGTCTTTTATGATGTTGGATCAGACCATGTTGTTGGAAAGTCCCCTAATAAATAATGAGTTCTGAAAGAATGGTTGCGGAAAGAGATACTGCAAATGAGCCAACAAGCTAGTATGACCTCATCTCACTTCCATGTATGTAGGATGCAATCGACTTCCTGTACAAAGAAACATGACATTGAAGTCTAAGAAAGAGATAAAAGACGAGATCAAATCTGTGCTTAAAAAAAAAAAAAGACTAAATTAAAACGATAACTGCAAAAAAATAACAAGGCGATGTTGTGTCAGATACCATTTAACTCTTTGACTGCCAAAAACGTTAAATAACAATTAGTAAAATCCTATGGAGGAGTGCCAAAGACGTTAAAAGACGTTTGTTTCAAAACAGAGGTGAAACTAACCATTTTCTATTGTTGATTACTCAAAAACGGAATAAGGGAGAAACAAACTTTTTTTTCTGATGAAAGATGAGAGTCCAATCTTTCATTTGGTAGTATGTGTGTTTCCATAGTCCAAACACATAATTTTCTGTGGACCTTGAAAGATCAGTCAAAAGATCAGTCAAAATGCTTAAATCGGCTGGCACCCACGGCATCCCTTTTCTGAAAACGTCTGGCAGTCAAAGAGTTAAATGAACACTGTTATTCCGTAGGACAGTGGGTAATCTGGAGGGCAATAATCCCACAACATCCGAAGAAGATCTGAGACTACGACAATCAAGATGTACAGATGTGGTCGCAGCGGACTCGAGCCATATGCAGGGCTAGTCCCATCATTTTGTGGGGGGGCAACAATTTCAAGAGGAAATCAAAACAGCACATGCTGGGCTGACATTCAGAAACCACATCTCCCCAAAAAGTTTGAAGAAATTATAATATGTTACTCAGATGACGGAAAACATGAAATAATGTCCATGTTAGGTGAAAAATACACATTTATACAGTTTTCTAAAGGAAAAAAAAATACAACAGAAATGAGTACAGCCTTTCTGCATGTTGCAAATTATAATTTATTCACCAAGTTTATAGTCAAAAATAAACTAAAAAGAACACCTTAGAATTATCAGAATGCCATGACCTCCACAAAAACCTGAACAAGCAAACACAGTTACAGGAAATATTACCAAACTCCACTTTTGTTCCAGCTGTAAGCAAACAATGCAAATGCCCAGAAATGAACCACTGAAACTTTCGGTGGAAGTAAAATACTAGGAAATCAGATTTCCAAAAAAGCTGGAACCCATGTCCAATACTCACTTTATTTAAGCAAACCAACCTATAATAGCAGAGTGCTGGAGTTCAATGTAGCGTATTCAGAATCAGTATAGTAACTCTATTCACGTAGGTAAATGCATGTCCTGTTTTTGTATAATAAAGGGAGGGAAATTTTGGATGGAATTAGGAATGGAATTTAATTTATTTATTTTTCAGTCATCCTGGACGTCTACGATTTTAATCTAATAAACCCAACAAATGTATTTAAAGGCTCATGTATTCCAAAATAAGCCCTGTGTAAAATGTTCAGACAACAATAATGTATACTGATTCTAAAACAGTTTAAACATAAATTTAACATTCATAGTTTGTGTTTAACTCTTTGACTGCCAGACGTTTTCAGAAAAGGGATGCCGTGGGTGCCAGCCGATTTAAGCATTTTGACTGATCTTTCAAGGTCCACAGAAAATTATGTGTTTGGACTATGTAAACACACATACTACCAAATGAAAGATTGGACTCTCATCTTTCATCAGAAAAAAAAAGTTTGTTTCTACCTTATTCCGTTTTTCAGTAATCAACAATAGAAAATGGTTAGTTTCACCTCTGTTTTGAAACAAACGTCTTTTAACGTCTTTGGCACTCCTCCATAGGATTTTACTAAACGTTATTTAACGTTTTTGGCAGTCAAAGAGTTAAATACCACAATGAAGTAGTTGGTAGCTATTGTAATTTGTAAACATGTCTTGCAAAACACCTATGCAGCATTCTGCCACTTGAAAAAACATTTGGATGTAACAGAACATAAGAAAAACAGCCATAAATAGTCCAAAAGCCAAAACACGATTTAGCACATTTTCAACAATTCGATAAATGATGATTAATCGAATGAATTTGATTTATTGCCCAGCCCCAGACGGAATGATTTATTTTTAATTCATCAATGAATCGAAAACATAATTGACAAAACGAAATAAAAACTAACTATAGTGAAAATCCCCAAACTATAATAACCCTGCGATTGATTGGGCAGGAACAAAAAAAAAAAAAAGTACACCTCAATATAGATAATAAAGCATTTATCGTTGAAATAACGTAAGCAAAGTCTTACTTGTTGGCGGCCGCTGAACGTGTACTGGACAGAATGGGATGGGTAGCGGCCCTGCTCGCTGCTGAAGCTCCCCTGGCTAGAGGGGTAGCCAGAGCTACTGGACATCCTGAATCACTGAAGGCTGAGCTACACCATGTTACAGGATACAAACCACCTAGAAACCAGACAGCAAAGGTCAGATTTAGAGGTTTACATTAGTATCTCTATTCTCTTGACAAGAAAAAGAATGCATGGTCTTGTCATATAAAGATAAAGGCCATTTCCAGAGTGGGTGAACAATGCAAACATGGTTCAAAAAAATCAACTCAAAAATCTTCATGACACTAATATGATGCATGAGCCCCCACTAGTCTAAACACGGCATTCGGATTAATATTGCCTTTGTGGAAAATTAGTTAGTAGCAAAATCCACCCGTTCTTATCCATCTCAAGGAGCGGCCATTTTGCCACTTTCACAGTTTCTCAGGTAACAACCAATCACGGCTGAGCTTCAGAAGAGAGGTGACCCGTGATTGGTCGTTCCCTGAGCATCTGTGATGTCATTTTTCAGTAGACAGGAAGTGGCAAAATGGCCGCCCCTTGAGACAGATAAAAATGGGTGGATTCTGCTCCTTAACTCATTTTCTACAAACATTTAAATTAGTGGCGGCACATGCTACATATTGTAGAGAAAATGTTGTATTCTACAGAACACTAGCACAATTTTTTTTTTAGGAGTAGCACACAAAATGAAACTTTTAGTTCAATGCAGAGCAGAGCTTTTCATGTCCCTTTCAATTCTTCATCTACATTAAACGTTTTGAATTGATAGTCAGTGGACACTTCCAAACGAAAATTTGGACAAAATGCTATATAACTAATAGTTTTGGGGCTATTTTTGCATGTCAAGATTTTCTTCTGCAAGTGCAGGGCTGATCTTTGATCAAATAAGGCATGAAAAGAAACACCAGGACTTGCCCCTGCAGTGCACAGGAACACATACACAACTGAACAGCCTTTCTGTGGGTGGAAAGAAGACGACACTAACTGAATTAACTTGATTTGATACCAGCCTACATGGAATGTATTTTAAGCATCAGGATATCCTTCCTGTCAAATATTAAGCTATCCTTCATTCCAAAAATGACCCCGCCTATTGATCCATTTCTCTGACTGGAAGCAATTGATGGGTTTGTAAACAATGCCTGTTTCTCCCTGGTTACATTTGTGTTCACGCTGGGAAAAAAAAATAAAAATTCCATCATTACCATGCATACAAAAATGCGTCACAAGTTATAACACAATGCAAGGCTCCCTTTACTTAATGGTCACAAGTAAGACATATCGGTAAACAGGAAAAAGACCACATTTAGTTTAATTTCTTGATGTGCTTTAGATGGCAGTAGTCAGGTTGAACTTAAAGTGGTCATTCCAACCAGAGTTTGCAATTTCATAGATTTTAAACAGATCTCATCATGTTGCTAAGTTTGCCAACCGTGGCTCAACTTCAGGAAACAGGTGAGCCATGATTGGTCGTTACCGAGGATCGTCTCACATTTTCAAAATTGGTTCAAATGTTAAAAGTGTGTGTGTGTGTGTGTGTGTGTGTGTGTGTGTGTGTGTGTGTGTGTGTGTGTGTGTGTGTGTGAACACTGACATCAAAACCGGAGTTCAGGGCACGCATAGAGATTGACCCATCTAACCATGCAAAGTTGTTAGACATGGACAGGAAGTACAAAAATAGTCCTATGTGCCAGTTTGAGGGTTCTCAATTATTGTGCGTCAGCGCCAGACATGTCATTCTGTGTCAGACGCGACAATGTAGACGGCAAACGGAAACCAGGACATTATAGTGTCAGGTCCCGTCCAGACGGAAGCAAAGCCGGCTTTCGTTCCTCAAACAAATCTCGTACGCACAGAAGCATTTCAAGACTTGCGTGTGTCCAAAAGAAGACGCTGAGGATGTTTAACGGCTGTAATGTATATGCAAAGCCTGGAGTGGCGCTGTAGCGCAGCCGCAGAGAGTTAACGGAAGGCTTAGAAGAAGAATCGGCGACTTTATTGCAATCTACAGAACAAACATGGCTTTGCATGTATCAAAACAAGATGAAAAAAACAGGTGAAGTGACAATGGCGGGTGATTCAAGTACAACACCGCTTGTTGAACGTGGGAATAAAGAAGCAAAATATTTTGCTGCAAAAGCGTAAGCAAGCTAAGGAGGCTGCGCCAAACGACTACGACGCGGCTATCCGCCATTGTTGTTGACAGACTGACGGTTCACGGGAGAATTGCCGCATACGTCATCCAGCTGCGACCATTACGTCATCGCTGGAGGAGTATCCTGCATATGGTGTCCAGACGGACGCGTACGGGGCGCGCGTTTTGAAATCTTTCCACTCTGGAGCCCGGTTTCAAAAGTGATCGGCTTCAAGCTCCGAAAACGCGCCGTCATGTGGACGAACGGCTTAAACGGTAAGAAACTTGAGGATGCAGTGGTACCTCGGCTCACGAACGCTTCAGCTCACGAACATTAAATTCGTGAGCATTTTGTCTCGGCTGACGAACTAGTTTTCGGCGGACGAACCAAATCTCGCGACACGAGAAATCACGAGAAGCTGACGCACGCTCACGGCGTCCCAGTTCGTCGCCCCCTTTGTTTGAGTGCGGACGTGGTTTGTGTTCGGTAGACATTTTGGAGTACACTTTTGCTACCATGGGACCGAAAAAGACCCCACAAAAGGCTAGTGTTAAGCCTAAGAAGACATTGAAGAAAATTACGGTCGAGCAGAAGAAGGAGATCATCGACAAACACGAACGAGGTGCGCGTTTGTCAGCATCAAGTGAGACCATGTTAGCAAAGTGGAGTGATGTGCAGGATTTTGTCGAACAGTACCATTCAGACAAGACTGTGGCTATGAGAATCATCAACATGATGAATGATAATGTGATGCCTCAGTTTCGTAAGACCTTACAACTCAGAAAGCAACAGGTGTCAATTAAGAGGTTTTTAGTCAGCAACAAGGATAAAGAGTCTCCTAAGAAGCAAAGAAGAGAAGCCACACCGGAGGACTCTCCTTCCAAACAGTAACTCCCTGTTAATGTATAATGTACTTTATTATACAGTACAGTGTATTTCTTTAATTACAATACAATAGCACATTTATTACACATAAAATAAGGTATATTTTGTGTAGTTTTAAGGCTTTTTTAGTAGAAAATTGTGTTTTATGGGGACCTGGGAACGGATTATTCTCATTTCAATGGTTTCCTATGGGAAATACTTATTTGGAAGACGAACTTTTCGGCTCACATACTCTCTGTGGGAACCAATTAAGTTTGTGAGCCAAGGTACCCACTGTACATTGAAACTGGCTTTCGTGTGGACGGGGGCCTCGGACTGTGCGCACAGCTGTCCCAGAAGAAGCACACAAACATGAATTGCTTGTCATGCTTAAAAGACTATACGACAGTGTAAACTTCCAAGATAAAAATTTAACTGGCACAAATAAACTGCTTGAGCCAACAAAGATCATCCTGTTGGCAACATTGACACCAGACAACTCATGATGTACAAAACTATTTTCTACCATCTGTATTGCACAGCTAAAACTATTTGAGAACTCTTAGTGAACACTTTCACCGAGACAAATTGATTGTAATGCAAGATGCAGACAAAAAGAAGACCATAGTAAGTCGATCTGGAATGTAAATGGGGACATCATTCGGTGATTACTGAAAAACTTTTGCAAACACAAATGGTGCCAGCACTGATCTTGTGGCAGACCTTCGATAATCCCGCAGGTGAAGAAGCCAACTATTCCAGGGCTGGCAGTTGCACACAAATAGTCTGCTGATGTAAGACCTTATTTTGTGGTAGCAAAATAACCATCTCTGATTTGACAGGACATTACTGCGGTAAGCAAGGCAGCTGTATGATCTCTTCATTTTTTTTTTTTTAGGAATCTGTGTCATCATTTAATTGTAAAAATTCTACATTTTACAGATTTTTTCCTCCCCAAAGATGTATCATTAAGAATACCCGTGAGGCGACTGACGCTTTCAATCAACATATTTAAATGTCAATATTCAAATAAAGGATAATATTCAGGTGCTTAATATGAGTGCCATTGACAGGTTGGTGCCTTGGTGACCAGTAAAGGGTGTAGTGTGTGTACACATCCCACCCAAAGTCAGTTGGGAAATGCTACAGCTCCAAGGACAGTCCAATAACAAGGAACTTATAAACAGAGAAGACTTTACTCTAGTCTAATCGACACATATTAGCAATAAAACCTCACATACAAATGGCAAATAGGACTCGCTGCATCTCAAAACTGTGAGGCTACTAACCAGTAACCACTAAGCTCATCGTGCAGCATTTGTATTGGCAATGTTGATGATACAAAATTGCATGTTTTTTTTTGAGCCGCAGCAATAAGAGGACAAACAAAATTAAAGTTAGAAATTGTGAGACACAAAAATTGAGAGACAAGCACATTCTAATGACATCCATCTAATCCAAGATCTTTATTAGGAATCTTTACTACTATTTATAAAGGCTGAATGATTTTGACAAGTAATCGAACTGCAATTTTTTTCTCCATCAATATTGTGAATACAATTTAATATGTGATTGATTATTTTTTTAAGGTCCTCGTCACACGTATTTTAAGCAGAAATGAATCAATTTTAAAAAATTCCTGATTTATTATACATAAAAGTTTTGCAGTGGTGATTTTGCTGCGACCGACGTCACTCCTCCTGCTTAGCGTTATTTTGCCGTGAACGGCACTGAACGGTCAATCGGCGCGGCAATACATATTCTTGGCCTGGCATGAATCGGCTATGTTACCGTGACTACAGTAGATTGGCCGTGAATAGGTTACTTTAGCGTGATGTGTAGGCTGCTGGGAGTCTGTTAAATGACTGTGAGTCATCTGCTGTGAGAGTGTGCATGGTTCCTGCCTCGCTTCAACCTCCTCTCGTGTCGCTTTTCACAAAGTTTTCATTTTGTTTTGCCACCGAAAATATGCTGTAATTGGCACTACCAGCCTAACCCTAATCATAACCATCAAAGCAGGGTTAACAGGAAGTAGAGCACACTTTGCATCTTTTCAAATGCAGCAATCGCATCTTCTACTTCTTGAAAAGTAGAAAATTCTTCAATGCAGAGCAAATCCAACTACATCACGGCAGTATTAATAGGCAAATGTGGCATCTATTCTTCAATACGCTCTCAATTCTTCACAAATGAGTACTGACCGCATGAAATTGTAAACATAATTTTTTTTAAAAAACATTTAAAATAAATACAAAATAAGGCGAGCTGCCTGTCACGGCAAAATAAACGCTGCATATGCATAAGTTAGGCTTATGCTAAAATAAAATAAAATGAATTAATATGAACAATTTATCTGCCTCAAGTAAGTTGTTAATTTAGAAAACACTTTGACCTGCAGTCTTGTTGATGTCAGTAAATTGTGAATGAAATTACAACGATAACGCAAGCAAATCTGTGGCGTCATCACTTCAACTTTTCATGTTTCATGAAGATATGTAAACATGTGGAGTGCACTTCTCATTTTAATTAAACTGCACTGATCCACCCAATGGAATGATCAACATATAAGTGACTTTTAAAACCGGAAAAGCAACTTGTTTCAATGATGCAGCCAACTTACGTCTCCCTTGCTTGCAAATTCAACATTCGTTATCATCAAATAAAACAGATCATTCGTTCTTCTTTCTACTTCCTGCTTAGAAAATGAGCGTCATTGTTCTGTTAAATATTAAACTCAGCTAGATTATTACAACACGGACAGTCGCAATAAGATGCTAACGTTTAAGGGGTTTCCCTTCCACCTTATCCTTTTGTTTGTACTCACTGAAATAGGCTTTATGCTAAAATGATCACAAAGTATTTAAAGCAGTTTGGAAGTAGCTTCATCTAGTAATGGTTCCAATAATGTGTTAGCTTTAGCCATCACTTCACCGTGACGTTTTTAACCGACCTGCTTTTAGTCAGGATTTAATTGTAAACCCCAGCAGCAACGCGTTGCATATGAGTGACATTGCAAATGTTTATCATCCTACTTTAGCATACTCATCATTACAGCAGTACTAGTTGTCGCTTATTTGGGAGGGTGGCCCTACTATCACAATAGAAGCCTGTCCCGTGGATCAAAAGACACACTCGCAGTAATAAACAATCAACAAGCGTACGCGACTACAGACATCCAGGAATATGAGCAAAATATTTATGTTGTTGTTGTTGTTATCGCTAGCTGCTAACTTACCCGTATTTCACCTTTGAATTCGCAACCACGTCGCCATCTTGCAAGACAGATTTTCATCGTACACCAGAGCACTTGAATAGCATAGCCCTACGCACGTTGCTTTGCCAAATAAAATGAGATTTGCACTCACCTCATATTTGGAGACTTTAGCGAAGAAAGGGAACTGCATCTGTATAAAGGAACATGTGCAATTGTTTTATGGAAATCCGCGGCTAACGGGTAGTGGACGATTGAGCAGACTAGGCTGCGCCGCATTTGTCGCTTCACGTCCTGACAGATCAACGTAATTTGTCCTCGTTTGGTTAGATTCACAATCTAGATGCCACTTTATATACTTTCGCAAATCTAGTAAATTATCATTTCGAAATATTCAATACGTACTGAAATTATTGGTAGTTTCTTGTACAGGCAGTTGTTGTTTGTAATAGTGCGTATTTATGTACCTGCAAGGACAAAGCCGTGTGATCGCCAAATCGTTCCCCCAAACACTGTAATGTTTTTGTTTGTATTTTTTATGTTAATATGGAAACATATTAACTTCACAAAATATTTTTTCTTATTTTAACTTCATATAAAATAATCTTATACCATGGCCGTTGCCTTATTTTTTCTTACCATGTTTATATCTACGTAAGTTATCAAGCAAAATTGGATGTTACTTTGAATATAAAAACACTACAATATCTTAGCAGTTGTCAAGAAACTTTTTTCGAGTATTTTCACAAGTTGGCTCGACAGTTCACGTAATTTACATGCGGAACATATCCTACTACACTTGTCTTAACACGGTGTGTTTATGAGTACGGCGATAAATAATGTTCCTGTGGTTGGTTGTCATCGTAGCTGTGGCTTATCTGGTCTGTTTAAAATGCATTTATTATCGATATCAGCGATCGTTAAGACATGGAATCAATCCTTTAGCCAACTTGGAAACACATGGGGCTGATATTAAATGTCTAGTTATAACCGCGCATCCGGATGATGAATGCATGTTCTTTGGACCAACGATCATACGACTTGTCGAATGTAACGTCAACGTGCATTTGCTGTGTTTATCGGAAGGTACAGTAACGCCACATTTCTACGAAGTCTACTTTATGATGAGTAGTCGCGTTTGCTGAATTTCAGTTCATTTCTAGTTTTATTTAGTTAGAATGCAATATGTATATATGACATAGATTGTAACCAATTGCAAGTAATGTAAAACCTATAGAAGCACAGCATACATATACACGTCCAAGAGTGAACGGGAACCTTAAAATTCACAGCTGGTGTTTGATCCATGAATCAACCAATTAATGTCCAAGTCCGTCCACTTATATGCATTTCGGGGACTCTTCCAGTCTCTCTGTATCTTTGTTGCAACCTGCTGATGACACTCCAAGATCAGTGGATTTCACTCTGAAAACATCCTTAGTGCCTCACAATGGCAAGCTACTGTTCATAAATTCTTAGGTGTCGTCTTGGACTCATGATGGCAAAATGTGATCAGCATGTTGCACAGCACTGTTTGATTGATCACTGATTCATGTGTTTAAAATATCCGATCATAAGATGCAGCAATTTGCCCTATTTAACTAACTTGTTTATTTACTGTATATACTTGTGTATTGTTTACTGAGTATCAACAAAAGTATTCTCGGGCATCACATTTAGCAATATTTGCCATGCCCCAGATTAGCAGAAGTTGAATTTCAGTAACGATCTGCTTTCACAACATAAAAATATAAAATTACAGCTAATTGTTGTAGTTGAAACTTATGTTGTGTTGGTCGTTAACATGGGATTTGTGCATCTACGTATACCTTTAAAGGCAGTGAGACTGTTTTGAGGTCGAGTTGTCACATTAATTTACATTTGCATTATAAACTAGTTTCCATCAAGATAATTTACATAAATGTGAAATGTTATAATCTTATGTTTAATAACACTTTACATTTCAATACACCTGCAGCCTAATGTTTACACCAATTTGCTTACAGGAAACTACTACAACCAAGGTGCTCAGCGTAAGCAAGAACTTTTCAACAGCTGTGCTAAACTGGGGATAGCATCCTCCAAAATTACCATACTAGACCACAAGTAAGCAGCACACACACTATAAAAGTATGGTATGGTACAATTTGCTCGTTGAAAGTACACACCATTAAAACGTCTGTTTATTGCATCGTATTTCACATATAATACATTGAAGAAAATGCCACCACGTATCAGTTCTCAGAATTATGTATTGGATTTTTCTTAATCTCCTTAATCGTGACTACATGCTTGATCTTCTGAAAAGAGGATTTGATATTTCTTGTGAGACCACAGCTTTCCGGGGGAAATGTTTTTCGAAGCACCTCCTGGCTGCTGCCTACAAATGATTCTCAATGGATTTGTCTGTCTGTGCGACTGTATCTGAACTTTGACCTCAGAGCTGTCTGCACTTGGAGTGTAGCCCATTTCCCCCTTCTGTGTATTGTGGTGTTTGAGCACACATTTAATCAGCATTTTGCAAACTCCAATCCCACTCACTGTTTCTCCTTCAAATCACCGCCCCGCTTCGCATCCCCAACTCCTGTTGGCTACATTTTTTTTTTGGGCAATGCTCTGAAGCAATGCTAATGTAGGTCATTCCACACTATTTGACTCAGTGACTGTGTGATGGCCTCGTGCTATATGTGCATGTATGTGGCTAGCCACACTTTGGCTTTGGTCTTATTCATTTCCGTCCATCTCCTGTCTTCAACTTCTATGGATCACAAAGGAGTGTAGTATCAAAACCCAGAGGCTAGAATATTGTGTGGTCTGCCAACAAAATAATGTGGTCACTTGATGGAAGACATGGTGATCAGATGATCGTTGCCTATGTCCACAACAATTTCTGTTGAGTTCAACTGAGGACAATTAATTGTAGGGGTGAGAATCTCTGAATGTCTCACGATTCGATTCAGAATCGATTTTTGATTAAGACCGATTTTTGATTCAGAATGATTTGATTGACAATGATTTTTGCTTCAATTTATAGATGTTCAAGGAATCATAATGATCTACTCCAGTCTGACTCGCTAATGCTAATTAGTGCTCTACTCGAAAACAACTTTTATTGGAATAACTTGATCGTGACTTTTTCCTTCTACTCTCTAATGTGGCTACAACTTGACCGCGCGGAACCACACTGCCCCTAAGTGGCCAAATCGGATACAACATGAACAGCGCTCCCAATAAAGGCACACACAAACAAAGGGAAGACAGTATGAAATAATTTAAATAAAATCGATTTTGGGACATTTAAAATCGATTCTGAATCGTACTAAATGAGAATCGCGCTTCTTATGAGAATCGATTTTTTTTGGGCACACCCCTAATTAATTGTATTAATTATATCACTAAATCAAATGTCTTTACTGCAGCATCAGTAGTGTAAAAGTTCCAGATAAGAATGCAGCTTCTTGTTGTTAGCACTTGTGATGGAGCACCTGTGTGCACTGTATCATTTATGTCGGTGTGTCCTGCAGTATAACTTTCCATTGCTCCTTTTCACTCTTCCCAACTATTACAGTATGGCTGCATGATCGACAGCAGATGTTTATCCTGCGGGGAATTACTGTATAATAGTAGTGGCATCTGTAGCTTAGAACTCTTAAGAAGACAGTATGTCAGATGACATGTGAATCCAGTTTGAAAATGGGATTTTCCCATTATTGCTCATGAATAGGACAGCTGTGTTGACAGAATTTGGGGCCCCGGTGCATTTTGTGGCCATTGTGATCAAGCCCGATCGGAACACGCTCTGCTGCCTCTCCACTCGTGCTGGCTTGACCTCAGTCTGCTCCCGGCAAATGATTAGAACTGCTCACTGCACAAATCTAACAGCGTCGTCTTTTATCAAGCTGAACCAAGACTCCCTTGACATTTCTCACTGACTTCAATCTGATATCTTATATTTGACATTTCGATTCCTAGACAAGTTAAATCTGTGACAAATCAATGAATGTGCAGGGCAATATTTGATACTCTATTAGGAATATTTTACTTTTGTTTAAAATTTCACAGTGAAGCGTAAACGATACAGTCTTTACAGGTGATCTAAAAGGGATTTAGTGCTATCTAGTGTTGAATTAATAATTCATTCATTAAAAACAACTAGGGTGTCAGGCGATTAAAATTTTTCGGCGTAATTAACTCATTCACTGCCATTGACGGCTATAGTCAACTTTTATTCGTTTAACATTTTTTTCCACTTTTGTTGACAAGAGTATGAAAACCTAGAAAACAAAAAATGTACATTTAGACCAGATATACAATTTGTGATTAACCCTGAGTTAACTATTGAAGTCATGCAATTAACTACAATTCAAAATGTTAATCGCCTGATGCGATTTAAAAAAGAAAAAAAAAGATTATTAAAAAATTAGGGGCGTCAGGCGATTACAATTTTTAATCGTAATTAATCGCATGACTTCACTAGTTAACTCATGATTAATCACAAATTTATATCTGTTCTAAATGTACAATAAAAAAATTATAGGTTTTCATACTCCTGTTAACAAAAATGGGGAAAAAAAGTTAACTCTTTGACTGCCAGACGTTTTCAGAAAAGGGATGCCGTGGGTGCCAGGCGATTTAAGCATTTTGACTGATCTTTCAAGGTCCAGAAAATTATGTGTTTGGACTATGGAAACACACATACTACCAAATGAAATATTGGACTCTCATCTTTCATCAGAAAAAAAAGTTTGTTTCTACCTTATTCCGTTTTTCAGTAATCAACAATAGAAAATGGTTAGTTTCACCTCTGTTTTGAAACAAACGTCTTTTAACATTCTTTGGCACTCCTCCATAGGATTTTACTAAACGTTATTTAACGTTTTTGGCAGTCAAAGAGTTAACAAAAGTGGAAAAAAAATGTTAAACTAATAGAAATAGTTCAAATGAATTTTTGACGCCTATAATCGTCAACGGCAGTGAATGAGTTAATTCTTTGCACTTTACTGCATTCCTGGAAAAGTGGTTATACTGCCAGATCTTTTTAACGATATTTATTTGGCCGATGGATAATGTTTTTGTTTTTTTTTTATTGTGTGGTCCATTCAAAGAATGTCCTGTATTTTATAAATAAACAAAGAAAAGATGCCTGTTAATTTTATGTAATTTGTAGCTATTTTTTTTAGGTTGATAGTGTAGGATATGTGACTGTGTGAACAGCAGTCTGACGTTTCTCCGGGCCAATAGTCCATGTGACCAGACTAAACAAGCCTTGTGTAACACACACACACACACACACACACACACGCACACACACGCGCGCACAGAATCCCCTCACTGGGCTAAAGTTCAGCAACTGCACACAAACGTTTGCCTGCAAGCAATTAGGCATCCACATGCAAAGCTTACAAGTGGTAGATGGGTAGGTTATTTTAGGACATTTTGCTGCGTTGTCATAGTGACGGCAACACTTGGTCTGCTCGAGGAAAGGTCAGGTGTCTTGTGTCTTTTGTTCATTCCCAACATCCCTCTCACCCTGAAGCGAAATAAGCTAAAATAACAGCTGAATAAATGCAGTAGCGAGAAAGACGGCACCGGCACTCGGTAATATAAGACACGAGAAGCTTACTAGTAAATATCCAAGCCAGTTTTCGCAGAACTTGGTGGATGGGTGTAGCCCAATCCAGGAAAAAAAAAAAACATAAAATGTTGAGCCTGATATATTTACGAGTGAAAAACAGCTATTGCCTTTTGGCTGAAGTTGACGATTTGGCCAATGTCTGACAAGCCCACAATTTAAATGTCTTGTTCATTTGAGGCAGAATGCATTCGGTACATGTGACATTGGAGCGGCGGTGCACATTAGCAAAGTCTGTGAACTCAGCCCCTCCCCCCTTTCTGACACAGCGACCCCTCCACACCGCCAAAGCCTGACCCTGGCAGCCAATAGATTTGTGACCTAATCCATCACTTGCCTCTTCTTGCTCAACTGTCCTGACTCATTGTTTGTGACAAAAAAGGAAAAGGGGGCAAGAGTAGACATGGCCCCTCAGCCACCCCTGTCAAAAAGAGCCATTTTAGGCCAAAGAAATCAGCAAAAATGCGTGTGGAGCCACAAAACTGTGTTACTGTTAATCTAATGTACTGAGGACCCAAGAGCTTATTAGAGCTCCACCATAACACAAATATATTAGAGCCAATATGCACACTTTCATTTTCTTCTACCCTTTCTCTTCTGTTTTGGGGATTTTTGTTGTTGTTGTATCTTTTCATAAATGTTTTTACTTTTCTGCCTTTCTGTGACATTTTTGGCAATATTATGGACATTTAATGATAATTTAGGGGATTTCTTCTTTTATTTTTGGACATATTAGAGTTACTTTTTGACCATTTTCTTTTCTGCCTTTTTTTAAAATAAATGTTCAGATTTTTGGGGGGGTGCCAATTTTGTGTATATTTTATGGTAATTTGGGAAATTTCTTTTGTTTTTTGGTTACTTTTTCAAAATTGGCAGCTTCAGGACATTTTATGATATTTTTCTGCTTTTCCTCTTCCCTTTTGGACATTTTATGGCCACTTTTTGGATATTTTTAGGTCATTTTTAAAACTATTTTCTTCTTCCTTTTTGGGGATTTTTGTTGTTGTTGTATCTTTTCATACATTTTTTGACTTTTCTGCCTTTCTGTCAAATTTGTGACATTTTTGGCAATATTATGAACATTTAATGATAATTTAGGGGATTTCTTCTTTTATTTTTGGACATTTTATAGTTACTTTTTGACCGTTTTCTTTTCTGCCTTTTTTAAAAATAAATGTTCTGATTTTTTGGGGGGTGCCAATTTTGTGTATATTTTATGGTAATTTGGGGGATTTCTTTTGTTTTTTGTTTTTCAGGACATTTTATGATATTTTTCTGCTTCTCCTCTTCCCTTTTGGACATTTTATGGCCACTTTTTGGACATTTTTAGGTCATTTTTAAAACTATTTTCTTCTTCCTTTTTGGGGATTTTTGTTGTTGTTGTATCTTTTCATACATTTTTTGACTTTTCTGCCTTTCTGTCAAATTTGTGACATTTTTGGCAATATTATGAACATTTAATGATAATTTAGGGGATTTCTTCTTTTATTTTTGGACATTTTATAGTTACTTTTTGACCGTTTTCTTTTCTGCCTTTTTTAAAAATAAATGTTCTGATTTTTTGGGGGGTGCCAATTTTGTGTATATTTTATGGTAATTTGGGGGATTTCTTTTGTTTTTTGTTTTTCAGGACATTTTATGATATTTTTCTGCTTCTCCTCTTCCCTTTTGGACATTTTATGGCCACTTTTTGGACATTTTTAGGTCATTTTTAAAACTATTTTCTTCTTCCTTTTTGGACATTTTTAGCATTTTTTTTTTTACCTTTTTCCTCTACTTTTAGTCTCTTTTTCTGACAACTTACAAATTTGGACTCTTGACATTTTTTGAATATTTAATTATTCTTTTTTTCCCCATCTAAATCATTAATTTGTTTAAATAATATTTTATTTAGTAAAAATAAAAAATAAATATGTTAAAAATATATTAATTTCTACTACTTCTTTTTTTTTGAGATCCACAAGGAGCCGCAGGTTGCATACCCCTGATCTAACAGTACAATATCTAGTATATGAAGCAGCACAATAGACTGGGCTAGCAGTTTGGGATGTTTAGGTTTAGTATCCCAACTTTCCAACATTTTCTCACTTCTTGTTGCAATTTTCATTTTGTCACTCCCGTGAGGTTACAATCCAGACATGATGCATCTCAATAAAACCCTGATGTAATCTCGCTGCAACCCAGTGACGCCAGACTGTTTTTCTTTGCCTTCCAGGAAACTTCCAGATGATCCCAAAGCAGAATGGAGGATCTCCCTGGTCACCTCTATAATTGTGAAACACATGAGAGCTCACGCTTTCAACATGGTATGCACGTATCCTTTGTGATAACGTGCATACCGTTGCATTCTGCCAAAGCAATCTTTATATTATTAGCTTAAGCACATGTTCGCAAACCGCAGCGTTCTTGACTCTTTTTTTTTTTTTTTTTCCTGTGGTTTCTGTAAAAATCCTGCAAAGCTACCTATTATTTCTGTTCAAGCGTGACTGTATTTGAAGCCTCCCTAAAAATACAAGCGAGGCATTTAGATTCCGTTTGTGTGTTTACAGACAGATTCATATCAACCCTGGTGCAGTTCTGTGCTATTGGCTAGGAAGGAATGTAGAAAATTTAGAATCAAAGAATCGTTTTATCGATTATCTCTATAAGATTGGTGAAAATGTCAACAAATAGAGTGCAGCAAGGCAAAAATGCAATTCATTACTGAAGGAGAATTGTAAGTGAATTCACGTGTGGTACATCCTGAAAGGAAAAAAAAGCTACCAGTATAAAGGGCTCATGTGCAGAATAGGTTGGAGGAGCAGTCATCAACAAAAAATTTATAGAGCAAGTACTGTATCTATATTGCGCTTTTGGCATTCCGTGCACTGGGATTTAAGCCGCAAGAATTAAATAAAATGTAAAAAAAAAATAAAAATAACTTTTTCACAGAGAATGTAAAAACATTAAACCTTATCATATGTAATTTAAACACATATATATATATATATATATATTTATTTTTTTATTGAACGTGTAGCTCGTTGGGAAAAATCATGAGAAGTTTAGGGGTGTGAATCTTTGAATGTCTCACGATTCTATTCCGATTTTTGGGTGTGCAATTCGATTCCGAATCGATTTTTTCGCTTAAGGATTTTTGATTCAAAATGATTTGATTGACAATGATTTTTGCTTGAATTCAAGGAATCGTAATGTACTAATCTACTAAAATCTACTCCAGTCTGACTCGCTAATGCTAATTAGTGCTCTACTCGTGGCACTTTTATCATTCCAAAGAACGGCTCCACGCTGCAAAAAAAAAAAACAACTTTTATTGGAATAACGTGATCGTGACTTTTTCCTTCTACTCTCTAATGTGGCTACAACTTAACAGTGTATCAGACCGCGTGGAACCACACTGCCCCTCAGTGGCCAAACCGGGTACAACATGAACAGCACTCCAAATAAAGGCACACACAGACAAAGGCAAGAAAGTATAAAAATAATTTAAATAAAATCGATTTTGGGACATTTAAAATTGATTCTGAATCGTATTAAATGAGAATCGATTTTTTTGGGCACACCCCGAGTAACATTACACCCCCGCCCCTTTTTTTTATGCCACAAAGATTAATTCCGGGGATGAACATTGAGTTTATAGTCTGAATTTTACAGTATTTGTATATTATTATCATTTAGTAGTTCATTTTCCTTTTACAGAACATTGTTGCCTTTCTTAACATTTCAGTTTTATCTGAGCGTGCAAAGACAAAATAGGCTACAGAGCAACTGCCAATTTTTACTTTTCTGACTCAGACCTGCTTTTTTTTTTTTCACTTCCTCATGGGTGCAAGCATGCACACAGAAACAAAAAAATGCTTCAAAATACCAGGTGGCAGCTGCCAAATACCTCAACAGACAGAGTCAGAAATCTGACAACGAAACCGGAAAAATGGTTCTCCCTCGCGATAGATTTGTCCTCACTCACCCTTGGACCCACGGATTGTGCCCTTCCACCCGCAGTGACACATCTTTTGTTGTTTCAGGTGCTAACCTTCGATGGAAGAGGAGTGAGTGGCCACAGCAATCACATAGCTATCTATAAAGCTGTCAGGTAGGCTGACTTCCAAGGCTTTGCTGTTTTTAATCCACCAACATTCCCTTCAGTTAACCATTAAACATCAAGGACAACAGGGGGGGGGGGGGGTGGGGGGGTGATAGACACATGAAAACAAAGACCCCATTTGCATAATGTTTTTCAGGACTGCTGTACATGGCAAACAGAATCCTCAAAAGCAGTCTGCTGTGCTTTCAGAGAGCAGCAATAAATCCTGACACTAACGCGGTAAAGTAGGGCAGCTCTGGTTTGGGATAAAAAATAAAATAAAAATTTATCTTCAGACTAGATCAGTCGGGCCAGTCTTGGTCACAAATCTTCCACTTATGGCTTTTGATCCAACTGCAGACCTCAGCTATTACAAACTGAAATCTCCACAATTTTGCTAGCACCGCACAGCCTCATTTTTTAGGCATTGGTTGAATTTGTGTCGTGATCACAGAAGGCAAATCTTTCATCTTGCATCCTGGCAAGAGTTATTTTAGTCCAAATTCTCAAACACAAGACCTGCCATGACCATGGATCATTTCAACAGCTGTTTTTTTCTTTCTTCCTCTTACAGGCACCTCGCTTCCACTGACCAACTACCCAATGGTAAAATTGACACCTTTGCCATATTTTGTCATTATTTTTCAACTTGTGACTACATGGGGTATCTGATGACTACTAAAAGATCTCACCAGTAAAAACAATGTTGCTTTTGAACTATACTGGGGAAAAATGTCTTATGCCTAATGTAGATACATTTTGTTTGTTAATCTATGGCGCCCTCTTGTGCACACTAAAGTGGCATGTGTCATACCGGCTGCTATTTGCACTCACTCCATTCACAATGTTGGGGTCAGTTTCCTGTTACAAGGCGAGAACATTTCCATGGACTCTCATAATCCTAATGACACTTAAACATAATTTATGTGCACACCTAAATGCCATGGAAATGATCTGTTTTGAATGTGTACATTTTTAATTGTAATTAATCGTATGACTTCACTATTTAACTCACGATCTGTTCTAAATGTACAATGAAAAAAAATTCAAAGTTTTCATACTCTTGTTAACAAAAGTGGGAAAAAATGTAAACTAATAGAAAAAGTTCAAATTAATTTTCGACTATTATAACAGTCAATGGCAGTGAATGAATGAAAACAAAAAAGAAGAAAAGATAAAAAATTTGGGCCGTCAGGTGATTAAAATTTTAATCGTAATTAATCACATGACTTTACTAGTTAATTCACGATTAATCACAAATTTTACGTCTAATTCTAGCTTTTCATACTTTTTAACAAAAGAGAAGAAAAAAATCTTAAACTAATAGAAATAGTTCAAATTAATTGTTGACGTCTATAGTCGTCAATGGCAGTGAATGAATAAAAACAAAAAAGAAGAAAAGATAAAAAATTTGGGGCGTCAGGTGATTAAAATTTTAATCGTAATTAATCACATGACTTTGCTAGTTAATTCACGATTAATCACAAATTTTACGTCAAATTCTAGCTTTTCATACTCTTTTTAACAAAAGAGAAGAAAAAAATCTTAAACTAATAGAAATAGTTCAAATGAATTTTTGACGTCTATAGCCGTCAATGGCAGTGAATGAATAAAAACAAAAAAGAAGAAAAGATAAAAAATTTGGGGCGTCAGGTGATTAAAATTTTAATCGTAATTAATCACATGACTTTGCTAGTTAATTCACGATTAATCACAAATTTTACGTCTGTTCTAAATGTACAAAAAAATAAATTCTAGCTTTTCATACTGTTTTTAACAAAAGAGAAGAAAAAAATCTTAAACTAATAGAAATAGTTCAAATGAATTTTTGACGTCTATAGCCGTCAATGGCAGTGAATGAATAAAAACAAAAAAGAAAAGATAAAAAATTTGGGGCATCAGGTGATTAAAATTTTAATCGTAATTAATCACATGACTTTACTAGTTAATTCACGATTAATCACAAATTTTACGTCTGTTCTAAATGTACAAAAAAAGAAATTCTAGCTTTTCATACTCTTTTTAACAAAAGAGAAGAAAAAAATCTTAAACTAATAGAAATAGTTCAAATGAATTGTTGACGTCTATAGCCGTCAATGGCAGTGAATGAATAAAAACAAAAAAGAAGAAAAGATAAAAAATTTGGGGCGTCAGGTGATTAAAATTTTAATCGTAATTAATCACATGACTTTGCTAGTTAATTCACGATTAATCACAAATTTTACGTCAAATTCTAGCTTTTCATACTCTTTTTAACAAAAGAGAAGAAAAAAATCTTAAACTAATAGAAATAGTTCAAATGAATTTTTGACGTCTATAGCCGTCAATGGCAGTGAATGAATAAAAACAAAAAAGAAGAAAAGATAAAAAATTTGGGGCGTCAGGTGATTAAAATTTTAATCGTAATTAATCACATGACTTTGCTAGTTAATTCACGATTAATCACAAATTTTACGTCTGTTCTAAATGTACAAAAAAATAAATTCTAGCTTTTCATACTGTTTTTAACAAAAGAGAAGAAAAAAATCTTAAACTAATAGAAATAGTTCAAATGAATTTTTGACGTCTATAGCCGTCAATGGCAGTGAATGAATAAAAACAAAAAAGAAAAGATAAAAAATTTGGGGCATCAGGTGATTAAAATTTTAATCGTAATTAATCACATGACTTTACTAGTTAATTCACGATTAATCACAAATTTTACGTCTGTTCTAAATGTACAAAAAAAGAAATTCTAGCTTTTCATACTCTTTTTAACAAAAGAGAAGAAAAAAATCTTAAACTAATAGAAATAGTTCAAATGAATTTTTGACGTCTATAGCCGTCAATGGCAGTGAATGAATGAAAACAAAAAAGAAGAAAAGATAAAAAATTTGGGGCGTCAGGTGATTAAAATTTTAATCGTAATTAATCACATGACTTTACTAGTTAATTCACGATTAATCACAAATTTTACGTCTAATTCTAGCTTTTCATACTCTTTTTAACAAAAGAGAAGAAAAAAATCTTAAACTAATAGAAATAGTTCAAATGAATTGTTGACGTCTATAGCCGTCAATGGCAGTGAATGAATAAAAACAAAAAAGAAAAGATAAAAAATCTGGGGCGTCAGGTGATTAAAATTTTAATCGTAATTAATCACATGACTTTGCTAGTTAATTCACGATTAATCACAAATTTTACGTCTGTTCTAAATGTACAAAAAAAGAAATTCTAGCTTTTCATACTCTTTTTAACAAAAGAGAAGAAAAAAATCTTAAACTAATAGAAATAGTTCAAATGAATTTTTGACGTCTATAGCCGTCAATGGCAGTGAATGAATAAAAACAAAAAAGAAAAGATAAAAAATTTGGGGCATCAGGTGATTAAAATTTTAATCGTAATTAATCACATGACTTTACTAGTTAATTCACGATTAATCACAAATTTTACGTCTGTTCTAAATGTACAAAAAAAGAAATTCTAGCTTTTCATACTCTTTTTAACAAAAGAGAAGAAAAAAATCTTAAACTAATAGAAATAGTTCAAATGAATTGTTGACGTCTATAGCCGTCAATGGCAGTGAATGAATAAAAACAAAAAAGAAGAAAAGATAAAAAATTTGGGGCGTCAGGTGATTAAAATTTTAATCGTAATTAATCACATGACTTTGCTAGTTAATTCACGATTAATCACAAATTTTACGTCAAATTCTAGCTTTTCATACTCTTTTTAACAAAAGAGAAGAAAAAAATCTTAAACTAATAGAAATAGTTCAAATGAATTTTTGACGTCTATAGCCGTCAATGGCAGTGAATGAATAAAAACAAAAAAGAAAAGATAAAAAATTTGGGGCATCAGGTGATTAAAATTTTAATCGTAATTAATCACATGACTTTACTAGTTAATTCACGATTAATCACAAATTTTACGTCTGTTCTAAATGTACAAAAAAAGAAATTCTAGCTTTTCATACTCTTTTTAACAAAAGAGAAGAAAAAAATCTTAAACTAATAGAAATAGTTCAAATGAATTTTTGACGTCTATAGCCGTCAATGGCAGTGAATGAATAAAAACAAAAAAGAAGAAAAGATAAAAAATTTGGGGCGTCAGGTGATTAAAATTTTAATCGTAATTAATCACATGACTTTGCTAGTTAATTCACGATTAATCACAAATTTTACGTCAAATTCTAGCTTTTCATACTCTTTTTAACAAAAGAGAAGAAAAAAATCTTAAACTAATAGAAATAGTTCAAATGAATTTTTGACGTCTATAGCCGTCAATGGCAGTGAATGAATAAAAACAAAAAAGAAGAAAAGATAAAAAATTTGGGGCGTCAGGTGATTAAAATTTTAATTGTAATTAATCACATGACTTTACTAGTTAATTCACGATTAATCACAAATTTTACGTCTGTTCTAAATGTACAAAAAAAGAAGAAAAAAATCTTAAACTAATAGAAATAGTTCAAATGAATTTTTGACGTCTATAGCCGTCAATGGCAGTGAATGAGTTAATCACATCACAACAGCATGGTAGTTACAGTTGCCAGGCTAAATCTTCATTGAGTCATCTAAAAACCAGCAGGTGCGTGCGTCATTAATCATGCTCAAACAGGTTTTAAAGTTAACTGACTGAATAACATGTCATCCACGTGGAATGGGAATTCAATTTAGCCCCAACGTGACTGAAGCTTCTTCACGTGACTATATAGCAAGTTATCAGAAAGAGATTGAAGTCTCTGTGGCCTTACATGGTTTTCAAATTTCCAATTTTCTGTACATCAGAACTGTTTATATTTGCTGTATCATTCTCATTTCATGTAACGTGCCAGGAGAGCGGTCTACATTTATCATAAACATCTGCAGCTGTCGCGAACGTTAACCAAAAAAACGGTCTCTTCCTGTTCCCCAGACTGCCGTTTGTTCTGCTTGATGACTGTCAGCCTGCTCAGGAAATATGTTTCCGTCTTGGAACTTCCTCTCAGCTGGCTGCTTCCCTCGTCGCTCCGCTGCATAATAGCCTCAAAGGGCTACAGGCAGTGCAAAGTAAGGCTTGGACATACTGCACCACTGAGAAATCTTTTTTTTTTTTTTTTTTTTTTTTTAAAGACAGTTTGACCACGATTAACTGTTAAAGATGCTTTCGAGTTTTATTCTCATGTAGAAACTTTCCTCTTTTCAGGCTGCCATGCTTTGTCACCGAACTCAACTGGTTTGGTTTCGGTATCTGTACATCACCTTCTCACGCTACATGTTCGTCAACACTTTCCAGATGATTCCACGGGGACCAAAGGTTAATAAAATGTATTAGAAGATGACCAAAAATGCTATACTTGTAGCTATTTATGACTTGAATGTAGAAAGGGCGATAATGGACCACATGCAGAGCATCGCCAGGGTTTTTCCCCCTGGCTCAAAATGAGATTTGAAGGATGTCGGTACTCGCAGCGGTGACCTACGTCAGTGGTCCTCAACCCTGATCCTCAGGGAACCGGTATCCAGCCTGTTTTCCATGTCTCCCACAGCCAACACAGGTGGAGATCATTATCTGCCATCTCCAGAGATTGCTGATTAGTTGATGATATGAATCACCTGTGTTGGCTGTGGGAGGCATGGAAAACAGGCTGGATACCGGGTGTCCTCGAGGACCAGGGTTGAGGACCACTGACCTATGTCATTATCAGCCACCCACCTGCGGCCATTTTACAAATTAGGGACTAGTAAGGAGAAATTATATGATTGGCATAAAGATTCTTTACTATGCGTTTAGCTATCGACCAGAAGTTAACACGCATGTGCTGCATGCATGGAGTCCATTAAGTCATAAAATTGATGACATGAATCAGTTTTGCCTTAAAAAAAAACAACAACTTTATAACGTTCAGTCATTCTTGTTGTGTAAAAAGTCATTCTGTCACTGCACTGTTTAGATTTTTACAACCAAAATCAAATTATTTTGTCTCCTCGGGTTGAACGCCCTCCTTGTGTTTTGACATGCCTTTGATTGTCTTGTGCGCTTTCACGCTTTCTTCCCACGTTTCCCCGAAAAACTTCTCTACTTTGATACTTCGCACTGTGCCTGGATCCAGACAGTGTGGAGCGACGCCTAAGGAGAAAATTAAAGGGGAGGGGATTTTCGTTTTTGAATGGATTCCCCTATATTACTGTTATCTAAAAATTTCTGTTGTTCTACAATGAACTCACACCATGATCAGTTTGGCGTTTACGGTATAAACAAAATATGTTTACATTACAAATTGGTGAGAGAATCATCATGTGGTGTGAAAAAGCAGTTCCCCCTCATACCATATCCATCAGGGTTGGAGCGTGGCGTGTAGAAGCTCTGAACTCCGCACTTTTTACAGAAGGTGTGCTTTGCAGCGTGAGTGTTAAATGTATATGTGGTCAGGTGATCGCCACCCTAGGAAGAGAAAATGGACGAGACCAAAACATGACTGCTGTTATTTTGAGGTTGTACCGGTATTTTTTGTGTGTGTTTTGAAAATCAGGTTCCCTACCTGCAAAAGAGTAAAGTTGGATTTGGGGACAATAAAATGATGGTTTTGTTTCTTTGTACAAATACTACAGCTGGAAATGACAAAAAGGTTCAAAAGAAAAGGAAACAAAAAGTTACCGTACATGATAACCACTGAAACACACTTTTTGTTTTTTATTATTGTAACACTAATAACATTGCATACTAATAATAAGAAATACCCATACTTGCAATCAAAAACATGGAGGTCTGGAGCGCTCCAGACTTCAAACCTCACAGCTCCACAATGGCAGCCGCCGGTATGTTTCACAAGGTCCATTCTGAAACAACAGGAAATAGTCACAGAGTCATTCTTTCTTCATAATCTCCAAGCAAGCAGTTACACAAGTAAGGTGACTATTTAGCTAACCTTAAAAAAAAATTCTAGCAAAACAGGACTGACGTGTATATCGGGAAATGTGTTGTGGAATCAGATGCCCCGCCTGAAACCGGTACAAACATCAAAAGTCCATCACAGGTCATTTACACAAAGCTGTCCTCATTCGCAGCAACTGATTCTTCTCAGGTCTATTCGAATGTGAGTATGTCCAACATCTTTGCTGTCCGGAGCTGTGAAAACATGCCTTTCACGTGATAAAACCAGTTTACAAAGTGCAACTTAGGCCTTTTCCTGGAACACTTTCAGGGCCCACAGTAATTATTTCCAAGCAAGGGGGAGGGCAAAGTACAGCAGCAGACTTGCACAAACATTCCTCCTGGGTTGAACTAGTTCAGCCTGACACACAGCTCTGTGTTGGAAAACTGTGACGTGGTACATCACGGGTTTGGTCTCATATGACATGTGCTCGATGATATGGTTGTGACCCAAATACGTGAACATGAGCTGTATCCTATCATATCATCACCCATTTATAGAAAGCCACGAGGCCACGGAGCCATATCAAAGCAATTGGGTTTAGTATATTACTTTGAATGACTAAATTAAGGGTGACTGAACTTGACTTTGGTCCTATTAGTGTCTTGCCACACATAGTGGTAAAGTACGAGTCCATATGTTGTAGAGTGTAGTGTTTTCTGTATGCACTCGAGACATACTTAGATATTGATATTGTACACTACATCCTTGCTGCCAATTATAATGTAATTTACTAATTTTCATCCATTCATATGTCATGTCTATATTGCTTATCCTTGGGGTCGTGGATGGTACACAAGTGACCATTTGCATTCATTTTAGTGAAAAATATAGAAGCTTCAATGAACCCAACACGCCTGTTTTTGAAATGTTGGAGAAAGCTAGTTGTACTACAAAAATGTGGTCATGTGTAGATTTTTCAGGCGAAGATATTTATTTTCCTCACAACTTTTTTTCTTTTATGGTAAACATCTGAAAACAAATCACTAGCTTGCTGTGTCAAAATAGGCGTGTTAATTTTTTCAACCTCTGTGGATAAATAAGACATTAAAAAAATATTATTTTGTTTGTTTATGTTAATTATATCAGAAAACTATTGCATGCAGTTTATTTGTTCGTTGTGCCAAATTAACAAAATGGGTTGTGCATCAGTACTGCTACTTACCGATGTTATTTATTCATATAAACAAAACAAATAAACTATTGTAGTAGGGCCTACTTATCTAATTTATTTTCATGCACAAATGTGTTTTTTTAGTAGGGAGCTATGATACATGAAAGTTTAAGTGAGGCCAACCGTGCTAGCCCCCGCCCTTCATGCCTAAAATAACACAAGCCGGTATTGCAACAGCTGGTGCCTGGTAGCATTTACAAGTCACGTTTCCATCAACTAACAAATACAGTACATTTGTGATGAAATGAATCCCCAACATTTGCCATCTCACCTCAGTGCCATTTAGTCGGGTACACTTTTACATAGCAAGCAAGTTTAGACTACAAAAAAAATACACTCACCAAGGCAAGACAAAACACAAAAATAAGGGCCTTGTATAATGTTTAACAAGGTCTTGTTGGGTCTTGTTTAGCTGTTTGTTAGGACACTCGTCCACGTTGCTTACTGCTCAGCAACCAATGGCAATCCAAACAAACAATCCTTCCATCCAATCAAAGCAAGAGGATTCGAGAAGCTGACGATCCTTCTAGAAAATTCCAGCTAGAAGGACCTTCGTGCCATGTGGTATTATTCCGCGGGGCTACCCAAGTGTTTTACTTAAAATACATGTATTTATTTTTAACTATATCAGTGGCAATAAATTATATTTATTCACAAAATGTACTTTAAGTGTTATGGGTCTTAACGAAATAAACTCTGATGGTTTAAATGTAGTGTGTCGGGAAAGGAGGGAACTATTTTTGGTGCGGATGGATATTGTCAATGACGTGGCAGCCTCAGTAGTATTTAAAGAGGTTTTCTGAAGGCGGAGTTCAGATCGTCAGCAGAAGAATCTTGAACGACGGATAAGATATTCAATATCGCCACTTCTAAATAGTAAGTAAAGATCTTTTTAAGTCAACGGTCGTTAGCGTGAATTGTATTAGTTTTGTGGAGGTTTAGGTATACACTTGAGCTTACTTACCTACCAGGTCTTCGTAAGCGGTGGTGGCTGTTGTAACAAACGATAAGGCTTTTCGTGTTTTGTATATATTTTATTTTTAAATGGTTCTGCGATACTTGGGTTTTACGCTTCGGTTTTACGAACTATCCTAAACGTTTTTCTGCTACGTTCCATCGTCTTTGGTGTAATGGTTTAGGACAATGAATAGCTGTTCGCAGTGACTCGACATTTTCGGTGGCCGCTTCCATTATGGGCGACGGCAGCCTAACAAAAGGGAGTCGACAGTCTCAAAATGGCGCTGTCGACTGGCGTGTTAAACGTTTTTTTTTTTTCTTTCCAAGGCTCATTAACATACAATCATTACAATAGTTAAAATATATTTTTTAGTAAAATGTTTATAAATATTCAATGGATTAGATGTTTAACTCACTTAAATAATACTCATAATTAACATTTTAAGAGTTTTAACCTATAGCCTTTTTATTGATCTTAGGAGAAAAGATGCAGATCTTTGTGAAGACCCTCACTGGCAAGACCATCACCCTAGAGGTTGAGCCTAGTGACACCATTGAAAATGTTAAGGCCAAAATCCAAGATAAGGAAGGCATTCCCCCAGACCAGCAGAGGCTCATCTTTGCAGGCAAGCAGCTAGAAGATGGCCGCACTCTGTCAGATTACAACATCCAGAAGGAGTCCACCCTCCATCTTGTCCTGCGTCTACGAGGTGGCATGCAGATCTTTGTGAAGACCCTCACTGGCAAGACCATCACCCTCGAGGTTGAGCCAAGTGACACCATTGAAAATGTTAAGGCCAAAATCCAGGACAAGGAAGGCATTCCCCCAGACCAGCAGAGGTTGATCTTCGCTGGCAAGCAGCTGGAAGATGGCCGCACTCTGTCAGACTACAACATCCAGAAGGAGTCCACCCTCCATCTTGTCCTGCGTCTCCGAGGTGGCATGCAGATCTTTGTGAAGACCCTCACTGGCAAGACCATCACCCTCGAGGTTGAGCCTAGTGACACCATTGAAAATGTTAAGGCCAAAATCCAAGATAAGGAAGGCATTCCCCCAGACCAGCAGAGGCTCATCTTTGCTGGCAAGCAGCTAGAAGATGGCCGCACTCTGTCAGACTACAACATCCAGAAGGAGTCCACCCTCCATCTTGTCCTGCGTCTCCGAGGTGGCATGCAGATCTTTGTGAAGACCCTCACTGGCAAGACCATCACCCTCGAGGTTGAGCCTAGTGACACCATTGAAAATGTTAAGGCCAAAATCCAAGATAAGGAAGGCATTCCCCCAGACCAGCAGAGGCTCATCTTTGCAGGCAAGCAGCTAGAAGATGGCCGCACTCTGTCAGACTACAACATCCAGAAGGAGTCCACCCTCCATCTTGTCCTGCGTCTCCGAGGTGGCATGCAGATCTTTGTGAAGACCCTCACTGGCAAGACAATCACCCTGGAGGTTGAACCAAGTGACACCATTGAGAACGTCAAGGCCAAAATCCAGGACAAGGAAGGCATTCCCCCAGACCAGCAGAGGTTGATCTTTGCTGGTAAACAGCTGGAAGATGGCCGCACCCTGTCAGACTACAACATCCAGAAGGAGTCCACCCTCCATCTTGTCCTGCGTCTCCGAGGTGGCATGCAGATCTTTGTGAAGACCCTCACTGGCAAGACAATCACCCTCGAGGTTGAGCCCAGTGACACCATTGAAAATGTCAAGGCCAAAATCCAGGACAAGGAAGGCATTCCCCCAGACCAGCAGAGGCTCATCTTTGCTGGCAAGCAGCTAGAAGATGGCCGCACTCTGTCAGACTACAACATCCAGAAGGAGTCCACTCTCCATCTTGTCCTGCGTCTCCGAGGTGGCATGCAGATCTTCGTGAAGACCCTCACTGGCAAGACCATCACCCTGGAGGTTGAACCAAGTGACACCATTGAGAACGTCAAGGCCAAAATCCAAGACAAAGAAGGCATTCCCCCAGACCAGCAGAGGTTGATCTTCGCTGGCAAGCAGCTGGAAGATGGCCGCACCCTGTCAGACTACAACATCCAGAAGGAGTCCACCCTCCATCTTGTTCTCCGTCTGAGGGGTGGCCACTAAAAGTCAACAATTCCATGTTAAGCCTGTTCAAATATTCCTGTTAATTTTAAAGGCATTTGCAAGTTAAGTGCACATTGTTGAAATAAATGGTTAAATCCACTATATTTTGGTGTTTTTTATTTGTTTGATCAAATACAAATGAGCTGGTTGAGGTGAAGGTAAATTTGGTTAGAAAGCTTAATTGCTAATTACATGTAAATGGCCCATTTCTATCATGAAACTTCTTTTCATGATTGACAATAACCAGCCACGACAAAGCATTGGGTGGTGGCGACACCTACTGGTAAGTGGTAAAACAATTTAGTACTGTCGTTTCATAGCAATGATACCCATCTTGAATTCTACGTAGTATGTACAAATAGATTATATGGTTTAAAAGGGGATCAAATGAATTTTTTTTAGAGGCTAAAGGTGCATTCTCGCGAGATTTTTGAGTTCATAAACCTCCAGAGAACTCATTTTGAGTGAGTCACCATCTGGGTCTAAAAACACACTTTAACCAGAGGAGCCAATTATGGAGGGCAGTGTAACTCACTATTCATAACAGATTTTTTAGCTTTGTAGACATATGTATGAATACTCTCATACATATATTTAATAGTCCCACAATAGGGCAAATTACATGAGTCAAATTATTTACCATACAACGTAATGTTCGGATGGAATAAGTTTGTTAAATGCAAAAATTGTTTACATTTGTCATGATCTCTCGGCCACCGTACTGTATGTTTACACAAAAACAAGGTTCCTTAAGTGCGAGGCGAGGTGGTGCCGTCGCTGGCCCTCGGTGCAGGTGGCGCGGGTTCGCTCCTCCCCGGAGAACATGTTTTGTTCGTCTGTGGCACGGTGTATGGAAGGCAAACAAAATGCAGTCCTAAAACTTTGGTGCAATTACAAGCTCTAGTCACTAGATGGCACAAGCGCCCAGCAATGAAAATCCGTCATATCAAAATTACCTATTTATATACAATGCTGACATGTTTTTGTAATATTTACGAAACTTATTTTAGAAGGTCTCTTTGGAAACAACGTGAAACATATTCAGATGCATATAATGAGATAAAGGGCAATAGACAATTTTTTTTTTAGTTTTTTGTACTTTTTATTGTGCCTGCTTTTCCCTGCTGTCTGCAGTTAGGTTGACATTGTAAATGTGAAATTGTTGTCAAGTGCATGTGTGAGCCAACATTGTGTATTTTAGCAAATTCCTACTGTTACACTTCATCATAGCACTACAAATTATGTGTTCACATGTTGAAAGAAAAAGTGACATGTTACTTTTAGTAAGCCTTCATGGTTAGTATCCCACTTACAGCTAGAGTTAAAAATTAGATTTTAGGTTTCAAAAAATGTGGTCCAAATTAAAAATATATATTACAAGTTAAACACTTGTATGATATGCAAAGTGAGCTGGGTGATCGGGATCCAGGGACACGTATCACCTTTTGGCAGAGTAGTGTGCGAGGTCCCATTAAGTAAAATAAAAAGTTAAAAACGTCACAACAGCCAGAACTTTGATAATTTATTCGAACAATATGCAATGAACATTTGGTCATCATGGCAATGTGCCTGTGAAATAAACAGCATAAATCACTTTAGGATTGACAAATGGAATTGATTGATTACTGGCCACCCCTCAGGCGCAGGACAAGATGGAGGGTGGACTCCTTCTGGATGTTGTAGTCTGACAGGGTGCGGCCATCTTCCAGCTGTTTACCAGCAAAGATCAACCTCTGCTGGTCTGGGGGAATGCCTTCCTTGTCTTGGATTTTGGCCTTGACGTTCTCAATGGTGTCACTTGGTTCAACCTCCAGGGTGATTGTCTTGCCAGTGAGGGTTTTTACGAAGATCTGCATGCCACCTCGGAGACGGAGGACAAGATGGAGGGTGGACTCCTTCTGGATGTTGTAGTCTGACAGAGTGCGGCCATCTTCCAGCTGTTTACCAGCGAAGATCAACCTCTGCTGGTCTGGGGGAATGCCTTCTTTGTCTTGGATTTTGGCCTTGACGTTCTCAATGGTGTCACTTGGTTCAACCTCCAGGGTGATTGTCTTGCCAGTGAGGGTCTTCACAAAGATCTGCATGCCACCTCGTAGACGCAGGACAAGATGGAGGGTGGACTCCTTCTGGATGTTGTAGTCTGACAGAGTGCGGCCATCTTCCAACTGCTTGCCAGCAAAGATGAGCCTCTGCTGGTCTGGGGGAATGCCTTCCTTGTCTTGGATTTTGGCTTTCACATTTTCAATGGTGTCACTGGGCTCAACCTCGAGGGTGATGGTCTTGCCAGTGAGGGTCTTCACGAAGATCTGCATGCCACCTCGGAGACGCAGGACAAGATGGAGAGTGGACTCCTTCTGGATGTTGTAGTCTGACAGAGTGCGGCCATCTTCCAGCTGCTTGCCAGCGAAGATCAACCTCTGCTGGTCTGGGGGAATGCCTTCCTTGTCCTGGATTTTGGCCTTGACATTTTCAATGGTGTCACTGGGCTCAACCTCGAGGGTGATTGTCTTGCCAGTGAGGGTCTTCACAAAGATCTGCATATTTGCACCTAACAGGAATAAAAACAACTAGATTTAAATCTTAACCTTAAAAGTAAGAGTACATTACGTAATAAATATATGGTATTAGTTAATACAATCATTTAACGCAGTTTAATTGTAACAACCAATTGTACGTAAAGAAATTGGGGGGTTGTAATCATTCATTAACATCCCAGTCGACAGCGCCATTTTGAGACCTTGTTGATTCCCTTTTGTTCAGATGTTGCCTCCCATAATGGACGCTACCACTGAAACTGTCGAGTCACTGTTATTGGACAGCTAACCATTTCCCTAACTTATCAAATGAACGACGATGGAATGGAAATTAAACTATTATACAGTCGTTTGTTAATCCAAAGAGAACACCCAAGTATCGTGACACTTTTTTTAATGCGTCACTATTAAAACACAACAGCCGCCAATGCTTACGAAGACTAGGTAAGCGTAAACGTTTAAAAACAAAATACGATACAAGAGAGACAGTTGACTCAATAGTGCGATCAAAAAAGAGCTGTTACTTACAATAAAGTGACGATATTCAAGACTTTCTTTTTGTCGATCGCAGGTTGCTGTGAGTCTTCTGCTGCAGTGCTAACGTGCTATGTTGTGCGGTCACGGCCAACTTTTTTATAAGATAGGGGCTGCCACGTCATTGGTGATATCCATCCGTATTTAAAAAAAAAAAAAAAAGTTCCTTCTTGCCCTGGCACATAGCTTTTCAAATTGTTATCTTAATTTCCTTGACGCACGTTCTACTTAAAGTACGTTATGAGAATAGATATTTCCAAATATTAACGATGTAGTATTTAGAAAACGATAATTTTGAGAAGGTTTGCTCCGCGGATTAATATTACATTGCACTAAGGTCCTTCTTGCCGGAATTATCGAGAAGGATCTTGGCGACTAGAATCTTCCGACTTTGATTGGATGAAAGGATCGTAGCTTGCCTCGCCATTGGTAGCTGACTAGTAAAGTAATGTCGACCAGGATCGTCAACAAAACTGGTGGTGGTGGGAGCAGGTACTATAAACGCCTTACATTATAACAAAAACAAATTATTTACATTATCGGGGGGCAAACATGGCAAAAGTAGGCAGTTGAATTCACAGTCAGTTTTTAAGTCTGTTGGTTGTTTTCTACAGGTTTTATAATACACTATTGATTCAGAAAAAATATATATATATTTGACATAAATAATAATAATAACACAAGTAGGCTATACTTTCATACATAAAATTATCATTGAGCCCACAATGAATATATAATGTCATTGATTTAAATAGTTGCTAGGCAATAAGAAGGAAAAATGTTTGGCAAACAATATTTGTTCATATCTGTAGTTTAAAATAAAAAGTACACAGCTACAACCCTAAAGCAAAAATAATCTGGATTGTGGCGTTTGCAACTGTTCTTATTCACTGTATATTTGCACTTGTGATCTGTCAACGCTCTAGTCGTTAGATGGCGCTGAGTCCGAAAAGTATACTATGTCGTTTTAATCAGATCTATCTATTATAGATATCTCTGATAGAGATTGGAACCATAGATAATCTATTGTTCCAATCTCTGTCGTTCCTGAAATTGTAGTAATTCCCCCTCCATCACGGAGGTTACGTTCCTGCAATATTAAGTAAAAATTCATCCATCATTTCATGAAATAGAACAGAGGCATTTCTTATAACATTTACAAAACAGAACTTACATTTTATTAAACGTTTCTTTTGAATCAATTCATATAGACTTTAACACATATTGGGAGAGAGCAAGAGCAATAGATAGTACACATAATTTTATAATAATTGCTGTCTGCAGTCGGGTCAACATTGTAAACGTGAAAGTGTTCTTGTGATGTGTTTTGTGATGGACAGTATCACACTTATTATCATTTGGAGCGTTGCGATACAAAACAAAACATGAGTACAGTGTAGCACTGCTGAAATGGAGGACCCTAAAATCTAATGTTTTAATTATGATTATGATTTAATTATGCTAAAAAAAAAAAAAAAAGTTCATTCTGACCTGCTTTTGAGTGCCCCTGATAAATGACAAAAAAAAGCACTGAAGTAATGTTCAAAAGTCATTTTAAACGGCTGTTGAACGGTTGAATGTAACGTGTGCTCATGTTGCCTTCAGGCATGTTGGAGGAGCATGCAAAGTGACAGTGGTCCTGACGAGTCAACCAGCTGAGGAGGGGACACGCACTGCCTGGTGTTGCTCCCTCACTCCCTCTCACGACCACCGACATGGCCGGCTGGGGCACCTTCTTCTTTTCCCTCCTCAACTACAAGACGGAAAAGTATGTCATTGCTGAGAACAGGAAGATCGGAATACTGTTTCGAATCTACCAACTGGCTGTGCTGGGGTACATAATCGGGTACGGTGCAATCCTGCTTTGCCCCTCCCCATTGTTTCTATGCCTTTGCTGCATAAACTAACCTTCCACAAAGTGATTCACAAAGTTAAAAATAGTTGTGCTTGTGTGAGTCCTGTGCGTTTGCTTGGCTCGGTTAAAGTGGCAGAGCACGCGTGCGGATATTTTATTATAAATACTTAGCAACCCTTATAGCTGAGAGATAAGGTGACACTCGTAAGACTGTGTGATGTCACCACAGAGTATGTCAGGAAATTTTGGGAAAGTGAAATTGAAGGGGTTACAATAACGAAGTATAAGATACAAACTGAAAATCAATGTTCTAAATGAATAGTTGTTTCGAATGCTCTTTAAAAAATGTTTGACAAAGTTTGGTACGAAGGAGAAGTGGGTACAAAAAGTGAATACAAATCTTGGGTCCGGCCTTATTACTGTATCTGTAAAATATCAAATGTGATGCTTCATATTAACTACAGTATGTAAAGCATGCTGTCCTCTCTGTGAAGTGCTTTTTAAATAAAATGCACTTACTTTGGGCAAAAGGCGAGATGCACCCTGATCTGGCGACCAGCCAAATGCAGCAATCGTCAATCAATTTAACAAATTCATTGCACTTCATTGTTGAATAAACCTAGGTCTTATATGGCACAAATCCTCCAGGTGGAATTAATCTGCTCAATATAACAATGGCCCCAAAACAGGAAGATAAATACTGTGCCTATCCTCAGGATCACAGCATGGAATGGTATGAAGTCTGAGGGCATTGTGCTGCATGCACATTATCTACTGTATGTAAACCACTTACAACTAATAGAGACATGATGACAAAAACACCCGGCTCACTTCTGAAGTGTCGCTCCGTGCATTAGGTGGGTGTTTGTGATGAAGAAGGGCTACCAGGAAAAAGAGGAGGCCATCCAGTCCTCCGTCATCACCAAGCTCAAAGGTGTCACGTTGACCAACAGCTCTGAGAGCGGCCTTCACCTGTGGAGTGCCGAGGACTACGTCATTCCGCCGAATGTGCGTAAAAAACAGAATCCTCCTCATGTAGCGCTTGTCAAGCGGTATTATGACTCGGGTGAATGTCATTAGCAGCGACGCGATTCAACAGTATTGATCTTCTCCAGAGTGTAATTCATTTAACCTTTTGCTTCTTCATCAGAATGACTGAAAGCTTAATTGTATTGTGCAGGGAGAGCAGGTTTTCTTCGTGGTAACAAATTACATTGAGACCCCCAATCAGAGGCTGGGCTTCTGTGCCGAGGTGAGTACGCACACGAGGAGTATCCATGTTAATAAATGGGTGATTCCAGAATTGGAGGACAATTAATGAAGCAACAATTTATAAAACAAACCATTTGTTTGATTTTTTTTTTCCCCCATTTATGAGGAGCCCTGTTATAAATAGTCTGGCTGGCACCTTAAAACCATAGATTTAAATATATATATATAGCTTATTAATATTTTACAATTAAATAAAGTGAATTTTATTGAAATAGTTCTTTAATTTTAGTATTACACTAATTACAGTAACAGGGCTAGGAATAACTGTGTTGCGAAACAATGCTAATGTTAGCATTTTCGATCAAACGTAGTTGGTAGCTGTTAGCTGCAAGGCTAACTGGTTAGCTATTTAGTTAAAAGAAAAACTTTGATATTAAAATGTATTTTTGTCATATGAATTGTGTACTGTAGGTTTAAGTGACATTGAAAAAAATGTGAACAATTGAGGACTTACCTTATAGGGCTACCTATAGTTTGAGTAAGTGGCTCGATAATGTTCTGCTGAATCATGCAGTGTGCTATTTTTTTCTCTCCGTCTACGTTGCTTATAAGGTTTAAGTTACAGTAGCAGGGTTGCATATTTGTGGAAGGACACAACTTCAGAGCATACTATTTAAAAGCGTCTGTGGTTAAAAAACAACAACATTGCAACAATTGAGGAAGACATACTTATTTTATCTGTTCTATTTGATGTAATTGGTCAACAAATGGGAGGGACTAGAGAAAAGCATAGCTCGAGTCAAAATGGCTGTTTTACTTGGTGATAGGATGCTGTCCGCTCTTTGAAAAGCATTGGACTTTGGATCTTTGTAATTTGATTTGTGAGGATTATTTTGATTTCAAAATGTGATGAGATGTCCACGACTAACTAGAACTATCTGCCTGGTTTGTATGCTAGGCACAAGCAAAAGCAAAACAATATACCGCATTGCGTTGCATTGCGGAAATATCAGAAATGCCCGGCGGATGTTTGGAATTGTCAATTAGTAAACACTACAGATAGTTACTTTTGTAAATGTAATGTAAAATTCTGTAATGGCCTAAATAGCATTCTTTCTGCATTTGCATTCTTTTAATTTACGTGTCATTTATGCATCACAGAGTTTCAAGGTACCAAATGGCCAATGCCTCAGTGATGATGACTGCACTGAGGGCGAAGCTGTCATAGCCGGGCATGGTGAGAAGCATTTATTGTCAATAGTGTGCACGGGGGCCCTCGGTATATGACGGAGTTCCGTTCCTACAGTAGTGACATAACTCGAATTTGTACAGAAGTTGGAACGCCCTGCATTCTATCACTAACCTTTGCTGACACAGTGGGTGAAATATAATCATCACACTGAATAAGACATAATGACAGACTATTACATGATTTTGTCCTTATACGCCACCACAATGGATTTTAAATAAAACAAGATGCTAATAAAGTGCAAAGTTTTAGCTACAATTAGAGTTTTCACAAATATATGGAATTATACCAAAAAAACAACCTTTTTGTGTATTTATGAATTAGAACCACTTAGTGTTAAAGTGCGTCACTTGTGAAGACCTCAATAGTATTATGATTTCAAATATATTAAGTTCATCTAAAATAGTTCTTGTGTTTATACCTATCAAAATATCAGTGGAACCATGCAGTTTACATTAAAATATTGAGTATTAAATTAAATTAAATCATATAAAAATGTTAGCTAACTTTACATTTACATAGCTGTGTCGTGAAGTGGGATGATTTATAAAAAAAAAGAAAAAAGATTCAGATGGTTTGATGCATGCTGTTCACATAGCAATGCCTTCTTAAAATAATTGCCTAAGTCATTTTTTTCATATTTTTCAGGAAACAAATTTTTTTAACCATTTGCATCATTAGGAGATGATTTAGACACACACAAAAATAGCAACAAAAAAAAAAGACGTAGGCAATTATTTTAAGAGGGTGACGATATGTATCAATGAAATATGTTGTGTTAGACTAGCTTTCTATCCTATGCCAGCACTTACACTGTAGATGTGGTTTGAGCAGGCATAAGGTTAAGATCGACTTCCACCAAATCGTCACTCCACCAGGTGAATCTCAGACATCTCTTCTGACCCATCTGCCAAACTTGCTAACACAAACAGTGAGCCTTCCACTGATACAAAAATGAAGTTCCGCCCTTAGTATGTTTGTTGCCATATGTCTGATTAATCAATAACAATTCACAATGTGTCTGAATTTGGAGTCACCTTGCTCTAAGCACCACTCATCCGAGAATATTTACTCTCTCCATCAGGAATTAAAACAGGCTTGTGTATAAACAGCACCGGCACTTGCGAGATTCATGCCTGGTGTCCTGTAGAATACAGCAAGCGGCCCATGTGAGAACCTCAAGACATTTTCACACGTTCTATTTTTTTATACAGTCTATACAAAGCTTCCATTCCTTTTAAACAACTGTTCTGCTTTCTATGCTTTCCCCCCAGAGTGCCGTTACTGAGCGAAGCTGAAAATTTCACCATTTATATCAAAAACTTCATCCGGTTTCCAAAGTTTGAATTTTCAAAGTAAGTGTATCCAGGTGGTGGTGAGTAGTGCCGTGTTTCAGATTTCAAGGCATCATTCCATCAGTAAGTGATGAAATATGTAGCCCGTGGATGTTTTAAATAGCTTTAGTGCGCAGAGAGCTTTCTATTAATACGGCCTGTGCATTGCACTCAGCGAGACAGTGAAACAGTCATGCGAGATGCCCTTGACAGCGAGCCTAACTGTGGACAGGTGTCACACGAGATGGACCCCCCCCCCCCCCCACACTCTCTCTCCACTTTCAAGTGTTGTGGACAGATGGCACTAGTCACGGCAATTACGTACGTCATGAGCTCATTGAAATGAAGCACACGTCTTTCTTCGGTTTCCTGACCGGATGTAGGTGATATAAAGCATCGTTAAATGTTGTTGGTGAACGCCACGCTCTCTCATAATGCGTTTTAAATGAAGGCAGGCATGCCAGTTGATATGGTCACAGCTGAATGACAGACGTGCGGTACTGCTTGTGTGCTGTAAAATCTTTTTTAAGATGCTCGGCGCATGCTTCGCAGACTAATAATTTTTATTAGAAGAGAAAACAAATTTGCTGTACTGTATACTTTTTAACCATTTGGCGTTATTGTGACCATTTTTTTGGCGTTTTGTTGGTTCTGACCAAGCCATTTCAAAATAAAATACTGCCCACGGGTATATGACAATATTTTAATACGATATTTTAAATACTTTTTTTTTTGCTTTTGTCCATCACATGGGCTCTGTAGCCAGACCAAAATTAAAAATTAAAAAAATGCACACCCCTTATTATTAGGGTGTCATATTTGTCATGACTGCTTTCTTCACTTTCATAGGGCTAACGTTCTTGAAACCGCTGATGACAGCTACTTGAAAAGATGTACCTTCGACCAAGTGGACCATCCTTATTGTCCCATCTTTCGCCTCGGAGATCTGGTCAAATGGGCGGGACACGACTTCCAGGACATGGCTGGAAAGGTACAAGTGCCAGAATGCAACCATTACTGCTGTTTTTCCAAGGTGGTATACCATCCAAAAATAATCAAAATGCCACCTCCTCTTATTAAGACCATACAAAATGGTTGGGGCAGCTCAAATTGTTGACGTTACCTTCATACTTATATATTTCCTCTACAATTGTTTAAGGAGGTTAGGGATGTAAATAATTTGTTTTTTTATGAAAAATGCCAAATATTTATCTTGGGATGCAACTTGTTTTGTCGTCACTTTATTGAGTAATTTCACATTAAAGTTAAGTCAGAACTGACTATTACTCAAGCCCTAGCTGTCTGCATGCCCTTCTTTTTTAGTATAATAATAATAATAATAATGGCAGTCATCTGAGGACAAGCAGAGAAAAAAAGATATCCCCACGCCGCCATCTTCTGATTGTTTTTTTTTTCTTTTTCTTTTAGGGTGGGTCTGTTGGTATCCTAATTGAGTGGTACTGTGATTTGGATAAGGACTACTCAAAGTGTAATCCACAGTACAGCTTCACCCGTTTGGACATAAACTTGAACAACTCCGTCACATCAGGATACAACTTTAGGTACATTATTATCATGATCTCAGTGCTCCCACTTTTCTTGTGCACTCAACCATCTGATGTCATTGCCTTGCAGATATGCCAGATACTATAAGGATGAAAATGGGGAAACCTTTCGCACTTTGTATAAAGTATATGGAATTCGCTTTGACATCATGATCAATGGCCGGGCAGGAAAATTCAACATTATTCCCACAATAATTGCCATTGGTTCCGGTGTTGCTCTTCTCGGAATTGTGAGTTATCCTCAAATATTGTTTCTGAGTTAGAATTACACTGCCACACTGTATTTAAAAATAGATACTGAGTACTTCCTCAATATTGTTTTAAAAGTATCTAATTCTCCTCCAGGGAGCCTTTGTGTGTGATATGATCCTGCTGTACATGATGAACACCAGCTCCTTCTATCGAAACAAGAAATTTGAGATAATCAATTTCAAGTAAGATTTATGTAGGTATGTGGTTATTTTCAGAGTGTGGGGCGGTGATAATACTGACACATAAAACGGAATAGAATTAAACATTGTATATTTAAACGCAAATGTTCAACTAAACCGCAGAATAACAAAAGTCTGCTAGCTTAGTGCTAACATATAATGTGAAACATCATAGACGGGATAATGGAAATTAGCATGGAAGTTACAGTAATTAAAAACCATCAAACTGTCCTTAATGCTCTCTTCCAAAATAAAAATATTAAATAAAAATAAATAAATAAAAGCTCTCGTCCCATTCAAGTTCTCTGGCGGCCCCTAGTGGAGACACACCCACCTCACACTTTGAAAAACGCTGTAAAAAATGTAAATTATTCTGTCTTAAAAAAATTATTATTTTCTTCCAAATGTAAATCCATTGGCTCATCTCTCCCTCACTGAATATTAGGAAAGAGCGGAACTCCATCAGAGAGAAGAAAACTCGTGAAAGGAAATCCCGAAAACTAGCAGCAGAAAAGGGGGCTGACAACTCCATGAGCAATACAGAAGATATTGATGTCATGGAGGCTCAGAACAAGCCGACCGAGGACAAGCGGGGTCCCACCATTCCACGCAACACGGGCCAGCGCTACACCTCCAGCCTCTCTCCACAGAGTGTGGAACCAAAGCATCATATCACATTCGCTTCACACAATTGAAGATGGAAGCCGTGGCAAAACAAAAATGACCCACAGAGAAGGTCTCGAGAGGTGCCAGTGGAATTCTCCACTTGCTCAGAGGGACCAGCCTTGTCAACTGCACCTGTAAAGATACACAGGAAGAAATGTTGCAGTTGCCGGCTGATGGAAAATGGAATCACAGTCAGCAACAGAATTTAGGACTAATCTCAACATCATTATGACATATTTTGGGATGACAAAATGAATCCGGCCGGTGACCTGGAAACGTACCTTATTTTTATCCCATCACTCCTCACATTCTATTTACATGACATTCTGATTGATTTTAAGGATGACAACTGATTCGAGCAGCCAGTCACCTGATCTGTAGAAATAGTCATTCAAAGTGTATTAACACCACTGTTAAATCGTGGGTCAAATTGACCCATTCTAAAATAAATTGGGAAAGAAAATAGAGTAAATTATATCCTCCTTGAGATAATAAACTACAGTAAATCCCCACTCCAGGACTAGACTCACAAATCTTACATTTCCCTTAAAAATAAACGGCTTACAGATCAGAACATACCAACGCTCAATAGAGCAAAATCACATGCAGCAAAGATTCTCTATTAATTCCACTAACAACCTCAGTTAAAACTTAGTTCCTCCCTTACATACAAAAATCTTAATCTCTCAGCTGTATCACGCTTCCTTGACACTATTTACTACTTTCCCATTAGTCATGTGTAATCAAACATGCCTCACGCTAAATTAATCTAAAGAACAATATTGTTGTTCCTGAGAAAGTGAACAAAAGAGGGTTAACTAGGTTTCTTTCTGTTGTCCAGAATTATTCTATTAATTTACTCAAACGTATCATAACCAAGTTAATCACTGATATTCCATTTGATATAAAAAGGGGATTGGCCTGAGCCTTTACATTATCAAGGGGCTTGAATTTTTTTTTTCCATACAATAATAATAAAGTCCCAGTCAAATTTAAACATAACATTCAACATTATGGTAGCTAAAAAAAATTTTTTTTTAAAAATGATCAGGATTTGCTAAACTATTTTACGCACTTTAACCTCATCCACAAATGACCTGTCCAATTTTAACACCAAACGTACCCACCTCAACTTCAATACCATGTCGCAAGATGCATTCAAGGAATTCAACTTGTAATTTGTCTGCCTTGTATTGTGTGCTACTGTTACAATGTGTGTGTATTCCTATTTATTTCAAAGGTCTTATTGTTGCAAATGAATGTATGTCATCTTGACAGTGAGTAAAGCAGAAAAAAATGATTTGACAAATGCATGTAAGTACGGAGGTATTTATTCCAATCAGTAATCACATTTCTTTGTATTGAACTTCAGTACTGTACAGAAAAGTGCAACATCAAGTAGTTACACCTTGTTTGGGATGTTGTGCTACAGTCTGTTACACTACAAACCAAATAATCCTGGGCAGCGTCATAAAAGAGGAGAGGCATGGAGTTAATAAAAGGCATTATTATTGATTGTGTGAGAAGAAAAGTAATTGTTGTGTCAGCAGGTCATAATGGAATAACATTAAAATCTAGTTTTGGCTCATCTACAGCACAAACAAAATGCAATTAGTTTAAGGAGAACGCGGGGTCATTTTAGTACACGTGCACCATTCCATAGAGGAAAGTCCAGAAGAGGACGTAGGTGAAAAGACCTCCAACCAGGCCCCCTGTGAAGAGCAGTCGCCTGGATTTAAAGCACTTTTTCCATCGTCGTCCGGCCTTCAGAATGAGCAGCAAAGACAGGAGGAACGAGGCCAAGAAGTAAAAAATGAAGCCATACAGTCCAGTCAGGCCCAGGATACCGGCGGTAGCCCCGGACAGCGCCGACACGGAAGTGCGGCAGTAGTCCAGCACGGCGGCATTGCCCCTCACGGCCACTTCGCTGATGAACTGCGGTCCCTCTCGTTTGGCTACTACGGCTGCCATCTTGGCTCTGGTCGCGGGTCACAGGGAGGAGATTCTGCAGAGAACACGCAATGTGTTGACACTTTACAACCAAAACTGGATGAGATCACTACTATTCTAATCATAATGTTGAAGCAATTATGTACAATCATATGTTGATTGCAGTTATAAAAACATACCCTTATTCAAATGTAACATTTTTGTGCTGTAAAAAAATATCTTGTTTCTTAGATCACAAAAAAAGGCATTTAAACATGGGTGTGTAGATTTTTTTATATGATCATCCATCATAAATCAGTTCTAACTGCACAAAAGGTGTAAGCCCTGACATAAAATGATAAATGCCTAAAGATCCTTTCAGCAGCAGTGGAGAATCTGCATCTACATTGGACACTCACGTAACACCAATGGGTAGTTTAGCTTTGCTGTAAATAGATCGTAAAACTACTTAAATATGTTTCTGTCGTCGTCAACAGATAACTGCGTAGTAACACACCAGTAAAAAAAAATAAAAGAGCCACTTTTGTGGTCAAATAAGTGACAGGCCCTGGCCGACTTCCCCCGTCTTCTTTCAACATGCACCCTAGCAAGGGCTAGCGCAACCGTGCTAACGCTGCGTTCATGCTAAGGCTGCTAATGCTAGTGCTAACAGCAGCGCGATACTTACTGGAGAAATAACGTAGGGCTTCTCGGCTCCTCACAGCGGACTCACAAATGCATCATGTGTAAAATATTACTCCGACGAGTTGAACGCGAAGCTGCTACGAGGTATGTTAGCGAAAATGTCGAGGAAAAGCCCCACTCATTTTTATCAATCGCGAACTAGAGTCCTTGCCAGTCAGTTCCCGTCCATGCTATTCGCAATGGATTGTGGGAAGTTTGGGAACTAAGTGAAAACGGTACTCGTCATCAGAAATTACGACATTAATGGTGCTTTCGTTGCACGGTAAAACGTAGGATTTGGGTGAATTATGCAAAGCGCGTTATCAACTGAAAAAAAATACATTTAAAAAATACGCTTTTCTTGGTAAAATAATAATTTTATAAGAACACAATGACCGAGTGAACCAGAAGTTCCAGATGGACGCAACAATGCATTGTGTGGTTACGCAATCAATCACCAAAGAAAAAGAGTGAGTTGAATTTGAACCGTTTGCTGTATGAGGTTCGTCAGTAACAGCTGTTATGCCGACTTACGTTCTGGGTTTAGATGTGGGCACTACATCGATTAAAGCAGTTTTATTAGAAAGCGAATCAAGGAGTGTTGCTGCAAGCCAGAGTTTACAAACTGCTTCCGACATAGCGGATTTGAACGGGATAAAGGTAAGTTTTCGATGTACTCTTCACTGGCGTAAAAACGAAACAAAAAAACACCCGCTGTAAACATCTGGTTGTTTATCGGAAAACGTGGCATCGATATCCAGGCCAAGGAGCAAGATGCCGTTCGGATTTTGGACACTCTCAATCGGTGCGTCGGGCTGCTACCCAGAGACAAACTGCAACATGTGGGCAGCATCGGGGTATCTGGACAGATGCACGGGGTTTTGTTTTGGAATGCAGAGAACGGTAAGCTCAGTTATCATCGTATTGTTTTTCCATTTATTGGCCTCTAAAGAATTCACATATTTACAGTTGTTATGAATTTACTACTACTAAAGGGTTGCTGCTTCCGCCATTATATACTGTACTTTACATCCATGTGGTTTAGTTTTTCACAAATTCTACAAATAAATAAACAAACCAACAATTATCCAAACAGTGCCTAAAAATTACACTTAATGTCTTTCATAAAGCTAAGCCTGTAAAATGTGTAGTAACGTGACTGGGGGGTCAATATAGGCAAACATTGACACACAAGGCCCGCTAATTGGAATAAAATATGCTGATCCCCACTCTACACTCAATTAAGTTTTTAACATTAGCAATATAATAATGCAACATTTGCCAGTTGTTTACTCAAGAACAGTAAGTGTAACCATCACCCAATAACCCCACTAATAATAATGATCCTGAAATGAATTTAATATAAAATTTCATAATGAATTTATGATCACATATAGTGTGTCTGTGATATTGCCTTAATATGAGTATAGGTGGAAAGTCCAGCTTTTCTGCAACTGGATCGCCTCTTGTACCTATCAATAATTGCACTTTGACATGGACAAGAGTTAACGATTAATCTGATCACATGGCCTTGAAAAACTTAAAATGGTTTTACCCATGACAGAACCTTTTTTTTTATTTGCCAAAAGTCTCTGGATTAAAATGTGGCAGAGCATCATGTGATCTACAACGGCACACAATCGCGTAGCTAGCTAGCACAGTGGTGTAATAGTGGTACTGAAGTCAGTTGAGCTTTATTTCATTAGTTATTCTTACTTTCACAAACGTAGACAACAAGCTGTCACAGTACAGTAATATTTTTGTGGAGGGTGTCAATTGTGGATTTTCACTATTCATAGCAGTTCTCAATCCCTATCAAACATATCAACAGAAGTGGCAGGGAAGTCTTTGGATCAATACAAAAGTGAAAAACAATATTTGTTCGGAGGGATGCTAAAGTATGAACATTTTGTTGCTTGAAGGTTACGATTGGTCCAGAGGCAACTTCAGTCAGCTGATCACCTGGCAAGATGGCCGCTGCGACAGTAGCTTCCTGTCCTCCCTTCCAAAACCGGATTCGCACCTCAGCGTAGCCACAGGATTCGGCTGTGCGACAATATTTTGGTACATGAAACACAGGTGAGCAAAGCACATACCCAGTACAGTGCGACAATGTTATTTTTGCTCTCTCATAAGGGCGTGATTCTTCTGCAGGCCAGACTTCCTAAAGGACTTCACGATCGCTGGCACAATCCAGGACTATGTAGTAGCCATGTTGTGTGGGTTAGACCGATGTCTCATGACACCTCAGAATGCAGCCAGTTGGGGATTCTACAACACATCCTCAAACCAGTGGAATGTGGACATGTATGTAACAGTTTGTATTGTTGATTTATGTGCTAGCAGTGTCTAAGCATTCAAATATTAATTTATGCACCTTTAGTACTAAATTAGGGGTCTGCAACTTGCGGCTCTGGAGCACGCGGCTCTATAGAGTAGACCCTCTCTTGTGGCTCCCTATGGATCTCCCCCCCAAAAAAATGAATATTTTTTTAGATAACTTATTCTTTGAATGAATTAAATATTTACATTAAAAAAGAGAGAGAGACGAAAGGTAGATGAAAAGTTTTTAAAAATTGCCCATAAAAAAATGTCTAAAAAGTGTCCATAAAATGTCCAACAAAGAAGAGGAAAAGCAGAAAAATACCATAAATTGTCCAGGAAATTGCAAATCAAAAATGTCAGAAAATTAAATTTAAAAAAGGCAGGAAAGAAAATGTTTAAAAAGTAACTATAAAATGTCCCAAAATAGGGTGATGATTAGCTCACTGTGTTGAGCACCCACGCCCTCGGAGCAGGTGACCCCGTTTTGATTTTCGGGCTGTGTGGTCTTTTCCTGTAGGTTTAAATTACCATAAAATCTCCACAAAATTGCCAAAAAGTCAGAAATGTTATTTTTTTTTAAAGGCAGGTTGTTCAAAAAGTAACTATAAAATGGCCCAAAACAAAATAAATCCCGCAAATTACCATAAAATGTACACAAAATGTCAGAAAATTAAGAGCAAAAAAGGCAGAAAAAATGTCAACAAATAGCCATTAAATTTTCAAAAAAGGAAGAAGGGGGGCAGAATATTACCATATTTCCATAAAATTGCCTTAAAAAATTCATAAATTTGACAGAAAGGCAAAAAAGTCTAAAAATGTATGAAAAAGGGTAGAAGAAAAATGAATCTCTATGTATTGGATGCTGCATATTATTTTTGTGTTGTGGTGCAGCTCTAATTAGCTCTTGTGCCATCAGTACATTAGACTAACAATAACACACCATTTCCTTCATCACAATCTTATTTTTACGACTTCAGTCAGATTTTTAGATGAGGTTGCTGACCCCTGTACTAAACGCATGCTAGCCTGTTGAAGTTGAGCGTTCTACATAACAGTTATGTGTATGTGCATGTTCTAGTCTCAATGGCGTCGGCTTCCCTTTGCACCTGCTTCCTCAGTGTGTCCCCTCAGGTGAGCTGGCGGGCCACACGCGCTCTGACTGGCACGGCATCCCCGCGGGCACGCCAGTAGGTGCCGCCCTGGGAGACTTTCAGTGCGCTGTCTACTCCTGCCTAAATGCACAGACAGATGCAGGTGAAACAGGAAGTCCTCTCTTTCAGTCACATGTACAAAGAATTTGGGCAAAAATGTCGCATTCACAATGCAACAACACATTTGGTCAGATTTTGTAATGACTAACTTGTAGTGAGGTAATTTAGCCTAGATTGGGCATACTGTGCATGGAGCCTTTAAAACAGTGGTTCTTAAAGGGGAAGTCAACCTTAAACATTTGTTGACAATAATATGTTAAATGTGACCTCACTAGTCTAAACATGACATTCTGATTAATATTACATTTGTGGAATATGAGTTACGCAGCAAAATCCAGCCGTTTTTATCCATCTCAGGAGGCGGCCATTTTTCCACTTGCTGTCGACTGAATATGACATCACAGTTGCTCGGGGCTCAAGCAACGGCCAATCACAGGTCACCTTTTTCTGACACTGAACTGTGATTGGTCGTTGCCTGAGCCTTGAGCAACTGTGATGACGTATTCAGTCGACAGCAAGTGGCAAAATGGCCGCCTTCTGATAGTGATAAAAAATGCTGGATTTGGCTGCTTAACTCATATTCCACTTACGCAATAATAACCCAAATACTGTATTTAGACTAGTAAGGCTGCGTAGTAGGGGTGGGTATGTTTGACTGTCTCACGATTCGATTCGATTCTGATTTTTGGGTCTGCAAAGAATCAATTTTCAATTCAAAATTTTTTGGGGATTCCAAATGATTTCTGCTTCAATCTATAGGTCGACCTCACTTCCTGTAGTGTGTTCCCTCGCTCTAACCAGTCCCCCAAACAACACAAAGTCAAACTAACAATTCTATTGTTACAGCATCAATCCATTTGTTCCACTCCACTTTGTTTATCTCTACCCGAGCGTAGCTATAGCCGAAGGCTAACGCACAATTGAAAGTGCCATGGACTCGCTAACGCTAATAAGCGCGCTACTCGTGGCACTTTTATCACTCAAAAGAATGGCTTTTCATACACAACGCTTCAGCAATGTATACAGAGAAGCATCTTGACATTACTCTGACATATGCTCTTCCTACGCTGCAAAAAAAAAAAAACTTGATCGTGACTTTTTCTTTCTACTCCCTAATGTGGCTACAACTTAACAGTGTATCAGAACGCGTGGAACCACACTGCCCCTAAGTGGCCAAATCGTGTACAACATGAACAGCGCTCCCAATAAAGGCACACACAAACAAGGGCAAGACAGTATTAAAAAAAAAAAAAAAAGATTTTGGGACATTTTATATCAAATCGCAGTAAATGAGAATTGATTTTTTGGCACACTCCTACTGCATAGAACATATTGTTGTCCAAAAAAATTTTCTTCCCCTTCAACCTGTGATTGATCAATTGTTGTAACCCCCGACTCACATACTTGCAACTGCATGTTTTATGCTCTTAACATCCTAGTTCTTAACATCAGCACCTCAGCCCAGCTGAGCTTGGCCATGCCAGCTGACTTCAAACCTCCCGACTCTCCTCAGCCTGAATCCTCCGTCGCCTTCTTCCCTTACTTTGGCTCTTCATACTTGGCGGTGGCGGCGGCGCTCAACGGAGGGAACGTGCTGGCCACTTTTGTGGAAATGCTCACTGGCTGGATGAGAGAACTCGGTGCGTACTTTTATTGACCACGTTATCCGCACGTGCATCTCCATGTAGGGTCAATTGTATTCCTCTGATGGGTTAGGTTCAATTCATAACTGAGATTCAGGTCAGCTTTATTTAGAATTTCTTCTAATTATTTTGTAGTAATTTAGATCTCAATACAGGCAAAACAAAAGACAATTTTGATGAAGTTATGAAATTTGATGACAAATAACAGGATTATTAGTTGGCATGATTAACTTGTTTGATTACATGAACAAAAATATTTTGTGCATTTCGTGGCTGACAATAATTGTGTCATTATTATTATTTTTTTTTACTCCTATGAAGATTTTTGTGGAAAGATTTAAAAGCCTCTCTTTTTGTGCCCAGAGCAAATCTGGCGTGAGGCGCAGTGTAAATCAGCACAGGGGTGGACTAGACTTTGTTTTGGTATTTTCACAGAGTTTAGTTTAGTTCAGTTTAAAACACATTTACTCTCTTATAGGTAACGATAATGGCGATATCGTGATATTGTGATATTAAGAGTGCCACAATATCGCCGTCGTTATGTCACGATATTAAAAGCAGCACCATCCGTTTGAAAAGCGAGTTTGTATTACATTTGGGCAGTTCTAGCACCCTTTGGTGGTTAGCTCATTAGCGCAGTTTAATTTTAAACGGGAATGTTTTGGCCACGGTAGTGGTTATCACGTTAAAGGAACTTTAAATTAACTCAACATGAACGCCCTAATTTTGACACCCCTAAAATTAAATAATCCTAATGTAATTCAGTTTGTTCAAAGTCACTCCTATATCGCAGGTGTGGAGCTGAGCGAGCAATCTCTATACGAGAAGATGATCAGCTGCGCTCGGAACCAGGAAATCAGCGACCTCACAGTGAGTCCGACCATCCTGGGAGAGAGACACGACCCTTTCACTCTGGGTCAGGTGACCAACATCTCCGCCCGTAATCTCTCGCTGGGTCACGTGACCAGAGCGCTGTGCCGCGGGATCCTGGAGAACCTGGCCTCCATGATGCCCCCTGAGCGCCTGCAGCAGGCGGGGGTCAACCGGATCGTGGGTAGCGGGAGCGCCCTGGCTCGTAATGAGGTGCTGAGACAGGAAGTGGAGAGGGTGTTTGCTCAGCCGGTGGTATACGGGCCGAATGCAGACTCTGCTGTTGGCGTTGCGTCCGTCCTCTGTGACCGACTCATGTCCACCGAGGATGCTTCTTCTGTGGTTAAGTGACCGTTTTGAACAGTTAACGGAATGGAAATGCCTGCCTGACACATTTGAGTGAAATGCTTTATTCTACTTTTTCTATATAGCATGGGTTCTATTTTTATGGATCAAAGGACAAAAGCAGAAATTCATTTATTCTCTCACTGAAGTGAGCCGAGAGGAAACAGCTAATATAAATACTTGTGCAAGGGAGGGTGTAATTATTTCCATCCTCTACTGAATTTGGAAGTTTGGTCAATTGTAAAGAAATTTGCATTTTTATGCTTGTTTATGGATTATTGTAATTGACATAATGTCAGTCAAAAACACATTAAAAACACATTATAGAAGTTATACAATGTTTTGATTTTGATTTTCCAGCTAAGTGGGACTTTATATAAAAATGGACCGATCCACTTTTTGGGTTGTTTTATACAAAATGACCCAATTTTTTGACCCAAGTAAAGAATCTGACCAATATTTATGAGTTGTTTTACACTAAAAGAACCATTTCTTGACTCAAAGTTGGGTCAAATTGACCCAAGTAGAGGATCGGTCCATTTTTAACCCATAGTTGGGTTATTTTTGACCCAACTGTTTTTAGAGTGTGTACGTGCCGGTAAAGACGATTTCTATTAGCTTTAGCATTCTTGCATTCCTCCAGTTAATGTACAAGTATGAATGTGCCCTCGCCGGTATTTTAATTTGTTTAATGTTTAATGTTAATTAACTCATTTGCTCCCAAAATCGTACAATGAAATATGGTCATGCTCCCAAAAACATATTTATACGTTTTTAATGTTGTTGTTTTTTGTATGCTAGAGCATACAGAAGGCTTTGATGCAGTTTCTGACCTGAAAAGGTCACTTAAAACGTCCAGCAGGTGGCAGCGGAGTGTAAGGGATCAACCAGGGCCATGTTGCAACAAACCTCTTTTCCCCACTGTTTTCAACAGATATGTGAATAATGATGAAAGTTAGCTATATTCTAATGCAAAATGCTGAAAAATGGAAACAGATATAAATCTACTTTTTTTTTTCCTGATGAAAGAAGAGACACTAATCTTTCTTTTGGTAGGTTTCATGTTTTTAGAACAATACAACACAATATTCTGTGGGCCTTGCAAAATCAGTCAAAATGCAGTAAAACAGCCGGGAGCGAAGGGGGTTGCTTCAGTGGAAATGGCTGCGAGTGAATGAGTTAATGTCTCAAAAGACATCTTGAGACAGGAAGTAGCCTGTTGCCACACAGCGTGGCAGAAAATATCACAGGACTAGTGATCCCACACGCACGCACACACTGAAGTGAAACTAAACGCACAAGAACTTTTAACTCTTTTACTGCCACACGTTATCCAAAATACACAACCCCCGACGGTGCCAGCCGATTTCGAGCAATTTTAACTCATTTTTCAAGGCAAACAGAATATTGTGTACTTTGACTACATACACATGGTGGCTACCAAATAAAAGATTGTGTTCCATTCTTTCATTACAAAAAAAAAGTATGTTTCTACCTTATTCCGTTCTTTAGTAATCACCATTTGTAAATAGGTAATTTGAGTGGCAAAGAGCGAAAAATTGAAACCTAAGCTTTTTGTGAAAAGATACATTTTCTGCACAGAAATGACTTTGACGCTAATATTTTTTGTTTAGTGACGCTCTGTGAATTCGATTTAATGTGACAAAGGCTTTGGTCATTCACGTCAACCTTGAAAAGTTCTATTTCATCAGATTGGTCATGTTTCAATATAATTCCATACTGATGGGAGCCCATTGAAAAGAGATACAATGCTGCCATCTGCTGGCCATAGTTAGTGGGTGTTTGTGATTTCACAAATCCATTGAACAGGCTGCACAACACGTTGAACTGCCCATTGAGAGAGAGAGAGAAAAAAAAGCGTCAATTAACGTTTTTGGCAGCATTCATTTGGATTTTACTATACGTCATTAAACGTTTTTGGCGGGAAAAGAGTTAAACACATTGGGCAAAAAAAATATGTGTTAATAGGTTAGATGTACGTTTTTTCTCCTTTTTAGTGTGCTTAGATGTGATGTGTGTGCGTGCGGGCTTGGGTACAGCTGGTCAATACATCCTCATTTCGAGCACTTACAGCTCCACACTAATGTGCTCTGATATTCTCCAGGGCGGGTCCACTCCACCCCCCCCCCCCCCCCATCCCACTCCTCGTGCTCATCTTGTCAGTTACGTTAAGCGAGCATCTTAGGACACAATACACGCCCCAACTGTGATTCCATTTTGTTTTCATGCGAATGAAAACGATCATCTGGAAGCTGAATTTCGGATCCCTTGTGGTAAGTGAAGTCTTTTTTTTTTTTCTTCAAAATATTCAAATTGTTTTTGAGAGTACGTACTGCTATTATTGTTATTGTCTTAATACTTTCTATTAGATACTATCCTATTTATATTTAGCCCCACTCCTCCTCCTCATTTCAGATATAATTATTGCGTGAATGAATGAATAAAACAACAGTAAACAAAGTCAAATCTACTCATAGTGCATTTATGGTTTATGAACGAATGATTACAGATGTAAATTTCGTTACAATGTTTTTTTAATAGCTCGCCGGTTTTAAACCTTGCCCGCTATAATGTTCCTCTAATGCGTCTCTCAGTTTCCGTGCTGAGTCATCTTTTCCTCCCACTTTAAAACAGAAAATGGGAACAAGAATATTACTTCCCATTATTGTTTATAATCGTTTTTTTTTTTTTTTTAATTGTGAAGACAATATATTTTTAACTAGTCTGAGTCATTTTGAAGGATTTTTTCACCCCCATTAATTTGATGTGCTAAAAGAAATTTTTTTTTTTTTTTTAAATATATAAACAAACTCTTTGTTAGTCAGTGGCAGACAAACATCACATGTCTGCTGCAGAGGTGATTCCGTGTGGTCATGGTAACGTCACTGTGCGCTTTTCCCACATTCCACACAAACAATTCAACTTCTTTGTTAAGAACGGCAGAGCATGTATTTTTCGTTTCATTGAAAATCTCAGTCTTGCGAGTTTATCATTTGTCAGTGATGTATACGGTGACTCAGATGTACAAAAATACCCACAAATCTATAGAGGTAGCAAATGGATGCTATCTGCGTTGTGGGTGATTCATTAATGAGTAGGAGTTTCTCTTGTTACAGTTTTTTAAAAGCTGAATATTTAACCACAATGGTCACATGTCCTCCTAATGAAGTGAAAGGGTAAACACTTTTGCCTTTTTGGTGTAGTTAAAATATCCATCCATTATCTATCCATTATCTCACTTCATTATGCGATCACATTTTGATTTCCAAAAAAGAGGCCTCGAGATACATGAATGATACTCAAAGTTTACTAACAGGTGCCGTATACATTGTAACTATTTGAATGTATGGCTCCTCTCTATGGATAGAAACTAAAACAAACAAAAAAAAAATATTTTGGTTGTACTTGACAAAATGAATGAATGATGACATATTGTTAAAAGCCCAAACTTTTTTGCTCTTGCGATATACTTTTTTTTTTTTTTTTTTAAATGGGTGGCGGGAAAGGGGGTATTGAACTCGCATAATGACCATGTCTCCGGTTTGGGAGTGCAGAGCCCTACCAGTGAGCTAAAACCCTGGAGTCTGGACCGCCACATACATTTTTCTTTAAAAAAAAAAAGAAAAAAAAAAGTTTTAATATAATAATAATAATAACACTCGGATAAGTGGCAGGAAATTGATGGATGGAAAATAATAACACGCACACAAAATTCCCCCCAAATTTTTCATTTGTGCTTGTCGCAGACCTCCGGGCGCAGAGATGAAGAAGTCAGGGAAGAGCGACTTCTTTCTGGAGGCTGACGACAGGACAGAGGCTGAGAATTCTCGACGCAACGCGCCAAATCAAGACGTTCTAGGATGCGTTTTAAGTGCGGGTCTCGAAGCACCCAAAGCCCCGATGGACACGGACTACCAGGAGGAAATGGAGGACTCCAAACCTAAAATACGATTCAACCTCAATTTTGACAAGTGAGACTCTCCTTCCTGTCCAACTCATTCACTGCCATTGACGGCTATAGACGTCAAAAATTCATTTGAACTATTTTATGACATTTTTCCCACATATGTTAACAAGAGTGTGAAAACCTAGATTTTTAAAATTGTATTAGAACAGATATAAGAGTAATATAAGAGTAATCATGAATTAACCAGTGAAGTCATGCGATTAATTATGATTAAAAATGCTAATCGCCTGACACCCCTAATTTTGAATAATCTTTTCAATTAAATATTGGAAAAAAATTATTACAATTATTTTTATTTTTTTATTTTTTAAAGAAAAGATTATTAAAAATTAGGGGTGTCCGGTGATAATTTTTTAAAATCGTAATTAATCGCATGACTTCACTAGTTAACTCACGATTAATCACAAATTTTATATCTGTTCTAAATGTACAAAAAAAAATCTAGGGTTTCATACTCTTGTTAACAAAAGTAGAAAAAAATGTTAATCTAATAGAAATAGTTCAAATGAATTTATGACGTCTATAGCCGTCAATGGCAGTGAATGAGTTAAACATCCTCTAAATCCTGTTTTTGTGGTCACTATTGAATGTATTGTTTTTAACAAAACTATAACAATATTCGCCAACATCCGATTTAGTCAACAAAAACTCTCAGAGAGAAAATAACCAACTCGCGAAGCCGCCGTTGCTAACTTGTCCGCCGTGTTGCGTTTCCACCAGGGGGATCCGAGGCGTGGATCAGGACACCAGCAAGAGAAACAGTCGGACCTTTGACATCGACAGGCTGTTTGAAGCGGCGGCCAGCGGCGATGTCGCCAGATTGGAAGGCCTGTCCCTGTACCTGCACCAAAACATGAAGAAACTCACAGACTCACTGTGTGCGTGTGATTGATCGCTCGCCACGATTTTCACGACAACAACAAAAATAACGCGAGTGGGTTTTCTCTTGCAGATCAGTCGTACGGCAAAACTGCCCTGATGAAGGCCCTCCTGCACCTCCGAGATGGCAAAAACCCGACTGTTGAATTATTGTTGGACATCTCAGAGAGGACGGGTGACATAAAAGAGTTTGTCAACGCAGCTTACACTGACAGTTACTATAAAGGTAAATTGGGACTTCCATTTTTGATAGTGCTTCCAAAGCTACTTTGGGCAAACTGTGTACTTCAAATGAAGTCACTGAATGGCTCTGTGACTGGAAACAAACTAAAACCACAATAATAATAAAAAACATACAATTGCTCCTTTGTATATGAATAAACAGGGCAGACGGCACTGCACATCGCAATTGAGCGCAGGAGTCTGAGCTATGTCAAGCTGCTGCTCAGTAAAGGAGCCGACGTCCATGCTAAAGCCTGTGGGAAATTCTTCCAGCCACATGACGGCCCCAACTTCTACTTTGGTGAGTGCGTGAGAAGAGAAACCTGGTAATAGCCTGATTGTTATTTTGGGGTTCATTCAAGAAAGTTCTTCACAATATCAATATGGGACTACAATATGGGACTGCTCCGCGGTGATTTCCTCGGAAAAGGCGGGACATTCTGTACAATACTTTGAGCTGATTGGATGATGCGGCATTTTATGTGCATTTGTTTTGACCAATCATGGCAACGAATGAATATGTCGTCTTCGGATTTTGGTCTGTCTTCGAAAAAAACACAACAAACAACACAAACATCTTTACCAGATAAAAATGCACGAAGCCCCGCTGTTCTACATTCAACAAGAAAAGTGCGAGTAATTCTGCAAGAACAGAATTAATTGCAGCGTCCATTCGTCCATGTTATATTGTTGTTGTTTTGTGTGTGTTTTTTAAATTGTTTTTATTTAACAAATTGAAATGAAAAGCCAAACATGGCAAACATTAAGCAAACAAACATCATCACAGTACACAACAATCTCACAATAAAAGTAAAGGAAGAAAAAAATAATAATAATAAAAAATATATATATGCCAGGGGTCTTAAAATAAGAAATATTAAAAACACCAAAATGAGAAAACTAATTTAAGGTATTGATAGCCTTCTTATTTTTGGAAGTAGAGATGGACTGTAAATATACATCCATCTCTTTCAGAAACAGAAAAAAAAATAGGTTTCGACTTTACACATTTTATTACATTTATGAATCTAAAACTTAGCAAGATATCACAAATACCGCGAGAATTCAGCTTGCAGCGCAAGGTTATGAGAAGAGCGCCCCCCACTGGAGCTTCACGCAAATGACAACTCAGGTTAGGACAGGACTATGGGGCGGGGTACCTGCTCATACCTACGTCATCATACGTCCTTGGCAGCAAGAAGCCACTAGATGGCAGCAAAGACTACGATTGTCTACGCATATTCGTCGGCGCATTTCAACCGCCGTCAAAATACCCCAAGAATCAAGAGTTTCTTTTGTGTCCCCAGGTGAGCTTCCACTGTCCCTGGCAGCATGCACGAATCAGCCTGACGTGGTGGAGTACCTCTTGGACAACGAGCACATGCAAGCGTACGCGAACGCGCCCGACTCTCAGGGCAACACGGTGCTGCACGCCCTGGTGCGCGTGGCGGACAACACCAAGGAGAACACCGACTTATTCATCACCAGCATGTACGACCGCATCCTGACCACCACGGCGAGGCTGAGGCCCAAACTCAATTTGGAGGAGATCGAAAACAACAACGGCCTGACGCCTCTCAAATTGGCTGCCAATACTGGAAAAAGTGGGGTAAGGCTTAACAAAACAAACCAGAGAGTTGTGGTCCAATTCGTCACCCAAATTCAGTTATTTTACACACATCAGTGCAATCAGTGCAACATTAAGGGCATAATATGATGACATTAAGTGCATTGTGCTATATAATCGTTAAAAAAAAAAATATGTACAGTATTTTGTTATCCACTGTAGCCTTATTGTAAACGCAATGACACATGCAAGCAACAATAAATTACAGCACTTTGATATTTTTATATCATCTTTATTAAAAATCTAATTAATAAAATAATCAATTATTATATTTGATTTAAAATAATAAAATGTAACAATACAGTCAACATACTGACAAAAAATAAATTATTTCACGATGGTGGTGTGATTAGCATAATAATAATTATGGATGGGGTTATACCAGGTATTTTTATATTTACTTCAAGGTATCGGTACTCGCAATGACAACCGATACCAGTATTGGCCGCCCTCTTGTGGCTGTTTTACAATCAGGAACTGTTCTAGACATTAGAAAATTGCCATTAATTTCATGCATATTGGGATATACTGTATAGGTCTTTCTTTAAAATTATTGGTCTTTTTTGGGGGGGTGTGGGGTATGTATCAAAAGTACTAGTGGTATCGGTACTTTATGTCAGTTGATTACTCATAACTGGTATAGCAATGAAGTGGTATCGAACATCCCTAACATAAAACAATATTTAAATTATTATTGCCAATAATATAAAATACATTAAATAAAAATAAAATATTTTATAAAAAATAATAATAAAATAGATTTTTTTAATATTTATAAAATAACAATTAACATACAGATGTTTTATTAAAAATGATTATATTTTCTGGATCACCAAAAATTACGGTATTTTACTGGCAGCAGTCATACAGTAAAATACTGTAATCAGTGATAAAAAAATATACTTTAATTAACTGGATATACATTTCCAAGTATAATGCAGATCACTATAAAAAATAAATAAATAAATTCCAGTAGAATTACAGTAAAATCCAATTTTTTAAAAAGTTTTATAGTACAAAAACATTTAATATTCCACATGAATTTGGTGAGCCTTCACAAACATGTCGTGTTTGCCTCTTTGTAGGTTTTCGCACACATCCTCAAGCGCGAGTTCCAGGAGAGCCACACCAAACATTTGTCTCGTAAATTCACCGAGTGGGTTTACGGGCCAGTCCAGAGCTCCTTGTACGACTTGGCCTCAGTGGACTCCGCCGACAACAAGTCGGTCCTGGAAATACTGGTCTACGGCAGTGACATCCCCGTGAGTCCCCCCCCCCCCCGCGTTGAAGTGTATCCACCAGAGTGTGGACTGCTGTTAAGTCGCGCGTGTACCCCCAGAACCGCCATGAGATGCTCCACACGGAACCTCTGCGCCAACTGCTGGAGGACAAGTGGAAGAGGTTTGCGGGCCGAATGTTTTGTCTCAACTTCCTGCTCTACTTCGGGTACCTGCTCATGTTCACGGCGGTGGCTTACAACAGGGAGGATGGAAAGGTGGACGCTGAAAACTGTTTCGGCTCATGTTGCAAATCAAACTTCACTCATGTTTATATTTTCTTGTCTACAGACACCGTTCCCTCTGGAGCACAGCACTATAGGTTACTTGTATCTTTCGGGACAGATACTAATAACGGTGGCAAACCTCTATTTTTTATTTGTGGGGGTACGTAACCTTACATGTGCATTTTCTCGATACATAACATCCTATCGGCCTCAATGTGAATAATCAATCTTTTATTTGTAGTTATTAGATATGAAGAGGAAACGACCAAAGCTGAAGACCTTGCTGATTGATGGATATTATGAAATTCTTTTGTAAGTAACACACTGATCCAATGCAGATGGCCTGTGTGATCATTATGTTATGCTAACGTCATTAGCATTCATTTTCTATGAGGATTATCCTACCTAGACTGTCTGGTTAGCAGCCAAAAGCATATCTAGTGAATACTAAAGGTGGTGAGCAGCAGGCTACTTCCTGGGTCATTGAGGATGGCCAACAACCTTTATTGAGCCAAGGCATTTTTTTAACTCGGCAAAATTTAGTGGCACACAACCAACCACGAGGATTTTTGGTGAACCGAATAAAAATGTCACAAAAAGTGTATAAAGCTAAATGAATGGCAATGAGTGGAAGTGGTCCTTCTAAATGCAGCTCCAGGTTTTTTTTTTCTCTCTCTCGGGGGGTTAAAGTGGGGCTTGACCTAGCGTGGCTAAGGAAATAATGTATACATAATAGAGTATCAATTTCTGATGGACTATAGCACCCCCTAGTGACAGAGTGGTGGTTCTGCCTGTTACAATAATGTCAAAAATGATATTTTTCTGACCATTTAAGTGATACTAATTTCATTTCCTAGGACACACTTGATGATCTATAACGACTTGGAAATCACCTGATTAGACCCATGCTCATTATAAAGTTTGACTGCCCTAAATTATTTACCAAAATGTTTTTTTTGTTTCTGTCATGTTTAACATACGTATATGGCAGCTCTTCTACCAAAATATTTTTGAACGTCAACGATGCAGTGCCTCAGACATAAAATAAATAAATACCGCTTTTGTCCACATGAGGTCGCCATAATCAACATAAACGGAAAATTCCTTAGTGTTGCTATTAATGTCTACAATATTCCGTGGCCATTTCCAGCTTTGTGCAGGCCATCCTGTTCCTGGCCGCCGCCGGCCTCTATCTCTTTGGGAGACAAGAGTATCTGGGCTTCCTGGTGTTGTGTCTTGCTCTCAGCTGGGTCAACCTGCTCTACTTTGCGCGGGGCAGCAAACACATGGGCATCTACAGCGTCATGATACAGAAGGTACGTCAAGTACAGTACTGCAAATCCCCTCGTCGGCCATTTTGGATCCTTGAGGCTCGATGGCTTTGGCTCTTCGCAGATGATCCTCAGCGATATCCTCCGCTTCCTGTTTGTCTACGTCGTCTTCCTCTTTGGATTCTCAGCAGGTAAGGCTACTTACTCTTCCATACACTTTCTTTTTAAGAATAAAACCGTTCATTTTGATAAACACTTGGGCCTGTATCGTAACACTTTTGTCCTAATCTCATGGTTGACATCGTATCATCTGTCGCAGCTGTAGTCACGCTGCTCAATGAGCCCCCCGTGAAAAACACCACCAATAAGAAGGGCCGCCTCTTCGGACCGCTCTACCCCGACTCCGAGTGCATCAAGCCCACCTTCCGCAACATCTCCTACACCACGCTGCAGCTCTTCAAGTTCACCATCGGCATGGGTGACATGGAGTTCACCGACCACTACCAGTACAAGGAGGTCTTCTACATGCTGCTCATCTTCTACATCATCCTCACTTACATCCTGCTGTTCAACATGCTCATCGCCCTCATGAACCGCACCGTGGAGAAGATCACCATGGAGAGCGCGAGCATCTGGAAGCTACAGGTCAGCCACACCGTCGGTGGCCTCAGCAACTCTGCGTTGACGTCTTTTGTTTTGATAGAGGGCCATCACCATCATGGATATGGAGAAAAGGCTGCCGTTCTTTATGAGGAAGCGGCTCCGCTGTGGGGTGGACAAAAATCTGGGCACACCTTCTGAACAAGATTGCCGTCGCTGTTTCAGGTCAGATTCATTTTGTGATGAAGAAACACTTGAATTCATATAGGATAGATTCCACAGGAACAGGCTAGAAAACAATGATTCAGATGACATTATTTGTTGCTAAAAGCTATTAGATGAAAAAAAAAAAAAACATAAGGAAGGGGGTGGAGGGGAAAAACAAGGCTCAATTTATGACCCTTTAAAAGGGGGCAAAGAATGAACCTGGAAAAAAAACTCATGATAATTTGACAAGCATGAAACATATTTTACATACAGTATATATTTTGGAGGGGATAAAATAGCTGATGTCCAAATTGACAAGTGGTTAGCACGTGTGGCTAACAATTCTCAGGTTTGACGTGCGAACCACTTTGCAGCAACTTCTGCATACTGTTTGCATGTTTTGCAAGTTTGTCCAGGTACTCCAGTTTACTCCCACATTCTAAAAACATGCATGTCAACCCTCCTGTTATGCTGCAGGTCAAATTGACCTTGTTGGAAAGTCTAGGAGAAAAATGTTAACATTATTATTATTATTTATTTATTTTTTTAAATATTTAAAACATTGTATTGTGTCATGTGATATTTTTTTATGATTAAATATTTAACTGGGTCACATTGACCCATGAATATTGTTAAGAAACAACAGGAGGGTCAAGTTAGATTCAAATTATAGGCGTAAATGTGAATATTGTGCCTTATTTTGACTATACAGTGAGTTTCGCCAGATATCCCACACTAAAGCTTTATCCATAAATTTTCATAGGTCTTGTATTTATTAGGGTCACGGTGAGCCAGTCAGTTACAATGAGTGCTTTTATTTTTTTATGAACCTGAGTTCGAGATGTTAACTTAAAAAGGTTGGAGCCTATCTTGATTACTGTCATGTACAGTATGTGCGGCCCCATGAGGCAACGTACCCCAAAATAATGTTGACAAAACGCGTGAAAACGTTTTTTCTGTTGTGTAGACTAATGGCTGTCAATCATTGCCGCATGTATGGGGAATTCGCGCCCCCTTGTGGAGACTGGAGAAGCACAAACAAAGCCAAATTATTACACGTAGATTAGTTCCTTTCAGGTGTTTTTAAAAAAAAAAAAATTCCCTTGATTCTTATTTTGATATACTGTTGCTGTATTTATTTATATTCAAGCAAACTATTAGATTCACTCGTATGTTTCATTGGCTTAAAATGAGAACTGTAAAACACACATGCTAGCTAGCTACTTGCCCCAAATAAATCACACATTTACCTGTTGCAGCCGTGTCGATCAATATTGAAAAGTCGATTGCATCTTGTGATGCTGTCGTCAATAGCAACAACTGGCCTCTAGTCTAATTGGGGCATGTATCCTCCTGTCATTGTCAGAGTGGAGGAAGTCAACTGGAACAAATGGAACATCCACCTGAGCAAAATCCATGAGGAGCCCGGCTACTGGGACCGAAGGCGACGGCTGACGTCAGACAACACATCGATTCGGATAAACAGAGGTGCACAAAAACAAATGTTGCGACATTTTGTTTCGTGTGGTGAGATTTTTCCAACGTCGAAGATGATGACTAGTTTTCTCCTGCAATTTTTCTTTGCTCCACAGGGAGGAGCTGGAGAGGTTTATTTGGAGAGAGCAGAAGAGGACCACAAGCCGCCACTGAGATGAGCAACTTTCCAGCATGAATACACAGGAAATTGACAGATCTGTAAATGTGACTTGATTTAAAAAGACAATAGCTGGAAAATAACAGCAGCTAGTGTTTTAGTTTGCATGTAACAATGCAAATCCTTCATTTCAAATAGGCTAATTGTATACAATAGCTTAGTTGGAGTTGCACTGTGATCATCATCGGTGATCACAAAGGTCTTGACCCCAGCTTTTATTGCAAGTTCCATTTCATCACAGCCAGACAAGCTTAATCTAACAATGGCGTGAGACTGTTGCCACAATTAGTGTGACCAAAAAAAAAGGAAAAAAAAATCACATTTGGTGCCTACAATTGAGTGCAATACTTGTATACTGAATATGTCATGCCATTGATCTTGTTTGTAAATAAATACACCATATATGTCCACACAGTGGCTCAGACCCATGTGAAAGCATAAATTAGAATTTTATTTTATTATTACAATATTACAAAAAGAGTAGCACAACTCTCACGCGCTTGCTTCTTATTCGTCTTGAAAGATGACAAAAGATAGGCTATGGACCTTCTTCCTTTTCACAGCAACAGAACAGGAGGTGAGGGGGCGGGGGGGTGGGCTTAAATAATAAGCAAATCAAGTATTATAAATAGTCACAACTGCAAAACTGAAGCTTTGAAACTGGGGGGAGGATGTTACAGCTCAGTAACTACACATTTCTAAAATATACGGTATAATTAACATATCATTGTTTTTCTTGCTTCCCAAAACAAATATCAAGGAATTGCTCTGTCTAGTCAGTACAATTTAATAATAATAATAATAAAAAAAAAGGACCAGGGAGGGGGGAAAAAAACAAAACAAAACCAAAGCAAAACCGCTGTGTCTGTGTATTCTTACCATCTTCCTTCTCCTTATTATTTGGGGTTTTTCATTAAAACCATGCTCAAGGAAAGTCCAAGGACCAAACAATTAAGGCTTCTTAGGGGTTGGTAGGTGAACAAAACATGGGCGTCATCGTCATCTCACACGCACGCACGCACACATGACCCAGCAACACTCACACAATCATTAAAGTTTAAATGTTACAGTAGTCTAGTAGGTAAGCCAGTGTACAATAAAATAAACAATGCGTTTGCTGTTTCCGTCCGTGTCATCTTGCAAGTGATCAATTTGGTCTTCACATCACAATCAGTAGCAAACCGCGCTTTCACTCGGGATTCCAACCGCGCTGAGTTTGAGCCCACGTGACATTAGTGACACGGTGTGCTGCTCACGTCTATTGTATCGCCTTTAACACGAATCATCGCCACATTCAAGTAAGACATTTGTCAGCGTTACGGGGGGGGGGGGGGGGTCAATGCTTTGTAAAAGAAAATGGCGCCTCTCCCTAATACAGTGCTCAATATAAATGGCTACACGACCTTTGGAAAGGAAGTCAACCATAAACATTTCTTGACAATAACATGTTATTGTGTGGAATATGAGTTAAGCAGCAAAATCCAACTGTTTTGTTTTTATCTATCTCAGGGGGCGGCCATTTTGCCACTTGCTGTCGCCTGAAGATGACATCACAGTTGCTCAGCCAATCACAGCTCACCTGTTTGTTTGTTTTTAAGCCGAGCTGTGATTGGTTGTTACCTGTCATTTTCCACTCGACAGCATGTGGCAAAATGGCCGACTTTCTGATATTGTTAAAAAAAAAAAATAAATGCTGGATTTTGCTGCTTAACTCATATTCCATAACGCAATATTAACTAGAATACCGTATTTAGACTCGTGGGGATGCACTGAACATATTATTGTGAAGAATTTTTTGGGGGTTGACTTTTTTTATTATTATTTATTATTAAATATTTTGTGCTAATCTACTGCTAGATTTCCTATGGCGTATACTCCATCCATCCATCGTCAATAGGAGGATGAAAATGGGAGTTTTGTAACACATTTTTCGGGAGTGTTCTCATTTACGTTGAGCGCTGTAGAAAGTCTTCGTTTGACTCCGGCCATCTTATGACCTTTCTGCTCAAAACTTTTCACAGCCGAAGCCTCCCCCGGCCTGGCCGCTAAGTTTTTTTTGTTTTTTTTCTTTAACACCTGAATTCATTTTGCAGCATTTAAAGCAGGACAGAGCACGTCGCCTCGGCAACAGGTGCGCTCCCTGCTGGGTCCTTGCTATGTACAAACAACCTGATTGCGTTTGTCTGTACGTGACAGTAAGGAATCAAGTTTCAATAGTCCTATTACACAAATAAATAATGACATCTGAAAATAGTAAAAACTCTGCGTACATACTCACACACACACACATTTCTGGCTGCTGTTTCAAACAAGATTATTACACACAGAAAAAGTCTTTCCTTGTCTTTAAGTTCCTCACAGCAAATCCGACAAAAGATGTTGCCACTTTTTTTTTTTTTTTTTTTTGCCGGCGAGGAATTGACTTGTATTGGCGCTTGAGAAGGCCTTACAAACGTTGAACTAACACAGGATCTGTGGAGACCCAGGCACACGCACCTGTATGTATGGTGGAGCAAAAAGCAGGAATGACACACAGTAGACGCGTGAACACGCTTGGGAACATGATTCCTAAATGTTCCAGGTAGAAGCATTAAAAAAAAAATAAAATAAATTGATCACTTGCAAGATTTATAACAAAAAAAAACCTACTGTTCTTCATGAATTAAATATATTCATATACCCTTTTTAAGATTTGCAGTTTTGTCAAGTTATCCTGTTTTCTTAAGACTAAACAAACGGGGGAAAAAAAAAAGGGGGGGGGGGTGTCTGATAACTTTCGGAGACAAGGCCATAGCTTATCTGTACCCTGGATGCTGGATGAGAGCGCTTCTACCATCCGCCACCTCCGGCCCCACCCTGCTCACAGGGGGCCTGTGCATCTTGCCCATTAACCCCAGATTCTGATCGCGGAAGTAGGGAGTCTGGAAGTCCCCACCCATGTAATCTGCGCTTTGCATCAGATTAGTCTGGGCAGAGGAGGTGGAGGAGCTTGCCGGTAGCCTATAATGAGGCGCCCCCGGGGGCCCGCATTCGAGTGCGGCGCACCCCCCCGGGACCGCCCCGTGGAATGGCATGGCTACATCCTGAGAGCCGGAGCTGTCACTGTTGGGTGTGGGGAGGATGCTGCTGTTCCAAATGTGGGATTGGAAGTAGGGACCGTTTGGGTAGTGGGCCACGGGGCCCGGCATGCAGTTGTTGTTGACGGGCGGAGAGGGGGTGGGCCTCTCTATAGGGGGCTTCAGCATGTACGGCTGCCCCACGCACATATCTGCAGGGTAGTTCAGTCCCTTAAAGTGGAAGGTGGCGTCCCTGCTAGGTTGCTTGCAACCGTTGGGAATTTGGGGCACGTGGGTCAACTGATGCGGATTCCAAGAGCACATCTTCTGGTGTTGGGGGTTAGCTTGCAACTGCTGATTGGGTTTTGGGTGCAGGTGCTGCTGAGGGTGCTGTTGCTGCTTGAGATCGGTGTGGTTGGAAGGCAAGTGGTTCATGGTCACGCTGGGTAAAGGGTGGGCCCCCACCGGGATGGTTGCTTTCTCTTGAGGGCCGAGGATGCAGTTGTGCGGGGGGAAACCGCCAGCGGGGTTGTGGTGCATGGCGACCCTGGAGCAAGCGCTGATAAGCAGGTTGCGACTGATGGGGCTGGGGTTGGCGATCTGGCCCTCGCACATGGAAGCCGATCCGGCGCCTTGGGCCCGAGCTTGGCAGAATTGGTTGATCTGGTGCACGATTGTGCTCAGGTCGGGCTGGCGGCCCTGGTGCAGCCCCGTGGCCATGGGGAGTGGAATGGTTGAGGTAGAGACGGTCACGTTCGGTGGTGCGTCGCCATCTGGCAGCTTTCGGTTCCCTTCCTGGAACTGCTGCTGAAGGTGCTGCTGCTGCTGCTGCTGCTGGAGGAGGACAGCAGAAGGGACCTGCGGGTGGCCGAGGGCCGGGTGCAGTCTAGGTGGGCCCTGAGAGTGCTGGGTGACGGGGAGAGCATGTCTGAGGCTCTGCTGCGGAGCCAGTGGCATCTGTAGAGTCTGAGGTGCGTCCTGGGCTAAGCTCTGCTGAGGTTGGGGAAGGTTGGGCAGAGTCTGGTGGCGCGGGTTTAAAGTGCTGGTCGAAGTCACTTGGTAGGGGCCCCTCAGGTGGTTCATGATGACTTCGGGGTGAAAGCGAGCCCGGCCGCCGGCGAAATCTTTGAGGATGCCCTTGACGGCGGGCACCTTGACGACGGCGAGGAGGCCAGTCTTGGCGCTGGCCTGAGACGAAGGGTAAGGACTGTAGCGCTGGCCCGAGGTGTCCAGACCGTTGACGGTACGCCGGACGTGATTCCGTTGCGGGACTTTGACACTGTTGGGAAATATTTTGATGGTCAGGGGGTTGTTGGCAACTTTCTTAGCATAGGCATCCAATTCTGCAGGGGTTGGGAATGGAGTAGATCTCATCCTTTGTGTGGTGTCCCCTATGATGGAAAAAAAGAGAGGGAAAAAATATCAGCGAGTGGAAAAGCTGTTATTTAAGAAGAAATGTTTGGTGTTTTTAATTCATTTTTGACGCCTTGAAAAATAATTAAAACCAATTAAATTTCAAAACGAAATCAAAACTAACTAAAATGAAAAATTCCAAAACTATAATAACCCTGTTTCTTACTAAAGTCTTCCTACAGCGAATCAATTGAATTAAGATAAGATAAGATAAGATCCACTGATTGTCACACCCATCTAAGTGGGGCGAAATTTGTTCTCCGCATTTGACCCATCCCCTGAGGGAGCGGTGAGCAGCAGCAGCGCCGCGCTCGGGAATCATGTGGTGATCTAACCTCCCAATTCCAACCCTTAATGCTGGGTGTCAAGCAGAGTGGCAATCGGTCCCATTTTTATAGTCTTTGGTATGACCCGGCCGGGAATCGAACCCACGACCTCCCAGTCTCAGGGCGGACACTCTAACCACTCGGCCACTGAGCTGAGTTAAAAATGAGGAACGCTTCACGAATTTGCGTGTCATTGTCAATTGTGCTTTTTCTTACTACAGTCTTTCTACAGCTAATCAGTAGAATTTGTTTTTTCTTACTACAGTCTGACTACAGCTAATATGTTGAATTTTGCTCATCTGGAGAGGAAGCTGTGGAGAAAAAAAATTGACGTGCTAGAAAAAAAAATACTGCAATTTTGGAATAGGCATACAAAATTTAGTTTAATTCAGTAACTCAACATAATTAAGAGAAAAAAAAATTCCCGTCCTACATATTTAACTCTTTGACTGCCAAAAACGTTAAATAACGTTTAGTAAAATCCTATGGAAGAGTGCCAAAGACGTTAAGACGTTTTTTCAAAACAGAGGTGAAACTAACCAGTTTCTATTGTTGATTACTAAAAAACGGAATAAGGTAGAAACAAACTTTTTTTTCTGATGAAAGATGAGAGTCCAATCTTTCATTTGGTAGTATGTGTGTTTCCATAGTCCAAACACATAATTTTCTATGGACCTTGAAAGATCAGTCAAAATGCTTAAATCGGCTGGCACTGGCGACATCCCGTTTCTGAAAACGTCTGGCAGTCAAAGAGTTAAGGATACCCTGCCGCTTTTTTTTTTAGGGGAACCATCCTGGTAGCTTTTTGTGTCGCATTTACCCGGGCTGAGGTAAAAAGTGGCTACGTGGCAATGACGCTCCCCCGTGGCTGCGTCGGGGAGAAGGAAAACAACGCGGCGAGCGCGACATGACAGCAGACGAGTAATCAGACAGGCTCTGATCTGCGGGGAGACTTTGCCGGCTCCTGTTCGCAGACATTTGTTACACCTGCTAAGCATCCGGGCTAAATTTAACCTCCCAAAGTGACAGTGTGAACATGACGGTGTTTGTACCTGACTGAGTGTGAAGGCGGTTCATTTATGAACGCATTTTAAATTGATTTTTTTTTTTTTTTTTTTAAAGAAAAAGATCATGTAAGATGTTTGCTAATGTGTTGTGTTTTCTGTCTGGATGCCCCTGTTTACATTCTTAATGTCAAAGTTGAGGAAACAAAACAACACATTGTCACATTACGGACAGCGTGCGACTTGATTAAATGGTATTGGATATGGAACGATTTCAATTGGTACGACATAAGTCTCCATGTAAACCCGGCTTGTGCTTCATGCTGGAATGATGCCAGCATCACCCTGGCAGGCGCCGCAGTGGAAAATGAAGTCATTAGATCAGCAGTTAACCATTCTAAACTGTAGCAAGGCAAATTGAAGTGAAGCGACTTTACATTTATTACTATTAGACTGGCCTTTTCGGTTAATGGAACGTAGATAGCGAAAGCAGTTTACAGCGAGTTGATGGAGCAGCAATGTGAAAGGTCTCAGTTGCTGGCAGCAACTCTTGGCTGTTCCACTCTCACAGTGAGCTGACGAGGCTTGAGGGATGAGGCACGGGAGCTCGGAACCGTCTGCACCGGCCAACTGTGCCAACTGGCTAATTAATTCCCCTTTTATTTGGGAATGGGAAACAATGGGCAGCAATGTGCAGGGCCTGCATAGGGCGGCACACGGGCTGGGGGGGGGGGGCTGCTGCTGTGACTTAAATGTCCAGCCCGCTGATGGCAGCCTCATTAATGCCGGGGTCCGGGCCAAGGCGCTAGAGCCGACACCCGCCATCACGTAGGCCTGAGACGTGTCACTGAATAAACGCCAGCGTAAGCAAACGCGGACAGACGCGCACACACAAGGCGAGGATGGACTTCACCTGTCAACCACTGCTAATGATAAATGACCTTTGTGACATCAAAGCTGACTGCAGAAAGACTAAATGGTATTCACATTATTCACAGTGTCAACATACAGAACATACCGGACTTGGCAATAAAACCCAAATTAGACGTGAAAAAGCAAACTCAATGCTGCCACTGTAGTTACCATCTTTTTATTGCTTACAAAAAAAAGGATGTTTTTTTTTTTTTTTGGTTTGTATTCCTTTTTGTATCAGACATACAAGATGTCTGGACTGGACTAGACTGGACTGGACTGGACTGGTCTCACAAGATTTCTCACGAGAATCTGGAATATGAATTAAAGAGATATGCGACTCATTGAGCCATTTTCAACCATAAGGAGATCATATTTTGTCTATAATTAATGTGATGAATTCCTTATTTTTAATGAACAATTAATAACTTTAAAAATACATTTTGCCAAGTGCTGAAGATGACATCACCTGTGCTTAGGAAACAGGTAACGACCAATCATGGCCAAAGCCAGAAAACAAGGTGAGCCATGATTGGTCGTTACCTGTTTCCGGAGCACAGGTGATGTCATCTTCAGTCTACAGGAAGTGGAAAAATGTGTTTTTAAAGGTATTAATTGTACATGAAAAATAATGAAGTCATCAAATTAATTCTGGATAAAATATTAACTTACTGCTGAAAATGGCTGAATGAGTCAAGTATCCCTTTTATAAGCAGCAAAATGCACCCATTTTTATCCATTTCAGGGGGCGGCCATTTTGCCATTTGTTGTCGAATGACTCATCTTGCGAATGTCACATGACCAAACTCGGTGAGCAATGATTGGTTGTTATCGGAGCCCTGAGCCGCTGTGATGTCATTTTCAGTCGACAGCAAGGAGCAAAATGGCCGCCCCCCTCTGAGATAGATAAAAACAAGTGGATTTTGCTGCTTAATTCATATTCCAGAAACGCAATATTAATCAGAAGGCCGTGTTTAGATTAATGGGGGCGCATACAACGTACTATTGTAAAGAAAATTTATGGGTTGACTTCTTTGGCCAAACATTTTAAACAATGAAAAGAAAAAAGGCCAAAATGTTGACGCTTAATGTTGCTTATTAGCATTTTAACCTTGACCTCAAACCTGGATTAATTGAAAGGCTTAAAGTATCAAGGGAGGGTTAATGAGGATATGAGTGAAGTTTGCTGGTGGCGACGGGCGCATCATCTAAGATCTCCAACTAAGCACCTTCTCCAACAGAGAGCAGGGGAAAGGGGCCCGTTTGGCCATGTGTTAATTACGCCGCTGTTGGCACACAAGTGCACAGTCAGCAGGCTCTAATTAGGGCTTCTTTTATTCAAACTACTGTTTTTATTGAACATGGTTTAAGCGGCGGGGGGCCGGGGCGCTCCCGCTGCTGTAAATTGCAAATTTCCACTCAGGAAATTGAGTCTGAAGCTTCAGCGTCGAATTAAGACTGTTGAATTCGGTTAGACGCATGTGGCCCCGCCTCCTTCAAAAGCAGCTGAACGCAGCATGTCATGCTGACGAGGCCAGAGCCGGAAGACATTCAGAGAGGAAAATAACATAAGGAGCAGGAGAAAGATGGCTGCTTTTGATCTCTGTGAGATGCAAAAAAAAAAAACAATAAAAATCTGCCCAGTGGCCTCGCCAGGCTCCGTGTTTGTTCTGCTTGGAAGAATGGAGGACCAGGGGCCATTTCCTGGTATTTGAGACATCCTGCCGGCAGGATGAGCCCTCGTAGAGACCCCCGTTGTATCTTTGTGCACCTGATATACTCCTCGGACTCCCTTTGCTTTTCACAGCCATCATCTGCGAAACAGGCACTCCCCGATGATAAATAGAGCAGCTGCTCCGGAGCCTTGCCTCTGACAGCAACCTGCTAGCTCGTAACTTTTAAAACGACTTCTCTTATGCACAGACGGCAAAGCGCAGCGAGCTCGGTGGTCTGGAGATATTGGCAAAAAATAGAGGGAAGGGGAAAGTGTGAAAGACAAAATCCAGGCCTCTGCGGGATTATAGCGGAAGGATAGTGCTCAAATGGCAACAAAAATAGGAGCTCATTAAGTTAATTTCAAGTGACGGCTAACTCGGTGTGGTTAAGCAGATGTTCCAGGCCAGGAATGTCAAAGCCCTGTCGCAAAATGATTGAAGTCTAAATGATTCCCGCATTTTTTGAAGCATGACTACTAATGATACTTTTAACTCATTCACTCAGGGACATTTTCACTGAAGCAACCCCCTTCGCTCTGTTTTACGGAATTTTGACAGATTTTGCCACGTCCACAGAATATTCTGTTCTATTGCTATAAAAACATGGAAACTGCCAAAAGAATGATTAGAGTCTCTTCTAAGTATATTTATATCGTTTTCCGTTTTGCAGCCATTAGCATTAGAATATAGCTAAGTTTCATCATTATTCGCATACCTGTTGAAAACAATGGCAAAAAGAGCTTGTTGCAAAATGGCCCTGGCTGATCTCTTATACTCTGTTGCCACCTGCTGGCCAGTTTTTGTAATAGCTACATTGCTTTAAGCGACTTCTTCATGTCAGAAGCTGCATCAAAGGCTTCCGTATGCTCTAGCATAAATAAATAAAAAAACTATAAATACGTTTTTGGGAGTCAAGGACAAAGTATTAAAAAACGTATTTATATGTTTTTGGGTTTGAATTAGTTAAAAGCACAAGCCGGACAGACAGTATGAGAAATATGATGATGGGATAAAAAAAATGGCTTGGAATTACACATCCAAGACCAAAAACATACTGTGAGAAGCACAGCACCGAAAGGGACGGAAAAAAAACAAAGCGAATTTCATTTTCGCCCCCTGAGTTTGGATGCATCTTGGTGAGCGGCACAAAAGGGGTTAGCGGGGAAAAGAGTCCTGCTGGTGGCGGCACCATGTCACAAGCCCGCCTGAGTGAGGCAACAGACGCTGGCACTTAGCAGACTCCCTCGTGCTTGCTGATCTCCCAGGGGGTTGGCTGATTACGGGGATTGTGAAATTACAGTCCTGATGAGCTGGAGCTTTTTGCGACCAAAAAAGTGCCATATAAATGGGTCACGCTGAGTTTTTACTGAAGGGGGAAAAAAAGGAAGCGAGGTATTTTTTTGGGGATTGAATGGAGCACGGCGTGAGCTGTAATCCATGTCTGACAAGCGACTGATTTATGTGGGTGATTTGAAAAGCTACAGTTTCTTTATGATTGGGATTAACGAAGCTAAGGCCATGCCCATGAAAACACAGGTGTTATTTTGACAAAATGCAAATCAATTAGGTTTGTCCTCTAGCTGTATAATGGGAATGTAACTACTTTTTGGCATGTAATGTAACTAATTCTTGGCTTGTATTGGTAACTACACTACAGTAGCAAACTGTTCTCCTTCTCATTTTATAGTCGTGAATGATAAGAGCCAACCAATATTTTTCGAGCCTGATATTGAATACTGATAACAGATTAATCAGACGATCAATAAAAAAAAAATATATAATGTATTTGAATGTGTGTCATATTCATGTTTGATATAACATGCACAATGTTTATTATTATTATTATTATTATTTTAACAAACCATGACTACAGGTGTGTCAGATAGTGACATCACGGTCAATTCCTTGCACAGCTTTCATTTCCCACCTAAGTATTGCTTTTGTTTTGAAAGTAAAAATAATATAATATAAAATATAAAAATAAAAACAATCTGCAAACATCAGCCATTTGGCTGCTTATTGTGGCCGATGTCTGAACTTCTGATAATCGGCCGATTAATCGGTCGGACCCTAGACTGACTGACTTGGGAAACACATTTCACAACACTCAACATTTGCTCTATTTGTGTAAAAAAAAAAAATTCCACGGTTCGAATCATGAACCAGGCTGCTTACTGGCATGGGTCTACGTATGCTGGCACGTTTCGGAACAGACTGGCCTGCTGTGTGGGATGATGCTGCTGGTCGTTCATCACTACTTACATTTCTGAAGTCCAGTGTTCATCTGCGTGTGGGGGAGAAGCTGGAGGGGGAGGTCACCTGGCCCTGGCAGACAGGCCAGCATTTCACACGGACGCTAATGCAACATGGGGCACGCACTTCTCCTCACACTGTGGAAAGGAAGCAAAAAAAAAAAAGAAAGAAAAAAGTGGGTGTTGGTTAGCAATCGAAGCAGTGCTGATTAAAAGAACTTATCCCCACAGGCAGACACCTTGGGAAGTCTGTTGAATTACACACTGATTCGCACCTGGAGCGTCAGCGTAAGGTGACATTTGATGCTGTTAACAACTTGAATTAAACATCAAACCTCTGAAGTAAAATGAGCCTGAGGGGTTAGCAGGCTTTAATGGAGTCCCTCTACTTCCTCGCCCTACATGTCCGTCTGCTTGTAAGACCCGCCCGTCTACCTGCACTTTACCTCTTCCTTCCCGCGAGAACACCCGCATTGCAAATTGATGAGTCGCATACATTTGAAAAGGGACACACTCGAGACGCCCGATGCTGACAAGCTCATCTCTTATCAATACCGCGGGTCGGCGTTTGTTTTGGAGACATTAGACAAGGGAGCCCCGGGTCCAGGATGGAGTGAAAAGAAATGAATAAATGAGGCTACAGCTCCAATAAATGCCTGCCACTTTGCGCAATAACCCTGATGTAATAGAGAGGGAGAAAACGTTAGCCATGCTCCACTTGGCTGACTGCTGGATTCCAAACAACACAGATGCTTGCTTAATCAGCACTAAAGAACAGTCAGGGAGCAAATTAAGTCTAAAGAGTTGGTGCCCTCTCTCCTTTTACTGCATGGCATCAACCGAGTGTGGCAAGTGTGTGCAGACAAAACACGGTCTTATGAGGGAGGCAATTACGCACAAAACAACCTTGGCATGCCTGTGATGGCTTAAAGGTGTCTCTCCCTCCTGCAGGGAAAAAGAGACAAGTATAGGAAAGGGTGACAAAGTGAGACAGGGAGGTGGAAAGATAGAAAGGGCAGGTGGCAGGTTTGGGGTGTGGGGGGGGGGGGGGCAGTGAACTCGCTTTAAAAAGCAGGAGCTCAAAAAGGTCAGGACGACAGCTCATTTAAATCCTCCTGGCGAGAGGAGGGGAAAAAAACAAGCCTTAATGAAGCTGCCACTTTTTACACAGATACCTGAGAGCGTTGCACCTTGGGGTGCTGCAGGGACACGGTGGCAGTGTTGGTAAGGAGAAAAAAAAAAAAGAGGCTAGATTGGTGGGTGTCAAGTGATAGATGTGTTTGTTTGACGCTGCATGCACAAAGATTTCTGATTTACAGCCCCGGACCACCATATGGCAGCAATCCCTGCTCTCGATTCACTGTGTCACCCTGCATTAACTTTAATTGGTCTGATATGTTATTCCCCCCCCCCCACCCCCACCCCACACACACAGCCTTGGAAGGAGTTTAGGTACACAGCGCCTTGATGTCAGTAGGCAGGATTTCCAGCTCTCATTTATCGGGGTGCCAAGATTTCCCATAAAGATAACAGCAATCTCTCTGACAACAAGCAGCGCCCGGGTTGGAAGAAAAACACGTATCAAATACAGCGCCGCCTTTGCCTGGGCTTCCAAAGCCCAAAACGGTGACAAGCCGCTTTTGATTGATGCCGCGGGAAATAAAATGCCAGCGTAAGGCAGCACTGAGTCTGTTAAAAGGACACGCAGACGCCGGCCCACTACAGGCGAGAAACAGCCACTAGGCCATCAGTCCACCCCCTTCCTGTCTCCCCCACAGCGCCCCTGAATGTCAGAAAACGCTGCAGTGGGGAGCGGCGGCGGCAAAGGTCAGCCTATGGTAATGCCCCAGCTGACACGCCGCCTTACAGCGCTGGGTGAGGAGGGAGGGGGGGGGGAAAGCCAGCCGTCAGGATCAGCACCACTGCCTCAGCAACTCGGACATTTACATGTGGATCTACTCCATGTCACATTTCCACCGAGCCCTTCCTGTATCAGCTTGCCAGGGTAGCGCTCGGAATGGCTTTCATTTCACTGCAGCTTGTCAAGGGTAAGCTGGTGCTACAAAGATAGCAATGACATCTTATCAGTGCAACAGAGCAACGAAAAGGGACAACGGTGGAGGGCATGAAGCGTTTTGGTCTCGCTTACGTGTTGCATAAGCGGCGGCTAGAAATGATTGGTTAATTGGAATTCTGTGCCTAGCAAAACTCGAATATTCACTATACAACCATCGGGTTTTGAAAGGCAACATAAACATGTACAATATAAATAAGACCCCTGGGTTACCCCTTTTCCATCCGGAATGTTTGGTCATATAAACGTGACCGGGGTACCTCCTTTGAAAGGAACCTTGGTTTATGTTCTGTGCATGCTCTAATCTTGTGCGTACATGAGCTACTTGTATGCGTGGCGGCCATCTTACGTTGCTACTCGCCATTGATTTGTCCATGTTATTTTCTGTCTCTATTAGGGCTGGGGTGGGCCAGTTGAGAAATGTATGCAAATGTCCGCTTTTCATTGCGGGACAAATAGGAGGCGGAGTGCACCATGTTGTTAGCGCCACTGGTAGACCACGGACCGTTCCCAAGTTGATCGCGAGGGGTGCAGGTAGGGGGAAAAAAGTGGGGTTTTGCATATGTGTGTGTGTCTTTGTGTTTTAACCTCTTCGGACCCATAGATAATTGCAGTAGACATGACATATTTTTGCATCTAAATCAATAAAAACGCATGATTTGGATGATGTCAACACGTTCATGATTGGATCCTAGCTTAACCAATCCTCAATCGCAAGTTGATTTGAATGATGTTCATGTTAAAAATGTTACATATGTTTGGTAAGTTTACAGCCCGTTACAGCCATACTATCCTGGCGTCCACCATAACAAATAAAAACATGAGATAGCCTCCCCCCAAAATTCCATGCTGTTCAAAACCAGTAAAAAAACAAACCACTGAAGGTGGTACAATAAAAAAAAAAAAATAGAGATATCGATTTTTATTTTTTATTTTTTAAGAGAAATGTAGGTCAGCTTTTTACATACCTCACTTCCTGAGCCTCGGCCCGCCCAGTACTTTAGCTCACTGGCAATGCTTTAGGCTTGCAACCCTTTGCTTAACTTAACTATTCATAGCGCACCAAAACAAATTGCAGGACATCAAAATAGATACCAAACAAATAAGTAAACAAACAAATCACAGAGTGCTATTGAACTTTACCAGGTTATAGTGAGAGCTGTCCCTAATACTACGACCCAGACGACCCAGATAGGGACCGAGCCGTCTCTGGCACCACTCTGCAGGTGGTAGACCGCATTTGACTGGCTTGGCTGCGGGCTTCTTCTTCTTCTGGATTGCCCTATGACCACCAGGCAGGGGGCTCTGTCTGGTCTGAAGCCTCCAGCCATCATCCCCTCCAGACAAACTGGGGGTGGGGGGGGGGCTTAGTGGCCTTTGTGATGCAGGGACACAGCTCGCTCTGCTGCCCTGTGTGGAAACCGAATTTCATCCGTGTAGGACGGCGTCCCAGCCAACAGAGCAGGCATCGCTTCAGTGGAGTTTAGCCAGACATCTCCCACTATCGGCCCCGCGCAGACCGTCGACACAGGGTTTTCGGAGTATTGTGACTCGGCAAGTCGCCACTGGCGACACAAACACAAAAAACACAAACGTGCGAATAACTGAGGCTTGCATTTTCAATAATGCCACAAAACAAAAAAAAAAAGCAGGGCTTGAGCAAGGGAAGTCGTGTGTTGTGTCAAATTGTTCCCATGGAAGCTGACCTATATTTTATTTTATTTTAGCGATATAAAGAACAAAGTAGAAGTTGATAAAGAGAAGTAGCAGCTGATGTGGAAAACATTTAGGGAACCAACTTTGATATTCATTACAGAGGAAATCAAACAGATGAAATTCACCAGCATTTATAAATAATGAAAAGCCAAAGAAGCTCATTCCAAGTAGACATACAGCTATATAAATAGATAAAAACAACAAACGAGGAGAACTTAACAGTGGAGCAATATTTGCAGCTTTCTATGCCAATTAAACGCAAAAGCAATTAGGAGAACCAAGTCACCATGTTGTTCAGTGCTTGTGCTGCTGCAGGAGAGGAGAGTGCTAGGGGAAGCAGGATGATGTTATTTTAATTGCATGTTTACCCCCAGGTTATAGGTCTGAAATAGAGCCAAGAAAAAAAAGATGAACTTCAATGCAACTACAGTGTGTTGATTCTCTCAGGGGCAGAGAGAGAAATTACAGTACTTCTCTTGCCAGCCGGCTGTGTGAATAGGAAGTACAGAAAGAAAGGGAGCAGGAGGAAGAGGCTTTTTTTTCCCCTCCTCTCTAAAATTCTCAAGCATTCTGTCAAAAGAAAGGGGAAAGGGCTCTTGAGTATGTTAACAAGAAATGAAAACACTACCATGACCTTTGTCAGGCTTTTGCAAACAGAAAAATTTATAGGTGCTAGTAGAAGGCCACTGCAGTGTCACAAGTTTTCTGAATGTGAAAAAATAAAATAAAACCACTGAGACATTTGGAGGACTCGAGCACATTCAGACGAGAGGCATCCTGGACTACGGTTTTGCTTTTAAAGAGACCCTCTTAATCCTGAAACGGGCACTCTAAAGAGTCGTAAATAACCGTGACACGGGGTAGAGCAAACAGATGAAAACCAATTCAAAACAAGCATGTAAAATTTAAGAGGCTGTGAAATAACATTGAGGCACTCGGTCCACCACAATGAGCGAGTAACAGAACAGCTGTGCTGTGAAACTGCTTCAGCCAGTAACTAGTTGATGAGGAGCTGACAACAAAAAAAAAAGGGGGAGGCAAAGTAATGTGTCTTCCGCAGCTGAATATGCCATATTTGGATGGCTGCGTTCAAGACATCTAATTATCAGTCTCTGAAGAGGAGTCTGAAATGTCTTTTCAAATCCAGTGACCGCCAACATTTGGACAGCGTTGATCACTCTCCAAAACGGAAGCGATGAGTTGCGGTGGCGAAAGGAGAGGATTGGAAGATAGTGCGGCAGTGAGGGGCTTGGCCCAGCTTTTCTATCAAGGCCAGGTCCATTTTCAGACCATTAACCGACCCCCCCCCCCGACGGCGACGTGAGGATAGCCAGTCGAGGGGCTCTCTTCAGCGTAGGCCCAGCTGCACGCGTAGCCACTTAAGCCCCGCTCGACTTCCTAAAGTGTTCTAAAAATGCGCAAGGTGAAGAAAGTGTGCTCAGCCTTGCATAGCCCGGTCAAGGTCAGGTGGACAGACTCAAATTGTGGGCAAGGTTCTAGAGTTTGACACACGTTTGCACCTGATGAAATGTAGGGATCCAAAAGTGAGGGCTACCGGCCGAATAGTCGTCTGCAAATCCATCCAGAAGTGCAGCCGGGAGCTCATCGAACAGTCGCTCGACTCAGACATGACAGAATCCACTCTAGCAGGAGAAAATGTGACTACCGAGAAAAAAGATAGGAAGGAATCAAACATTGACTAAATGGAATGATGCTGTGCAAAAATAGTTACCAAGTTGCCACATCACACTGAGGGTCAGTTTACGACTGACTGGAGAGACATTCCATTTGTAGCCTGAAAGCACAAACATCTGAAAGGGGGTGTCTCGTTTGTATGTAAACAACGAAATAGTTATCTTCAAAAAACCCGTGCACATGCTTATGCCTGTTAAGTGTTCAGTGTTGACGTGTCGGTACCACAGAAGCCAAATGGACTACAGGGCTGTTGGGTTTGTGTTGCTCAATGATGAGTTAGCTTATTCCAAAAAGCAGACATTTGCTGTAACATAACAATGAGCAGTGGTGATACATTAATTCACCAAATTCCACTAAATATGGAGACAGAGTGGCAGAATAATGATACGAAGGCAGGGAGATGATTTGTAGCGAATCTTCCACCTTCTGGTAACCGGCAGATGTCAGATCTGACACGTGTCATTATACAGTAATCTGCTTGGTGGCGCAGCCAGATCACAGTAAGGATCAAATGCTATGAAATGTTCATGTCAAGATTATTGTGACAATAATTAACATGGTTATCAACATTACAAATATTGCCAAAGAAACAACAAACAAACCCTAACGCTAACCCGACCATAAAATTATAGATCGGTTACGTAAATTTGGAATACAAAAAAAGTGTAATACTTGCATGGAATTGTGCTAAATAGCTTCAACCAAAACATTCGTGTTCATAAAATTAAAAATCCACACAGATTGTACAAAAAAATTGTACTTTCAGAGAAGAACGTCATATCGCGCTCGTCTGTTATTGGTCACAGGTTGGGAAAACCCGTAATAAAAAGGTATACAAAAACTCAAAAAAAAAAATCTAGCACGTTACAACACAACACAAATAGACTACACTTGAAAAGCATTGCTCAAAAAGGTATTATCGCAATTCAAACCTATCAGACATCTAAAAGCAAGGCAACAAATACTGCGCATGTATGAGAACACAAACTGCTAGCATGCTAACCGGAAGACATCCATAAAGTCAACAGTCTAATCTATTTATATGTCACCGTGATGACTTTAAGCATCGGTGGGAGCATATCAATAAGGACCCGCTCCATCCTGCTAGCTGTTGACGCTATTACTAACAATCAGGATCAGGATCAACTTTATTGTTATTCCGGGGGAATTTGTCTTGAACATCGGTGAATTGTGACGCTACGGCACACAAGGAAAGTTGGCTACGGAGCTGTTTTAGACAACATTGATGATGATTAAAATTGGAAGCTATAATACTACCGGTTTTGACATTTTAACCAATGTATCCGTTTACACAGTAAATAGCTCTGACTATCTCTACTTCAAAGTTTCCATCACATATACCAGAGTCAGACCAGACAACAATGAGCTGAGTCACATGGTGTCAGATACCAGACTGGGGGGGGGGGGGGGTGTTTGGTAAGGGCATGCTCAGAACAACATTGACAAACAGATGTTACGCTGCCGTGTGCATATAAATCTGTGCGATATAATCACGACACTTCAGACGGATACTTGTTTACAACGTGGATGTACTGTTATGGATTGCATAATTGCAATGCAGGCAGAAGGAAAAGATCGAAACAAATTCACAGCCAAAATACATAGCGTGAACATACTTTATGAACAAGTATTGGGACATCTGGCCTTTAGACCTACAGGAAGTGAAAATAGAAGAAAATGTGGGTCTTGATTCCACTCCTTTCTGTAGAATAGATTTAACCCTTCTGAGAAGACATTCGACATGATTTTGGAACTTTTGTCCCAGCTACAGTGGAAAGTGTTTTTACGGAACTTGAGTAACACGATACAAACGTAGTAAGTGTTCCGCCTATAATAAATGGTGTCACCCTGAAAGTGGGCCCAAACTTCACAGCCTGTTCGTTCCAATGAGCCAACAAGCTTCCTCCCGTTTGTGGGAAATAACGTGCTGACAGCTAAAGAGCTGTCGAATTTTTTTTTCCAGGTGGCAGAGTAAAGCCAAATTAGGATGGAGAGGTTTCCATTTGTTAGCAGGTGCATCCATTTTGCGGTCCTCCTCGCACATGCTTCGCCTTGCTCAGTCAAAGCGCTTATGAGAAATTGGACACCCCAGTGACAAATTGAGCCTGCGATTAGAGGGAGAAACAGGAAATCTTTGTTAAGTGCTGTTGATTGGGATTTGGGGGGCGATGCTCACACATCAGAAGTGAGAGAGACTGTGTGTGTGTTTCGCTTGGTACAGATCCAAAAAGCGGAACTAACACCACCGTTGCCTCCTTTACCGTTTCCCCTCTAGATCCAGGTGTTCCCACGGCTTATGTCTCAGCTTTGAGTGCTCCATAAACAAAACGGTATCAAAAGCAGCTGTTCTCGCAAGTCTCTCTCCCACACAGACAAATGCTCCATAGACCACCTCTATTTCCAGTTCTTTCCTATTGACGCGCTCACTTTATTTAACAGGGAAAAATGTCCTACCCAGCCTCAAGTCCCAACCCTGATCTGTCTGTGAACACAGCTGGGCTGATCTTACGTAGCGACTCTGCGAGGTATAAATGGACAAGCACGGAAGACAAATTATCCTAAAAGGGGCTCTTAACTCTTTGACTGCCAAGCGTTTTCAGAAAAGGGATGCCGTGGGTGCCAGCCGATTTAAGCATTTTGACTGATCTTTCAAGGTCCACAGAAAATTATGTGTTTGGACTATGGAAACACACATACTACCAAATGAAAAATTGGACTTGTTTCTACCTTCTTCCGTTTTTCAGTAATCAACAATAGAAAATGGTTAGTTTCCCCTCTGTTTGAAAAAAAAAAACGTCTTTTAACGTCTTTGGCACTCCTCCATAGGATTTTACTAAACGTTATTTAACGTTTTTGGCAGTCAAAGAGTTAACACACAGAAAACCACTTCTGGTCTTTAATACGTTGGCAGAGGGACATTTATAAGGCTTCAGGCTCTTTGCTATATGAAGCTGAGTTGCCCTTTAACAGCTAACAGGTCAGGTGGATTTTCACTGAGAACTTTGCTACACCGGGAACTGCAGTTCTAAAAGCACAAATCCGTCCATGCTGATTCAAAATCCTGTTCTGTGTGTGTGTTCAATAGAGGCTGATCCGCCTCCTTCCTGGGCCTACATAAGGTTGGTAAGGTCAGCCGCCTCCGTGGCAGCTCTGACATTCAGTCTCGCCTGCAGCCAGACCAAACCAGTTTCTCCATGCATGGAATGTTTCTGTGTGCCTGTATGCGAGACGCGTTCCCTCTGCCCGTGGTGTATCACAGGACATTTGTGGTTATCTCCTCCCGTCTCCCATTTGTTTACGGGTGCCTCTCTCAGCCCTTGGTTCTTCCGCCAACAGACAGTGGTTGTGGGCATCGGGCAACGGTCAGCCCACTAATGAGAAAGCCGGTCAAACACAGGCCAAGCATTGCAAACATCTCACCTCTGTGTCTGCATGGGAACATCTGGTCCTCTAAGGACCCTCAGTCTGTTGAACTGTGGGCCCACACAAGTGCTCAGTTGTGTACTGGCGTTGTCATGGCACCAGAATGACTCCTTCACATGCACTGCTTTAATAATCACTTAACGTGAGAATACAGCGCCATTTTTTGGCCTTTGAAATGTCAAACCAGTCAAATGTACAGCCTTTGCTTTTTTCTTTTTAATTCAAGGTTTGATGGTGAATCAAACTTTGTTAAATTTTTTGAAAGTATGCAATAGGTCTAGTACAGAAAAAGTACACCTAATTATTTGTTGGGGGTTGAATAGAATAGACAAAGCCTAACTAATAAAACCCTTTTCCCCTGTGAGAGGGATACAGTCATATGAATGAGCTCAGCTAATAAAACTCCTTTACATATCTCGCTCTCCCACTTTCTTGCATCACACAGATCTCCAGCGGCCATCCAGTGACTCAAGACTGATGAGGCATGCTCAAAGGTCTATGCCATTGAACAGAGCATTAATGCACCCAGCAGCAAATTTCTGCCATCGACCCCCGTTCCTTGCAATAAGGACAGCACCATCAATCAGGCTGAGATAGCCGACACCAGGCGGGGGTTGATAAAGCAGGAGACTTTGGAGCTAATGACAAAATGGACCTTGTAGATATTGTAACGTGTCAGCCTTCTTAACATGGAAAAATAAAAATAAAAAAAACAGCACTTGCTGCATCAAGAAAGAGTGCTTCTTGTGTTCTAAATCCAGCTGAGACTCTCAGGGATCTTACTCGGGACGGTTCCTGACCCTCCCAGAAGCCTTCTGTTCTCACACCAATGCTTTTTGGGAGTGACCTTCAGGAGGCCCACTAGTCCTGCTAATTGGGGTCTCTTCAGAGCACAGTGGTCGACCCTCCAAACAAGAGTGGAGGAGGGACCGAGGGGGATAGAGAGAGTGAGAGAGGATTGGCCTGTGCTAACTGCATGCAGGAAACAGCCAAAAAAGCATGTTTTAAACTCATTGGGAAAATATGGCAGGAAACTCATGCAAATATGGTAGTGACCTTTTTTTATGTATCAGCGGGATGCAAGTTGCCTGTTTGGGGAAAATCATGACACAGTAACTACTTTAACTCATTCACTGCCATTGACGGCTATTGATGTCAAAAATTCATTTGAACTATTTCTATTAGTTTTCACTTTTTTCCCCCCACTTTTGTTAACAAGAGTGTGACGACAATAAAAAAAAGTATAGGTTTTCATACTCTTGTTAACAAGAGTGGGAAAAAATGTGAAACTACTAGAAATAGTTCAAATGAATTTTTGACGTCTATAGCCGTCAATGGCAGTGAATGAGTTAATAATCAAACTGCATCCAGCATAAAAACTGTACCAAACAAACCATTCAAGTGACTTGCTGTGGCAAGCCAGAGCAGGGGAAAAAATGAAAGTCACTTATTCTTGTTGCTTATCTCATCTCTCTATTTAGAACATGGAATTTATTGAAAATGGAAGATGAATGTCTAACTTCGTACAATCCATCCATCCATTTTCTTAACCGCTTGTCCTCACAAGGGTCGCCGGGGAGGGGGCTGCAGCCTATCCCAGCCGGCTTCGGGCAGTAGGCAGGGTACACCCTGAACTGGTTGCCAGCCAATCGCAGACTTTGTACTACCATGTGCATAAACACATTTGCGGCTACGGCTCTGACTAGTACTGTCAAATTGCTTGTGTGCATCACAAACTCCCCTCAATGCAGGTCATGTCACCAGACTTCTTTTTTTGTATGTTGCCAAAATATTTTGGGATTTTCGTAAAAGTTTGCAAATGCAAAAACGGGCCCAAGTTGACTCATCACACAAACATGTGGAAGCTAATCTACTAATCGGCAACACACAGAATTGTGTCTGCAAAAACAGCAAAACTGCCACGCCGTTTATTTAGTAGGATGTGAGAAGAGTGTAAGCATCCATTTAGCACGTGCAATTTGATTGATCAAAATTCAAACACAAATTTAAAATGATTCAGCAAATCAGCAATGCAATTTTGGAGTTTCTGAATGATCTAACTTGGGAGTCAGTCACAAGGAGGAACACAAAGTTAAAAAAAAAAAAATCAATAAATACAGCAGTCTCCACCGCTTTGACAGCCGCTGCCAACAGCACTCAATCTTTTAGATGGAGAAAACATACAATTTAGTAGCCGCTATTCGAGACAATAGTAAGATTTCAATCATGGTAGCTCACATGCAACACGCCCACCAGCAATGTGTGCAATCGGTCATGGTGTGTTGACACCAGAAGTGAACTAAACTTTCATCTTGTGTTACACACCTGAGTTTGGTCGTGGGAGTTGTGTACACACCACAAAGTTCCAGCTGCACACACACTGACTGCCCACAACTCGATAGGCCATTGCGATACAGTCCGACGAATCTGTGGCAAGATATGGAAAATTTAAACGCGGGCGAATTGACGAAAAAGCAAATTGCGTCATCGTCAATCCGTCAGTATTTCAAGCCGAGCCGTCAATCCGACATTAGATTGCGCGGGATGATGAGCGTCCGCTAATGTTTCCATCATTCGAGGTGGGCACCCGACAATGTTCCGTCAATCCTCATTAATCACTCCGTCACCAAAATGGGACGTCTGTCATTGACAGATTGCCAAATTTATTGACGGATTAATGATGACAAAAAAAAAAAAAACCTTCCGTCCATGCTAAATTTGTAAATTTTTCGAAGTTTCCCGTCAATCGTCAACAAAATAGGCGTCCGTCATTCACGGACCTTCCATCAATATTGACGGAATGCCCACCTCTGGAAGGTTGTTTGCACCATCCATTGAAGTCAACCAGATCATTAAGTGGAAGAGAGAACTACGTGGCACTAGCTTGACTGTCTCCCAAAGAAGGGTCAAATGAGTGAATACATGCTTTATATGATCTCTTTGACTGCCAGACGTTTTCAGAAAAGGGATGCCATGGGTGCCAGCCGATTTAAGCATTTTTGACTGATCTTTCAAGGTCCACAGAAAATTATGTGTTTGGACTATGGAAACACACATACTACCAAATGAAAGATTGGACTCTCATCTTTCATCAGAAAAAAAAGTTTGTTTCTACCTTATTCCGTTTTTCAGTAATCAACAATAGAAAATGGTTAGTTTCACCTGTTTTGAAAAAACGTATTTTAACGTCTTTGGCACTCCTCCATAGGATTTTACTAAACGTTATTTAACGTTTTTGGCAGTCAAAGAGTTAAGAAGAACTTAAAGTGCCATCATTGCTCCAGTTTCGATACAAATGCTGCCACTGCAAAATGCATTGTAATCACTTAGGGGGCTCGTTTGTTTGTAACACAATCTCTTTATACTTTTACTTTTGAGGCAGCTAAACCACAAGCCCAAGCTTCTGCCTGTATTTCATATAAGTTTGTTCATTGGTCTGCTCTATTTTTGACTGGCTACAAGTCTGTCAATTTGTTAGGCAAGATCGGTTGACAAGAAAGTACACCTTTCCTAACAAAGAAAGAAAACATCTGCAAGACCAGTTTAGGTTGCTGAAAGGGGCCTTGAGTAAGGCAGATGCATATTAATATTATCCTCGTGTCATTACAGTTATGGAGGAAGAAATGACAGAAGTCACTTATCATCACGTCATGGTCACAATCCATCAGTGTGATCAACGCTTACTCATAAAAAAAAAATGGAAGACCGAGTCCAAGAGTACAAAAGATGCCCAGAGGCTTAAAGACGGCCGAGGCTCAGTGGAATCGTTTTGACAGTAAAAAAGGTACCGTTAAAATAAACACAGTTAATGAGCTGAGAATAAATAGGTGCGGGATAGATCCGGAGAAGATTTTGCGAAGAGGGTGGCCATGAATAGAAAGGTCCGCATTTAATTTGCTAATCCATCACTGCAATTGTGCCGGGTAACAAAGGCGGAGAGAAGAGTCGGGGGGGGGGGGGCATTCAGAAGCAATGGAGCATGCTGAGGGCCGAGTGTGTGTGGTTCTCCATGGAGCAGGCCAGGCCACAGCCTGTGGCCCTTTGGCCCTAAAAGCCTAGCCGGCGCTTGAGAGAAAAGGTCTCCGATGAGCTCAGGGCAAGCAAGACTAATCTCTTCATGTCCGAAGAATTGTTTAACTATGTTTGACTGATTAACCCAAAGCCCTCCCCGTTCCAGTTGCAATCTATTTGTCCAATCAAATCTTCGCAACTCATCACTCTGCAGCATGAAGAGAGAGGAGCGGGGGAAACAAAACAAATCTATTTGGAGGATGCTTTTTTAGCATCAAAATGCACACGGCGCCGCCGCTCGCATTAAAAAGAAAGGTCAGGGCAATGCTGAAGCGCTCGCAGCACAAACTGTACCGTCACACTGGCTTTTAGCAGCTTGGTGGGAAAGGGAAATTTAAGGCACTCTCCCCTGCGTGGAAACGAGGTTGCCAGGAAGATTAACCCAGCTTCCTTTTATAGCCTCTGAGAAGAGGTTAAATCACATATTACATTGCCTGAAATGTCTCAGAGTAATTAGATCAAGAATATTACTCTCTCCTCTTCCTCTCGCAGACTGCAGCTGATCAAAGCCTAATGATGGTGTCAGTGCCTTTGGCAGTACTGGCTGGATAAATCTCCCCATCGGGACAGCAATCTGTCAGAGCCCGCGAGCTGTGCTAAACAGCACAGGACATGAGCGGAATGGTGCTTGACAAAGTCGACTAAACGAACCACATCCTTTACCGCTAAGCTTTCCATCAGCGGTGCAGCATTCAAATTCATAGGAATGATTAAAGCTCTCTTTGTTTTGGCTCCGGCCTGCGCGTTTCTATGTACACAGTCAGCCGATATGTACACAAGGAGAAAGACGTTGGTGAGGTGCACCTACCAGACCAGACCAGACCAGACCAGATCCGAGCAGCACCTGGTCTGGTGATGGGGTGTAAGCGGGGCTACTGGCTATTAATTACAGAAAGCCGACACTCAAATCCCTGCAATGAGACCTGGGAAGTGAGCTACTCAGCAAGACGAATGCTTGCCTGTCACACAGCAACATGACCTGCCTGAGGACTCCTTACACATGAATACTTACAAGAATGTCTTTTCAAATTGGGCCCCCACCCCACTTCCATCCTCGTCTCATTCCACGGATGTAGCGCTACTTCAGGGGATGTTTTCTGACTAATGCAAAATGCTTGTGCAGTGGCGTGATAAAAGTTGACATTTTCCTCTTCTAACTCAATGCTTCCTTTGTAAACAACCGTGTGGTTTTGTGTGTTCGCCGGCTGTGAACACATTACACATGGTGGTCAATTTTATGATCCGCTCTGAAACTGAAAGGGTGCAAACAAAAGGGGGAAATGGCAGGAGATATGCCAATCATTTATCGTTGAAAGATGTCAGACAAAAGACGCCCTAAGAACCTGACAGCTTTTCTTTCTGCGGCATGTTCCACGTCAGTCCCTTCTGCCATGAAAAAAAAAAAAAGGGGCCCCGGAGACTCCTGTGAGAGATCTGACCCAAATCTTAACCCTATACAGGTGGCACATCCTTGACACAGGAAGCCTTGCATGTCTTTCAAGAGCCCCAAGTGAGAAAAGCTCTTTGAGAGTGAATATAACAAAACAAAAAAAAAAGGCAGTATATTTCATCTCCTACAAAAAGTCAACCAGATGAACGCAATAAAATAGCCACGGTTAGTATAAGAGCATCTAGTAAAGGATGTTAAGCCACGATTACCCATTTTTCACTCAAAACGGATCTTTACGTGTATTTTGATCAAGATCATGAAACTAGCTTGCATTTTCAATTTAATCAATGTTTTGGAGAAATCAGTAAACAACAATTCTGTAAATCCTCAATTTCCTTTGCAATATTATTGCACATGTATCAATCATCACAAAAATTAATGCACACCCCTTCTCTTGTCCACTTGAACCTGTAAAAACAGAACCAATCGGCACAACAACAGTTTCGATTTGGTGGAGGGGATAATGGCGTTCCTTCGTAGCAGCTCATATTTAAAGTCAACAAAATCCAAAATATTGTGCCAATGGCTTTTCTATTTTCACAGGTTGAAGTGGACATGAGTGGGGCTGTGCATATGAATTTTAGTGACAATAACCTCTAAAAACAGTTGGGTCAAAAGCAACCCAATTATGGATCAAAAATGGACCGATCCACTAACTTTCTGGGTTGTTTTATAGAAAATAACCCAATTTTTTGACCCAAGTAAAATATCTGACCAATATTTATGAGTTGTTTTACAATAAAAGACGGAGGGTCCAATAGACCCAAGTGGAGGATTGGTCCATTTTTTGACCCACAATTGGGTTATTTTTGACCCAGTTGTTTTTGAAGTGTTGGTTACGGTTTTTGGACACTAGGCGACGTCTAGCAAGCCAGCAAATAATAGCATGACCCCAGCCATAAATGATAGGCGTTGCAACTTTTAAAATGTAATCACTACCAAATTTGACATTGCCCATTCAACGGTCCCTTTAAAGTTTGAACAATAAGTCACTCTAGGTTCACATTTTAAACCATCTTTAAGTACATGTAACAAATATCCTTTTATGCTGCAGCAGAACTTCCTGTTAATGCTGGTATCAAGTGTGGCCCTCTCCTTTTAAGACAATAACAAGAGTTGAACTATGAACCGTGATTAGAGCCAGCATCCCCCCCCCCCCCCCCCAAAAGGGTGACAACTGCGCCACTGGACATTCCAGGAAACGACACTTGCTGAAGACATAAACAACTTGGGCTAGTTGAAGGGCTGGACTGATGCTTACAGCCTCGCTAAGTGCTTTTCAATTCACGGCAGTGGTAGTATTTCAGAAGGGCATTGAGAAGGGGGGGGGGGGGTGGCTGCTGATGCCACAAGTCTCACTCATACGCTGGACAGACTGTCTGGAAAATGTAGGTGTCAGAAGCACTGCCTGTCTGGAATAACGACTCTGCATAAAGAATTGTTGACTGAAAATTGGGCCGACTTTTTAAGTTCCTTTAAATAAAAAAAACGATAGACTTGTGTAGCGGAACTGTTGAACACGACATAGGAATTTGGACGTGGATTGGCTAGGTTCACGGCTATCAGGGAGAAAAGAGCTCTGCATTTGCTTCAAACAGCCCATTGAATGACATGGCAGAGATTAGCCTGTGAAGGTCACAATCTTAGCCTATCCTTTCAGCTGCTTTTCCCAACACAACCCCGGGGCCCTTTCCAACAACAGGAAGAATGTCATCTGGTTACTTTTCAAGGCACGGCGATACCATTCACTATAGCCAACAATGGGCGCAAACAGGACCAGAGGGTGAGGAGGTTATAAAGAGCCCCATTCTAAGTGCCGCCTGCTCTCCAGCGCGCTGCACGCACACAGAGAAATAAAAACACACCCACACACTCGGGCCCGGGGAAGGGTCACGGAAAAGGGCCAACTGACTCCTCACCTCGGCAGCTCTGTCAAAGGAGCCTCCACAGCTTCCTGGCACAGCTACAGTATAGCCTCCTCCACCGGTCAGACCTTTTGAGACATCCCATGATTACATACCATACTTGTATGGGTTATTTCGTCATAGCAAACAGGAGGATGAAAAGCATCAAGGCGAAATAGAGCAAAAATACTTGGCTGTAGTGCTGTGCAATATGGACACAATTGTATAACCTAACAACCTGAAACTGTGTTTTTGGTTAAAATTACATGAAATGAATGCTAAATTATTTTGTCCTCTATTAATTTATAAAACACTTTCAACACAATAAAACAACATTTTAAAAATGAATAAAAACAAAACAAACAAATAAATACCACGCAAAATATTTGGTCCTACAACCAGATTTTAGTGCAAAGAATTAAATATAAAAAATAAAGCGTTTTAAGTAAAATTCTAATATGCCTACCATTTAACCAGTGTTAAAAAGTTGAGTTTTAGGAACGCCCCCAGCCCTATACTAACGGCCTACGAGCTGTATATGTCTAATCTGTACATATACCGTATAATTTATACAGTAGTCTGCTCGTGAGATGGGAGGAGCAAGATGGCCGCCCTGTCGCTTCAATTGCTTGCACGGGGCGCGTGTGGGCTATCCAGTCATATATTCAGATCAGTGGAAAATAAATAAATAAACAAATAAATAAATAAACTACAAGACTGATTCTTGGGAATACCACACTTACCAAACCCGACCGACTGTTCCGAACAGGAAGTTCAGACAGTGGCGGTCGACAAGCTGTGAAGCTTTGATAATTGATCTTGCAATGAAGGTAGCTACGCTACGACGACCGTGACGCACTTTCGTATTTTGCCAGTAAATAGCAAACTTATATAATATTCTCTGTTTAGCTTCCACAAGCGCTTTGACTGGAGAAATAAGTACTGGTAAATGTATTGTGAGGACCGTAACTGAAAATGCACTTTTGGGGCAATTTTGGATGGAAATTTTCTGTGCATTTGTAAGACAAACGATAGATGGGTTATATTGTATAGTAGACATTTTTACATCGCATGCTGATTGATATATGTCCATGTCTCCGGCTGTCTCAAAACTGCATTTATGCTGACCAAGAACATTTGACTGTTTTTCCCATCTGCTTTTTGTTCCGGGGCATGTAATGTCAGTTGGAAAATTTTATTAAAAAAAAAAAAAAAAGTTTCTGTCAATTGAAATTATCTTCCTCATAGTCAAATTAGTCAATGAAGGAAATTTAGCCAAATCGTCATCGCTAATTACGAGTCTCGGAAATTTGGCTACAAATATAAATTATGTCAATACCTCAGGCTTATTGCTATCACATGTGAATTTGAGATAATGGGGGGAAAAAATCAAAATATGAATCAAAAGTCACGCAACTCAAGCCTTCCATTAGACAAATAAAGCTCAATCTTGTGACGCATCCTGACATCATTTGTTATTCTCCTTGCGAGGCCTGTCCCGAAAAAGGATTTCAAACAGAGGAGAAATTCACTCTCTAATGAAGCGTTTGAAATATTAAAAAAAATAAAGCCCAATTAGCCGACAGCCTTTTTACATTTCCTCCCCCCCTCTTCTAATCCTCTGGAAGCTTTATCTAACGTTTGTGCCAAGTATGACACATTGAACTCGCTGCGAGTGTGAGCGTATACGTAAAGCTTCACCGGCAGCGGCTTTACTGGTGCATTGTTTGTGACCCCCGCAGACTGGGTCACCCTCAGAGCACTCTGCAGCTCCAGCTAATGATGCCCTGATATGTACGCTTGGCAAGAACATTGGGGGAAACTACAGCAACGGACACGATAATGACATTTATTAGCATTGCCTAGGATGTAATATGTGGCTGGCCTTGCCGTCTCTTATTAGAGCGAGAGCGTATTTTGGGGGGGTGGAGAGGCTCAGTGATCTGATTGAGACTGCCTTATCTTGAGCCATAAAGGGAACGCCGCATCTGGCCTGCTCCTCTGCTGCTGATGGAGGCGGATAAACAGCTCTGTTGTCTCCAGTGACTCCGTGGAGGCTGATCACACCGAGATGCCCTCGTGCCTTCCCCCCCCCCCCCCCCCCCCCCCGCTGCTATGTCGCTTGTTTCTGCCGTGAATGTCACAGTGAGGCATGCATTCTTCCACGATTGCCCTCCTGATGAAGACACAACAATTGGTAAAAAAAAAAAAAGCCCTCTTTGGTCTTGGGTGTTTGGTTGCAGCCTTGTCTGGCTTGGGGCTTTCGGTTTGAACTAAGAGATTTATTTTTTTATTTATTTTGTCAGCGCTAACATCCAAATCCTCACAGAACGAAATAAAAAGCACCAACGTGCATGCTAAGGAAAGCACAGTGCCTGAATTCATTTGGCTAAATACCTCGTACAAAGCAAATGCCATATGACCCCTTCAGGTCATTTCCTGTCCACAACACCCCATTTGCAAAGACCATTGGCTCCCACTTTTTTTTTTTTTTCCTCACCCGACCTATTTTTGACCTTCACACCGTTGTCTTGAGAAAAAAAAAAAAAACACCAAACATCTGCTTCGTGCCTGATACTTCACTCTACCGCAGAGAACACACAGGAAAAAGGCAATATGGGGACAACCCGCACTTCAAAAACTACCAAGGTGCAGAAAATAAAAATCTCCTATATATGCACATAAAATTCACAGGCAACACCTGCTGGAGATTTAACATCCACTGGGCCCTGCAGGGAAATTAGGTTTGGGGAAAGCGCCCGGTTGCACATTTCCAATTCAAATACCACTTTTAATCATTCTTGTTCCAGAAAACATGTGCTAGTTAGCCGGGCTGTTTCAATCAACAATAACAGGGGAGGGGGAAAAAATGACGAAAGGCTAATCGCTGGTATTTAATGAGCGCAGAGTGCCTGCAAGTTCTCGCCACTCTTATTCACAGCTGCACAAACGGTGACGTCTCAGACATAAAGTAGGGCTTTGATATTGTCCTCTTATTGCTGCAGTCTTAATGTTGCGCAGCAGATTGTTCTGCTGACAAGTGCAGGACCTTCTGCAACATAAAGCATGTGGGCCTGAATGGGAGCCACTCAAGAACAATTGCTTTTACTTTGCGAGACCAATCAAAAGGTCGCTCCTGGTTTAATCCGGTCAATTTAGCATTTGGAAAGCTGTGCGCGGAAGGATGTGGGTTCACATTGTACTCCGCTCACTGCCAGGATTCCGCTCAAGTGAGCTGAAGAAGTGGCTCACCCATACCCAATATTTACCCCTGCCAAGGAGGCTGTTCATAAGTATGTTTTTTTTTTTTGGGTGGTTGTTTGTTACCCTTCTTGTCTATTGTTTTTCATACAGAAACCTAGTTTGATTTGTAATATGTTTTATTTAAAGGATAGTCGTATTAAATCTGGTGAAAATCTGCTGACTGATGATGTGATTAAAAGTAGGTATGAGCGACTACCGATACTAGGTATTGTATCGGGCCGATACCCGGCCTTTTTTTCAAGGTATTGGTACTGGTGACATCGGCTGCCCTCTTTTAGCCTTTTAGGAACTAGAAATTAGAAGAATAGAAAATTGACACTAATTTCATGCAATTTTAAGGACACATCTCTAAATCTCTAAAATGATCTGTTTTTATCTGTCATTGTTTTTGGGGAAATTTTATGTATCAAAAGAAATAATGGCATAGGTACTTGCTATTGGTGTTGAGTATTCGTACTGAAAAATTCGGTCTGAAAAAAATTGGTATCGTATCGAAAATCCCTAGTTCTAAAACGTGTTCTTCTTTTAAGAAAGTACACACATTGTAAAATATATATAAATACGTATTTTGTTATTTTACAATGTGACTATTGCAGTGGTTAACTGGTTTAAGAATGTTACATTTGAATTAATTTAATTTTATGATTTTCTATAGAATGTTTGCAATTGTTTCACCCCCCCCCCAAATGAGAGATTTTATATATATATATATATATATATATATATATATATATATATGCTATTCTTTTGTAAATGGTGCATGTTTTAATAAAAAATTTTTTTTTTTTTAAATAATTCTTAACTGTTAAATTCATGTTGTTATGCTTATCTTAATAAGTACAAGAGGCTTAAAGTTCATCATAGATAATTCTGTTTGGATCCAAGGTAACACAAATTTCAGGTGCTGATAAGATTTGGCATGACGGATGTTTTAAACCTTGGCATGCTGTTCATATTTCTTTTTATTTCTACTAAGCCTTGTATGCATGCACGCACACACACACACACACACACCGAAGGCCAAAAAAAGCCAAGATGCTGCACTTTAAAAAGCAAACAGGCCTCTTCTGCCTCCACTGTAAATCAATACATTCCAACACATTTGTCAGCAGCTGGCAGCAAAGCCTAAAAGCAAACTTGCTTTTCTGCCCTCAAGCAAAGACTCTCGGTTTTGTGGTGACAGGTCAAAGAGTCAGCACATGACTCATGAACGACTGGCATTTCCCTTTGGTGGAGAGCACTCATTTTCAAGCGTGCTGACCAGCGTGACGCGAACAAATGAACCAAGCGATCCTGACATTCAGTCTTGACTGCTAGCTTCGCAGCTGATAAGCAAAATGCACGGATCACTTTCAGACTTAAGCACGAGTTGGAAAACATTCACTGCCGCACGCGGAAGCCGACCAAAATTTGGGAGTGAACTCATACAAAACATCATCATTCATGACCAAACGGCCAAGCGCTAAGTCTGTTTATTTACAGCATTGTTTTGTGAAGACTATTCATCAGGATTTGGGTTAAGTAAGAAGTCACAATGATATCCAAACAGCAGAGATGACTGCTAACACTAAGTGCTAGATCGCCTGCTAGCTAAGTAGCCACTGACGGGCTAGCTTCCATTGTAACTTGAGCATGTTACCGATACACAACATTTTAAAGTTACAAATGGCAAACGCAGCAGCAGAAGACGCTCATTTACACTCACTTCCTGGTTATCATTTAATGGTTTTATATTTGGTATCTAGATTTTTGTTTATACAAATATTTACAATAGTTATAACTAAAGTTTAGCCATAGTATTTTCTGCATTCAGTAGCTTATATGCGTTAAATGTGTTATTTCCAGTATTACCTGATTTTATGGCGCTGACAGGCCGACAACAACTTACCACGGAAAATTTTATTTTGAAATTCAATCGGAGGCTCCTGAAATCGTTAATGTTCAACCTGCCCTGGGCAAGCCCTGCCGTAAATAGCAAAAATCTGCAAGTAATTAATTGCCTTAAACGATTTCAGCGCCAAGACACCAAAAGTCAAACTGTAGTTGCTTTGACCTGATAACCCAACAGCGATTAGGTGAGTTTTCCAGACAACAGAGGTTCCAAAAACCCATCTGGGAAAATGCAAATTTGCAAATGCTGACCTGCAAATACGCAGGGGTTCACTACACAGGGTTGTTTGCATCACAATATCCCTGAGTATATACTATAAAGGCTTTATTCTGGTAGAGGTGACACAAGAGCACTTTACAGATGGGAGAGGCCTTACAGTCATTTGTTTCTAAGACCTAATTAATCTTCATTGCGCTGGGAAACATAGCACCCCGTTGCAAAAAGGCTTCCTTCTACTCGATAATTGCACTGAGTCTGGGGGCCTGAGTTTCCCCGACGACACGCTCTGAAATTTAATTATCGGCTCTTTGGAAAATGTAAGCGAAGAAAGCTATGTTGCAAAAGTCTACTTTTGGAAAAGCACAGGCTCAATCTCTGGCCACATCCGAGCTTGTCATCGAGTCAAACAATTGACCTCTGTCATTCTATATGAAGGCATTATTTTTAGCTCAATGCATATAGTTCAAGCGGTCCTCTGCATTCTCCAGCCATAGTCCAGTCTTGGGAATAATTCCTCCCCGTGACATTACAATAAAACGTGACTCTGAGCAGCCCCAAAAAAAAACAACAGCGGTGGCATTAAAATTCCGCCGTGCAAAGATGACTCTGAGGGGGCAGAAACAAACATCGATAGGATCCCATTAGTTAAGTGCGCCCTTAGGATACCCGAATTTGATCAGAGACAGACCGCTTCTCTCCAGACACGAACCATTAGACGCTGTGGTGAAAAAGGGCTGCACCTCACAAACTATCTCTTCTTCTTCTTCTTCTTCTTCGTCACTCCTCTTCCTCCGAGGTCGATGTGCGGCCCGGTGACGTCAACCTTTTGTTATCACCTTTAACACTTGCCTTTGCAGGTGGATAACAAGCCTTCTCACACACACCATCAACAGAATTTTAGCCAACGTCAAAACGGAATCAAACCGCTCCGTGAGGAGATAACTTAATTATGGTTAAGTTAAGCCTTGACAGGAATAGCGTAAGCAACTTTAACCACAGGAGACACCGAAGGGGGGGGGGGGGGGGGCACAACTGAATGAATATGAAAATAATTTCGCACGGAAATGGTTGTTAAACCACAACTGTTGTCAAAAGAACTAGCTAGGCATCTGAATAGTACCAATAAAGAACCGGTTTCATTCAATACTCCTTTGCTTCGAGCGTGAACGCACTGCGAGCTGAAATTACCGTGAAGCCGTCCGCTTGGTTCTAGACGTAGAGGCAGAGGAGCTACAAAGCCGCAGGTTGCTAGTAATAAGAGTGCACTGCCAGCTGAGTGGCCAGCTCCAGGCTAGCTAACCTCCTAGCACGTCTCAAACATACACAGTCCCATTGTTGCCCTCTCCTCCTCCTCGCCTTTTCCCAAAATACGTGCGAGCAAATGTGGCGGAGGTGTCACCGGGAAGGGAGCACGAATAACGCGCAGCAAAGGCACGACTACTTACTCTCCGTCAACCTCTGCGAAAGGCATCGTTTAGTTGGTCGCCATGGTTCAAAACGGACAGATTTACTCCCGTCAGTCTGCGCTGCCGAATCACTGCTACTGCTGCTGCTGCTGCTGCTGCCTCTGCTGTCTGCGGCAGGCAACTTCCGGCGCATGCGCGCTACAGCTCGACGTCTACTCGGTAGTTAAAGGTACAGTCGGTTTATAACAAGTGCATACAGGGGGGTCTTACTTTACGACGGTCTCGACATACATTTCGAGGTTACGTACGAAGCAGCGGCGTAAAATACGTTGTCACGCTCAGTGGCAAAAGCACCAACAGCGTTGTACTTATAGAAGTACTAAAAAATAATAATAACAAAGGTAAAAGTATTGACTCAACATCTGTACTTAAGTAAAAAAAAAAAATTAATCCTGACGTCATATCACCATCTTAAAATAGTGGCCTAAGTCATATTTTGACAAAAGTATTATTATTATTATTATTATTATTATTATTATTATTATTATTAGCAATATTATTATTATTTGGTGCTACACTGGGGCAAGGCAGGCTATAGCCCCGTCATTAATCTGTGTAGCCACTAGCTCTAGTTACGCGACTTCAAAATGTATTTGATATTCTAAAATATATTTATAAATTATTATCCCAGCCCTCCTTTAAAAATAAATAACCCTGCTACTGAAAAGGGGTTTCTCACTCTAATAACCAATAGTGGCTGCTGTTTGTGTTATTTGAAATTAAATGTACTGTACATGCATGAGTGGGAGCCATCAAGTGATATCTTCTTGCATTTTCTAGGGCTGCACTTATCCAGAACATGGAAACACGGTTTACATGAGTGTTTGACTATTGGAAAGCTTTCAAAATCAATTGTGTCACATGCTCGGCGATTTGATTAAAGGTTGTGTTTGTGTATGCTCATGTGTACGAATCCATTTAATCAACGAGGTATATTTGTCCCCTCCAAAGTATTGACGCCAGTTTATTATCAAAAAGAAAAGATAGCTTTGCACTCCTACCAAAAAGCGATATTGAAAAGAGAAACAACATGGTGGTTAACACATCTGCCTCACACTTCTGATGCTCCGGGTTAAAATTTTGGCTTGGGTCTTCCTGCATGGCTGTCGACCCAGAAGGAAGTTCCATCTAAAGATGGTTCACAGGAAAGCCTGCAAACAGGACATGGATTACTACAACTATGTCCTATGGTCTGATGAGATCAAGATAAACTTATGTTAGTTCAGATGGTGTCAAGCATGTGTGAAGAAGATTCCAGTGGCAATGTGTGAAGCTCTGGTAAACGCCATGCTCAAGAGAGTTAAGGCAGCGCTGGAAATTAATGGAGGCCACACAAAAATTTTGTTGCCAGTGGTTTAGCTATTAATGGCTGTATATTGAGTTAATTTGAGGAAACAACACATTTACACTCTTAAATAAGCTTTCATTTTTCAAAGTGTCATTTCTTCAGTGTAAATGTGAATAGCTACCAGTTAAATACACACTTCCGAATGTTGTGTTCATGTTGTTAATAATTATGAGGATGTTTTGCTGTTGCTTCAAGTGAACATTTATTTCACCAGTCGTAGCATGCAAATGCAGTCTCCTGTTAATATATTTCTATACAACGAGATTCTTGTTCTACTGATGAATCATTCCAACAGTCATTGACAGCAGCGACTCCTAGTGGTAACACTGATCATCACACCAAATCCTCATCATCAGCGCCTGCTGAAACCTCCACATTTGGTCATGCACTACAAAACTGACCTTTGAGCTTTTTTTTTGTTGTACACAGAAGCACGTGTGATTTAAAAAAGAACAGCAACACAAAGAAAATTGGTGAGCTAGTTTTAGACCAGGCCTACAGGCTACTACTCATGTGGTCCTTGCGGACGCCATGTTGGTGACCCCGATCTATCATTTTAAGAACTATAAATTCATGTTACTGGAGTTCATGCTTTTGTTTCTTGTTCTTTGTGAGTTTGTTTATTCCAGCTTTGCTATAAGAAATTTAGTCGCTGCCTTTTTTCCTAGTTTTTGTCAACTGTCTTTTTGAGGTCCCTGATGATGTTTTCAAAAAAAGTCTGTTATTTTGGAGACCTGTGAATCATGCTTTTGTTATTGAAGTGTCCAAAGACTGTATGTACGCTGCGATTGACTGGATGGATGGAAGGAGGGACTTTCGGCCAGCCTTCGGCCCGACATTCCTGAAATAAACCATTGCAAATACTCACTCCCATCACCCGGGTTGCACTACATGTATTATAATGCTCCTGCTCAACTCATCCTGCAAGCCTCACTCTCCACATCAGTGAGTGAAAGAAGGGAAAATGCGGCATGAAAGCCCAATCACATGCAGCGCTTAAAGTTCAGCAGGTGGGGAAGCAGCGGTAGCAGCAGGCTCCATCAAGAAATAATACAAAGTTAATGATGCAGAATGGTGCCCACTTTCTCCGCAGCGAAGACGACGTCAATACGGGATGTTAAAAGAACGCTGTTCCCAATTATGTTTTTTATATTCATCGACGACATGAGTGATGATTTCAAAGGGAGGCGTTATTGATTCCCTCGGCAGACAAGTTCCATCGATTGGAAGTCTTTACTTGATCTCCCCTACTGTGAAAGAGATTGTACAATCAGAGAGTGAGTGTGACCTATATGGTTAGTTTGGGGGTTAAATTGGCTCTTTAAAAAAAAAAAAAGCCAGCCAGAGCAAGGACAGAGCAGTGATTGCTGGGTCCAGGGACCTTGGGGGTCTGTCGCATAAGTCGATCGTGATGTTGAGCCATGTCTGATTGATAAGCAGTCAAAAGTCACATACTGGTTCATTAATCTGTTAAGAACGTGTGACAAGGGAGGAAGGGCCTCCTTGCAGTCAGCCAGCTGTGCGCCATCACGCCTCTCGATGCAATCACGGCGTGATGGATGCTCTGATGCACTGACACGTTTTTTTTTTTTCCCCACCTCTGCTCCCCGTTGACATGCTCCCATGGCTTATGTGCTTATTATTCCGTGAACATCGTTATTCCTCATGAGCAGTCATATTTTATTAGTGGAGAGCACTGCCAGTTATTGCATGTCTAATCCAAGCTAGTGTTAGCACTGGAGCATAAAATCTGATACCTGACGTCACCTCTCAAATCCGTCACATGCCCGCGTGTTAATTATACCGAATTGACTGAAATGTCGCAGCAGGGAGAGGTTTTCATCGGAATACGTGAAGCCTCATTGGCAAGTGCTCTTCAAATGGCAATGTGGGCTACAGCTTATGATTAAATGGTCTGCGGGCAAAGCCTTTTTTAGCGAGAGTGCTCTTCCTGAAGGCCAAAGTTAATGCAGTCATATAGAGCAGTCTGGTACACGCCCACGTGAAACGGCCATGTGAGGAAAGCCCTGAGGGGGAGCAGGCCTTGAATGAATGTGAGTGAGGGAGAGAGTGGGAGGAAGGCAGAAGGGGGAAAAGTTTACTGATCCTCAAATATCCTTTTGGTGTCTGCTTTACTTTGAGTTCTGCAGTAAAGTGTCAGGTAAAAGCTCCTTTTTTGTCTTGCTCGTCGGCAGTTGAAGAGCTTTTAGTGTTTGATGATGACAGATTGTGAGCTACCTGATATCCTTCATCATCCTTCCCCACCGGAGGAGTGTGCTTCACCCTGAGCGAGTCCTCTAGGACTAACAAACAGCCGGCGTGTTTGGACGATGAGGAGACATCTGCTCGGCGTGCCTTGAGCAAAGCAACTAAAACATGTTAACTTCATCAATCGATACACACAAAGTATATTTTTAGGTCAAATGATTCATGTCAAATATGTCTTATTTATGTCTGTCAATGTTTATGACAATGTTTACAGTATGAATAGCTGATGAACAGTCCAAGGTGTAACCCACCTTACACTTAAAGTCAGTTAGGATGAGCTCTAGCTCACCTGCAATCTTAATGAGAACAAGCAAAGTAAATTGATGGACCAATATTTGTTGCTGTAGTACTAAGCCTGCTCCTCTCCCTGAGATTTTTTCCCCCTAGAGAATGCAATATGCTTCCATACTTCTGTATGTTACAGCCTTATCCCAACATGGAAGTAAATAAATATTTATTCAAATTTGTACACATTCTGAAACCACATTTTTTGTAATTTAAAGAGTACCGCTAGGAGGCAGTGTCGTTAATGCGAAGACTATCCTGAAAGCGGAAGTATTGCCTCGTTGGTCAAACAAACATGGCGGTGCCCTGTTGACGCGCTGTTGTAACATCGGCTTGGATTTTTAATGATACGTTTAATCATATTTAGTTAAGTAGATCCGTTGTTGATGTAATGGCTCTCACAGTGTGCAGACGTTTTTTCAGGGACTCGGCTGTCCTCTCCCGACGACTCGTCGTGTCTGCTCGACTGGAACATGCGCAATGGAGTCTCGCTTCAGGTCAGCCTTCGAACGTCATTACATATTCTTAAGATTTTTAACGCGAGTCTGTGTTTACTTAACAATTGAGCGAAATTTTAATCTAGAACACGTGGATAAAATTGTTGGCACCTCGCTCTGTTAATGTAAGAAAAACACAGTGGTCACAGAAATAACTAGGAATCGAACAATAGTAATAATAAATGACTATAAATTCTATAAGACCATCCCCAAGCAGCTTGATTTTCCAGTAACATCATTGACACACATTGCTCTATTTATACAGTAATGTTGAATTTGCAAATACCAACTTGGCAGTGCTGTAATGAAGATCCTCATGTTTTTTGCAGGAAATTTGGTGTGTAGCTGTGGAAGAACAAATCCGTCCTTTATTCCAGCCTGTTCAATAACTTCAGACACATTTGTGAGCAGTTTGCTGAAAGGCAACACTGCGGAGGCAGACAACAGACGTGACCGCCTTCCCACCTCCGTTCCTTCATACAGCGGTGATTTGCCCAATGTATCCAAGATGAACATCATATCCTTCATGGATAGTGAGGCCATCATCTTATTTATTGACTCATACATGTGTTTGTGTGTTCATGATAGGTGACCAAATGTCATTACTACTGAAACATCCCGATCAACCTGAACATGCAAAAGTTTTGAAAGTGGCAATAATTGGTGCGCCGAATGCTGGGAAGTCTACTTTGTCCAACCAGCTTCTTGGCAGAAAGGTCTCTACTTTTCATTGTATAGCTCTTTATTTTGAAAAAAGTATATTAACTTTTTGGAATTTCATGGTTTTCTCAAGAAATTTGTCATAAAATATGATCTGATTTTCATCAATACAAGGCAAGTGTACTGACAAAAAATAATAAGAATAATAAAATATAAACAAAAATAATAACATTGATGATTCCAAGCTGTCCAGGCTCTGGTGAAGCAAAGCAGCCTTTTTACTCCAATGTTTCACCCCTATAGTGAAGTAGTATATTCTACTTTTTTAATCTGCTTAAATCTTGTCACGTTGAAGGTGTTTGCTGTCTCCAAGAAAGTACACACTACACGGAAACGAGCCTTGGGAGTCATCACAGAGGATGACACACAGATTGTAAGTCTGTTCATGTATTCCTATGCAATCCATTGAAGCTCAGTGCTGAAACTGACACGTTATATTTTAGATTTTACTGGACACACCAGGCTTTATCACGCCATCAAAAGTCAAAAGGTACCTCAGCTCCGTTTTTTTTTTTTTTTTTTTTTTTTTGCTCACTCTGTGTTTGTGTAAATTATTACTAACATGCACATTGACAGACACCATCTTGAGAAGTCTTTGCTTTTGGATCCTTGGAGTACGGTGTCAGAGGCCGACCTAAGTAGGGCTGTGTTTTTTTATTTTAAATTCTTCAAATATTGGAATATAGTAGCTTGGATGTTCAAGTTTAATAATAGTAACTGTCTATTCACAGTGTTGGTCATGGTTGACGTGTCGGACAGATGGATGTGCAGAAGGCTGGACTTTGAAGTGCTCAAATGTCTGGCGCGCCACCCCGACATCCCGGCGGTGCTTGTCTTCAATAAGGTAATCGCTCCGAGAATCACAAACACCGGTCCATATATCCTCAAATACTCTTGGCTACACGTAAAGTTCCCATATCTTCCCTGATATTTCCCCTTAAGGTGGACGGAGTAAAGATGAAGGACAAGCTGCTGGATGTCACAGCGGAGCTGACATGCGGGGTCGTGAACGGCCGCAAAATGCGAATCCGACCAGTGATCAAGCCCCCTCGGGCGGAGAAGGCGCCGGAGAGGGAATCTGAGGAGCCGCAGGACCAGGACGCCGCTGATGGAGACGAGTCTGTGCTCTCCAAAGAGCAGTTGAAGACGCTCAGGACCCAGAAGGGATGGCCTCGCTTCAAGGATGTCTTCATGCTGTCTTCTCTGGATAGAGAGGACGTGGAGACGCTCAAGGTTTGGGAAAAATGTCGAGTGTTGCTGATGTTGTATTTCATTTCATTTCATTTTATTTGAAAGGAACAACACATTAAGTTGTAAATATGCCAGATTCTAGCAGCAGTTGCTTATTTGCATCTGTAGTCCCCTATACAAAAGTACATTATTATTATTATTTGAGAGAGAAATCTATGTTAGAGAGGAAAAGAGGAACAAAAGGGGGCTAAGGATGGAGTCTTGGGGAACACCACCACTAGTTTCTTCAAGGGAAGTCAACCTTAAACATTTCTTGACAATAAGTCATATGTGACCTCACTAGACTAAACATGACATTCTGATTAATATTACATTTGTCGAATATGAGTTATGAAGCGAAATCCAGCCGTTTTTATCCATCTCAAGGGGCGGCCATTTTGCCACTTGCTGTCGACATAAGATGACCAATCACAGCTCACCTGTTTTCTGTAGCTGAGCTGTGATTGGTTGTCGCCTGAGACCTGAGCAACTGTGATGTCATTTTCACTCGACAGCAAGTGGCAAAATGGCCGCCTTCTGATATTGACAAAAACTGCTGGATTTTACTGCTAAACTCTAAAATATTCTTGTAACGCAAACTTAAGGGGATATTTGACTCATTGAGCAATTTTCAGCAGTAAAAAGTTAATATTTTGTCCAGAATGAATTTGCTAACTTCATTATTTTTCTTATACAATTAATACCTTTAAAAGCTCATTTTTCCCACTTTTGCTGTCAACTGAAGATGACATCACCTGTGCTGAGGAAGTAGGTAACGACCAATCATGGCTGACCTGTTTTCTGGGTCTGGTCAGCAAACTGAGCCATGATTGGTTGTCACCTCAGCACAAGTTATGTCATCTTCCGTCGACAGCGAGTGGAAAAATTTGTTTGAAAATATATGAATTGCTTATGAAAAATACTGAAGTTATCACGTTCATTCTGGACAAAATATTAACCTACTGCGGAAAATGAGTCAAGTATCCCTTTAACCAGAATACCATATTTAGACTAGTAGGGCTGCATAGAACATATTATTGTCTATAAATAGCTTTTTTTTAGTCGACTACCCCTTTTAAGGCATGTAGGTCAACATTTCCTTTCCGTCTGTTCATGAGCTCTTATTTTTCTACCACAGCGCTACCTAATGGTCGCAGCCAAGCCTGGAGCCTGGCAGTACCACAGCGAGGTATTGACAGACCAAAGTCCCGAGGAATTGTGCATCAGCATGATCAGAGAGCAGCTTTTGGAGCACCTGCCCCAGGAGGTGCCGTATTCAGTGACGCAGGTGAGTCGTGAAGGACGCTCAAGTCATCCAAACTGCCGACTCCTGTCAAATACGCACTTAAAAAGTATAGTCAACTTTGACCTGTGTTAAGTATTTAATTTGGACGTGAATCTCTTTCTGCTTACAGTCAGTCGAGTTTTGGGAAGAGGACGAGGACGGACAGCTCAACATCATGGTGAAAATTCATACCACGAAAGAAACTCACAAGGCAGGTCACGCTTGTCTAGTGATGGGATGATGATGCCTCAAGGAGTGTATTGACGCATTACACAAACTGTATTGACACTGTGTTGGTTACTCAATAGTGACCTCTGCTGTAGATCTAAAATCATTGCAGATAAACAAAATGGAAATAAGATGGTAAAACGTGCATGCTGTAAACCTTAATATTAGCTTATGAATTTATATTTATAAAATAAATTTAATAAATGTTAGTTATTCACTTGCTAGTCTTTTACTTAAAATATGATCTCATCTTTGTATAATTTCAGTTGGTCCATTTGCTAGCTGAGTTAAGTTGTTCATTAGATGCTCATATGAGTTGGCTTGTAAAATATAGCAAATTTGTTATGTAATAAAATAAATAATAAAAGTTCAAATGTTTAACTTCTGTATGGGATTTTGTTAAAAGTTTTAAACCCATATGTAATAACACACTAAAAACAGATTCTGTCATACATTTTTATTGAGAAACAAAAGTTTTTTGAAGTGTGATTGCTCCAAGGCGATTTCTCCTCTTGGACACCAGTTCCCCTGCCTTAGAGAACACTCGTTCACAGGGAACAGAGGAAGCTGGTGTGCATAAATATTTAAGCGCCAGTTGATAAAGGTGTGGAGAACGATCCATGAGTGGAAGCAAACAAAAATCCAACAGGTAAATTTACAGCAACAGCAAACAGTTTAATCTCCATCCAACAAACACGCAACATGTTGATACAGTTTGTCTACCTATAAATACAGTTTGGCGCGGCACATCCAAACGACACACTTCCTGTATCGGTCACGTGATTTTTTTCTTAAAGCGATACACGCGCCGATACGGGGTTTCACACTTGCGTACTCGGCACAGTGCTGGCGCACCAGTGTTGTTCGTCCCATCACTACTCTTGTCTATATTCATGGGGAATAAAAAAAAAAAATCTAATTTAAGATGCCATGATGCTTACAATGGTTGGAATTGTCACTTTTATTATTTGAAGTGTAAATGTTGTCATTTGTTTTTTTGCACGTGCAGAAGTTGGTGATCGGCACGGCAGGCCAGATGATAGCACGCATCGCCCAGGAGACGAGCGAGCATCTCATGTGCATCTTCCTCAAACGGGTCAAGCTTATGCTCTCGGTCAAGATGACGAAATGAGTGACGGCAACCGCAGACGCGCTCATCGGCGGACCGAATGGTTGTTTGGATGCTGATATTATGACTTGTTAATATGTGTATTGTTAAAATGACTTTAAGCAACAAATATTAAACTGGCTTCAAAATGAGCTGCGGTGAGCATTTGTTTTTCGACAGTAGTTTGATATCATGTTCACAGCAGGCCGGGTTTGGCGAGTTGATGGTTTATCAGTGGCTGTCAGGAGGTTTCACTCCTGACGACGCCTACTAATGCTAACACACACAGACACGAGGAAAACCGTTTCAGTTAACGGGAAGAGGTTAAAAATTAGCACAGTTGCAGTTTATTCAGTGTTTTAAGTGAAATAAATAAATAAATATATATATATACACGGCATGGTAGGGTTTTTATTTTCACTTTCTTAACTCGAGTTATGGCTGTACACACGCGTGAGGGTCTGCTAGCATTGGGCTAGCCGCTAGCATCACGTTTACAGTGGCCGGTTTGAATGACGTATGCACGCTTCTGTCGTCAAGCACAGATCTATACGGTAACTGGATTAAACATGATGACGTGATGAGCGCAGGATTCCCATACTATATGTAAAACCGTGGATTAACGGCGAACACTAGAACATTTTTTGGGGGGGGATTAGAAAACATGCATTGTCAAGCCTACACCGGAACGCTGACAGTACCGGAGCGTCGTACCGGTGCCCACTTAAAACACTTAGTTTATTCTAAAATGTGCTCCAATACAAATTGAGATGAAATTCTGTTACATTTAAATATTCTCTTTATTGTCTTATCTATTTAAAAATCATTTTTGTGTTGTTAAATTGAAGAAAATCCATGCACAATTAACCAATCTAATAAAAATAATACAAATAAATAAAAAACGAACGCTTCATGATGACAGAAAACACATGGCAATCTTGCTTCCAAAACTTTATTTGACTTAGTTAAAAAAAAACACACAAAAAAAATCATGCCAGTATCTTTTCCAGGTCCAGCTGATATAATGAGCGAGAGCCGTGGAACCCTTACCATTGCTAAAACTCAGTAATGGTAACGGTTTGACGGCCCTCCTCCGTGTCTCTCTGAGGTTGTCCGGCGTACATCCCAGCGCGAGGACGGAATGCCCCCCTGGATAGTACATCATCTATACTGTAGTGTCTCTTCATTAAACTTACAGTATAAGATGATATCCTGTCCAGGGCACAAGGTTCTTTTGAAACGAACAAATGTTTGTCAAATATTTCACAAAGTCTTAGTGTGTCCCATACTCACTCGTTTGCGCAGGCAGCATCTTCATGCTTGTATCTGGGCCCCCCATGTATGATTCCCCCCTATTAGAAGGCTGCCAAAAGCTCATTAGCATACCGTGTTCACGTGAGGGTTGGACTTTTTTTTTTTTTTTTTTGGTCTAATCTCGTCCCGACCTGCTTGCCAAGTCTGTCCACACCCTGTCCATGTACAGTTCAGGGTGTCCCCAAAAAAATGCACATCATTTGTAATATCTGACATCTCAAACTTTTTGTTGTCCAATTATTAAAATGAGCCAATCAGTAAAATGTATAGTTTCAAAAACAAGTCATCAGTTTATCATTAATAAATAAAAAATACGTATGTAATGATACTATAAAAGCGTGTTGTACATAAGACTTAATTAAAATTGTACTTAAATACATTTTCAAAACCCTATGAGTTCTTAATTAAAAAAAAAGTACTGTAATTGAATTTTTTTAATTTTTTTAAATATTAGACTGTACACCGATCTGATCAGCCAATATTTTGTATTTTATGCAAAATTGGTGATCAGCTGCTCGATCGATGAATGACGTCACATTCAATTTTTATCAGTAGGTTTTTTGTTTTGTATTTTGTGGGGTTGAATCCCTCCCTCCCCCCACCCCGTGCATTTCAATTTGTATCCGTGTTTTTCACTATTCGTAGACGAGCCAGTCTCTACCCTCTGCAAATGTTTGCTCAACTGTAGAATAAACATAAATAAAACATAAATATACCCGGTATATAAATGTAACCAATATAAATAAAAAGTTGTTTAAATAGATACATTGCTCCATCTTCTGAGCGAATCAGTGATCGGTTTATCTTTATCATTATTATTATTTTCAAACTTGCTGATCGATGATTGCCCCCCAAAAATACTGATCGCATACAGCCTAAAAAACAGGAGGCTGTAAGCCGATAGCGACGGTCTTCATTCTACCGTATTTGTATTGCATATTTTAAATGTTGTAAATTTGACTCGCATTTTAAATTCACTTATTCACTCGAGTGAGCCCACGTATCACAAGAAGTACACACACGTTCACCACTTTTCGAACCACTTGTGTCAAAATTCTATATATGTGTATGTATAGAACTCATTTCACAAAAGTTCCACAAATGCCTAATATGCACACCTGTTTTTCTTTTTGCTGTCTGTGAATTTTTGGGGTGTGTTTTTCTGGAGAGAAAAAAAATCACATAACGTAAAATGCCTTTTCATTGCTTGGTTAATTTTTTTACACATGTCGTTCAAACACAAGCTAATATGTGTGTGATTAGACTACAAAATCTCCGTTTTGGGGGAATACCCTCTGTTTTCCATTCAACACTAGAGTTGCCTCGAAAGAGTATTTTGTGGCAAACTATTCAAAAATACAGTTTTATGCTTTAATAAAGTTCAATTTCTAACACACGATCGCAATCTGACACCCCCACGGATTAATGCCTGATACTTTAGGAGATAAAAATGTAATACTACGACATGTCAGATAATGATGTCTTATCTGACTTTTTATACTTAATGGATTTACCCCCTGAAATTCGAGGATTTAGATTTGTACTGGATATGTCACACATCATATTCTCATTCATATGATAGACAACTCAAAAGTTAAATGATAAACTTTGTTGGTGACTTTTTGTAAAAATGAAGAAATGTGAGTACATACATTAAATCATATTTCCAAGGCGTCCCTTATGTCTCAATGACCTTGGTCGGGGACATGGTTCCTCCCTGACTGTTTCCATGGTAACAAACTCACTAGTTAGGGTGTGACACCCGCTTTAGTGGATCTGCAGGCCCTGATAAAGAAAGATGTCAGCCTATCAGGGTGGTTTGGTCTTTGGCTAACTTATCTGCTCAGAAAGGCTTGGTTAAACTATCCAACCATCAGTTGCATAATTTATCCCGAGCAGTGTTACATATCATGGCAGTTGCGAAGTTACAAAACTGTTGCACAAGAGGGATGGCCCAAGCATTGACTCTAGTTCCTCAGTATGATCATATAAACTAGAAAATGCAATTTCTGGAGAAATTGTACGTGAATGCTGAATGAAAAAATATGGAAATGTGGACCGATATTGAATGATAATGGTGAATGATGTGGACTGATTTTGAAAGATGTGTAATAATGTGGAATGACATCTAATATTTGTGAAAAATGTGGAATGACATCTAATGATATGGAATTGATGTGGAATGATTTTTAATGACATGGAAGAATATAGCATCGTGTTAGTGGAAAATGTGAAATTTATTGGTGAAAATTATGGAAAGTTGGATATGTGGGAATTTTCGGCATGTTGAAAATTATTAAAGGTGAATTGAATAAGATGAACAGTGAGACATTTGATGTTGAATGTGCCATTGAGAATAAATGGGAATTGTTTTTTTTTGGGCAAAAAGTGCAATTATGGGAAAACTGGCATTTTTTTTTGTAATAATATATAATAACCCGCGTGGTACAATTTTTTGGGAATATGTCCTTTTGGTGACAAACACATTTAGAAATTATGGACAAATGTTCCAACTGGGTTTCTTCAGACAAATACATAATACAATAACATTTTTGTTCAGTCTTCCTGCTTAAAAGGCAATAAAAATGTCAGGAAAAAGCCTACTCTTAACTTTATTTGGAGTCAATAAGAGGCGCTTTAAATGGTGGCAAGTGTATGTTGACTATAAATACCCTCTTGAAAAGGTTTATTATTTACGTTGTTTTTTTTTTCCAATTGAGCTGAACAGGTTATAGGTCACATAATAATAATAATAATAAAACATGCTGCACAATACCTGCACTGTAAAAAAATATATAATAAAAAGCCCAAATGGAGTTTATGCCACGGAGTAGGAAGGACTTCCGACTCCCTGGTTTCCACACATCAACTTTGTTTCCGTTTCCTGTTTGCGACGTTTGGGCCGCGTCCCATTCTTGCGCTTCCGCCTTTGTGCCCCTCGGTTGCGCGTTCCCTTCGACGAGTGGGAGTGTGTCCGTCTCAGTTGTCCGAGTCATTTCAGAGAGTTGAGACGCCCTGCGCGCTCCCGGGGTGAAGGAGTGTTGGAACGCGGCCATCAGTGGCCGGAAACGACGCTGATAAGTGAAACCACGGAAGTGGGAAGTCCGTGGCATCTCCCATTAGCCATGATTGCTACGTTGGTAGCATGACTTAATCGTAATGGAGTGTTTGTATATGAAATGTTATCGGTTATAAGTTGATTACAAATCAAAAAGAGGAGATAAACTTCCCTACCATGTAGGAACATTACTAATTCTGCATCGCTTCTGAATCTTCTTAGCACTCCTGAACGTCAATGATCATTTTTTATTAGCATTAGCACTGGTGATGTTCCTAAAACCAATTATGTCTTGTATTTAACTATATAATGTAATTATTTGTGTTTAGTTTTACCATAAATTCCAAGTGGTGTATCGTTTGCAACATAATACCAAATACTCATTCTGTTGAGACTTTTTGTCTTTTAAAAGATTTCCTCACACGCACACAAGGAAGGATTCAATGTTGTGGTATGTATATATTTTAATAGAGGATGGCGCACAACACAGAGTAACATGAACACGTGCTTCAAATGCCATGCTGCATCATTTTGTCAAAAGTTTAGCGTTAGAAGCTTAACTAGAAATCTTAGTAATAATAGAGACTCTTTTTCTTCTATGACAAACAAATGAAATATGTTTTTAAGGCATAGGTCTAAGATTTGGTCTTCATCCGCATGGTCTCCAAAATTCTACTTAGAGTAACAGCTGCAATATTTTTTTTATGCACCGAATAAAAATAATGTAATACAAACAAGTGCTGATATGAATAAAATAAAAAAGAAGCAACAATTAAGTCTAAATCCTGCAGCTACATATTCTTCTGTGTTCCCATGTATGTTGTTACCACCGAATGTTATGAAACATGAAGCTGAAGAAGTACAAAAGTAAATCAGACAGTTATGCATGTACAAGTTTCACATCGACAGGTTACAATGAGTAATGTATAGCGTAGAATACGGAAATGAACAGCGGCTCATCACGAGCTCTACACGTGTGTATGATTGAAATCGTCACAGCACAGTCATGACCTCTTTTTTGACAAAGGCACTGTATACAAAACATGTTTACAAACAATATACTCCACTTCTAAGCTAGCAGCCGGCTCGATAAATGATCTGCGCTTAAGGTCGGTTACGATGATGTCACCTCGTCCTGAAAATGGAGAACAACAGGGGTGGCAAATCCAGAAAGTAAAAACCCTGCCACAGTTTGGCTTTAGCCCCAGGTGCTAGCTAGCTAGCTCCCTAGCAGGTAACCGAACATCCGGGGAGCTAGCGAGGGAGCTCGCTAGCTAGAATCAGGGGGTTAAGCCAAACTGTGGCAGGGTTTTTACTTTCTGGACCTGGATTTGCCACCTCTGGGGAACAAAAGGACCACTCATTTCCAGCACCTCTTTTGTCACATACAGTGAAACTTCGCATAGTTGAAGTTCGCTGTATATTTAGATCTAAACACATAACATCAGGGAGTTTGTCACCATTTCAGTGGCATGCACAAAAAGTAAATTCCATTTCATTTTCATTGAAAATGAAACTACCAACAAAAATGAAGCCTTTCTGACTTAAGATAACAGTTGAAACAAGCAAAGATGACAAATCCAGGTCCAGAAAGTAAAAACCCTGCCACAGTTCGGCTTTAGCCCCCCCCGTGCTACATAGCTAGCTCCCTAGCAGGTAAACAAGCACCCTGGCAAGGGAGCTAGCTAGCTAGCACCTGAGGCTAAAGCCAACCTGTTGCAGGGTTTTTACTTTGTGGACCTGGATTTGCCACCTCTGGCTACAAGAGAATGAATTAGTGAGTCAGAGATTACACATGCAGCACTTCTTAATTAGTTACTGTTAGTAAAAGGTTTGTTGAGCACTATTTTTTTATTAGTTACAAAACACAGCAGTACTGTATAAACATTCCTGTGGTAGTTTAAAAAATGTATTTTCTAACATTGATTTTTACACAAAATAATACTAAAATTTTTTGGGGGGGTGGGGGGTAAAATTTTGAGTAGCAAGAATGGCCCTGAGCGTCCACCACATGCTTATGCGACGTACGACACGAGTGATGAGTGAGCCTGGCGTGCGTCCAGGGCTCATTTAAGGCTACCCTTCCCTCAACATGGCTTGGTGATTGATAAAGAACATTTTTGTGTTAGTAAAAAGGCAGACGTGACAGAGGTGGGGGATGTGGATGACACCGTCCGAAAAGGTTTTGGGCACTTGAGTGATGATTGGACAGTCACAAACACATCAGGACCACAAGAGGACAGGCAAGGTGATGGCGAGCTAATAGTGGTTCTACTTTTACAATAATATTCTGCAAATGCCAGCCAAATTTCTGTCACAGCGGGTGAAGGGTGAGCGTAACAGCGGGTGATCAAGTTCTCTCAGAGGTAGAGGAATGGAGGGGGGGGGGGGGGGGGGGGGTGTGTGAATAAAAGGCTGCCAATTGTAATCAGCTCAGATTCGCTATTAGATGAATTTTGGGCTCTTTCCAGCGCAATTTGACATTTCTACCCTTTGCGCATCTCCGCTTTTGTTTGGCTTGCAGAATCAAACCGAACTGCAGCATAAAATCCTGGCTGACCAGTAAGGAAACAAAACAAAGAAATGTTACACCATTCTTTTTTTTTTGGTGGAAAGTAAAACCATCATCAAAAAATCTCAAACCTGGTTTGGTGTTTCTGGCAGTTTTGCATAAGTGGGTCAAGAGGCTAGAGAAAGTGTTGTCATGCTTGAGGCAGATACTGTTTATATCCGAGGGGGGGGTTGCGATTCATCAGATGGCTGTCTGGCCGCTCATCTTCTGCAGCAGCGGGATCTGGGGACACACCACATCTGCACTTAGCCCACAGACAACATGTGAGCATGTGACCTTCGCTCACTGAGATACAATATGGCAAAGAATGGTACAGTATATAAGGGACCACAGTGCCCCCTGTTGGACAACGCAATTTTCATGTACCGGTGAGTGGATTTGTAAATGGGAACAAAGGTTAACATCTGGTCAGGAAGTGTTTAATAAACCCACTGGCTAGATATTTTGCCAGATTTCAAATGTAGGGAATAAAAGCATGAAGTCATAAGAAAAGCAACTAACTGTTTTTTTTTAGGGAGCTCGCCCCACTTTCCAGTCAAACATGCGCGCGACCACAGAGATATTAATACGAAAAATAAAGCTGACGAGTGAGTGAAAAGAGCGGCCAAACTTACCTTGGTCACGTCCACCCCAGTGAGGGCGTTGATAGAAACTGGGAGTTCAGCTAGCAGACGGTTGACCTCTCCTGTCACGCGGTTGCCATCGCCCGTCAGGATGACAATCTCATTGGTCCTGGACAAGGGCGCCGCCACCTTGCTGGCAATCTAATACAACACAAGAAACACCTCTTAGCATTTCATATTATCGCCCATTTAATTTCTTCGGAAATAATGTGAGAATTAGACAGTTGTTTAAAATTAATGGCTGCCAACCACTGGATAAGAAAATATAAACTGTACCCTCAGATTTAGTTGTTAAGATTTCAACTATGCCAAATCAAAATGTCTGACTAATGAGAATGACGTGACGATGTTGAGGAATGATGTGAAGTCTAATCCAACTGACTTTGGGCAGGGCTTCCAGGACCAAAGCTGTCTTCGCGGCCTCGCCGTACTGCATGTAGGCGTCAGCCTTCAGCCTCATTTTCTCAGCCTCCGCTTTGCCCACAGCTTCGATGGAGCTGGCCTCCGCTTCACCGATGAAGCGAATCTTGTCGGCCTGGGCCTGGGCTATCAGCACCGTCTTCATCCTGGTGGAGGGCAATGACAGCTTTCAAGCCTGCCGCTTTTTGGGTCAGCCGAGGTCTGACAGTGTTTACGTGAACTTTCCATTAAATCAACAAAAGGTTCAGTAAACATGATCGACACTGCCACTCACTTCTGGCCCTCAGCCAGCTGCTGCATCTTGTAAGCTTCGGCCTCAGCGGGTCGCTTCACAGTGGCGATGAGCTCCTTGTCAGTGCGAACGATCTCCTTCTCCTCAATGGTGATCTGCTTCTTCCTCTGGACAACTTCCACCTCGATCTCCTCCAGGCGGATCTTCTGCTGCTCTTTGGCTGCTTGCAGCTCATAAGCCAGCTGAGCTTCAGCTTTCTGGTCAGACATGATGGATTTAAAAGTAACTCACCCTTTAAATTGGCCAATCAAGAAAATATACGGTGTTCCTCGCACTTTATCGTTTATCTACCACAAACAAACAATTTTAATAGATTTTTTTTTTGTGGTAATACAAATATTGTAGTGTACAGTATTGAAAATATAAAAATATTAATCAAAATGCAGGAAAAGGTTAATATTAGGAGTGTCAGGCGATTATTTTTTTTAAATCATAGCTAATTGCATGACTTCAATAATTAACTCACGATTAATCAAAAATGTTATGTCTGTTCTAAACGTACAATAAAATGTAGAATGAGTTTTCATACTCTTGTTAACATAAAAGTGAAAAAAAATGTTAAATAGAAATATGGCTGCATCTTTTTGTCAGTCATTTCAAAATAAATCATAAAATTGAGTTAAAATTAAAAAGCTGCACTGTACTGCAGAAAACGAGTGTGATATTGATTTGTGTTGAGGTCAATTTTCCGCCATGGCATAATGGGGTATATGCCATGGAGCTTGCGCTTTCGCCCAGGTGCCCATTGGCTGCGAGGGGGGGGAGCCAACCCCGTTTTTTTTTTTTTACCTTGGTGTTGACTTCCTGATTAAAGGCCGCTCTCTGCATTTCCAGCTCTCGTTTAGAATCTGCCATTTTCGTGTCTGCCAGGAACTTAACATCCATCATTTCTTTCTTACATTCAGCTTCCTGTTTAAACAAGATAGAGATGCGAGTTGAAATTAGCTCTTGGATGATGGTACATTTGTAACTGGAAGTTCCTCTTACCCTGATGCCAGCGTCTCTCTCTGCCTCTGCCACGCCAATGTCAGCATCCCTCTGCACTGCGGCTGTCTGGGTTTTGCCCAGTGAGCTTAGGTACTCCACTTTGTCATAAACATCCTGAGCAAAAATAAATAAGAGCAGTTTGGTCATACATGCGTTGATATTTATTTACACATTTATCAGCCATTAGAAATATCATTTAGAAATCTTTCCGGTCTCACACCTTGATGGTGAAACTGAGGATCTCAATTCCCATGCGGCCGACGTCAGGTGCTGCCACCTCTCGGACCAGAGAGGCAAACTTGTCTCGGTCTTGGTAAATCTGCTCCACAGTTAAGGTGCCTGTTGACATGAATGCAGGTTTCCTGTTCAAAGTCTTGCTTTAACTGTCATTAACACAATGTACTAATGACACAAAAATGCTGTGCTCAAAGAGCTTTGGCAAGAGAAACATGCGGTTCTGCACTGTTCATTTAACTGTCATGAACACACCGATTAAATTATTATTTTTTTTTTTTAGGCCGACAACTAACCGGTTTTACACTTCTTGTTACAGAATCTACTATTGACAGTGTTATTATCAAGCACAGCAGGTTCCACATTGCATTCGGGTAAAACTGCTTAACGCAACGACTAAGCCCAGCAACCCCCCCCAAAAAAACATTTTTAGATGGTTAAAAAGTAAGGATTTCCCCTTTGAGCAGATACGCACCGAGGATGGCACGCAGGTGACCTTCAAGGGTCTGTAGGATGACACTCTTGATCTCAATGACCGACTTCCCGAGGAACTGCTCGCAGGCGTAACCCAGCAGTTCATTTTCTGTCATCACCTTGACCTGACGTCAGTGTGGACAAACATTGTCAGCTGAGCATACACAGACCAACTAATGAACATGCAAATTTGTTAACAATGTGATAACTTCTTAAAAAAAACACATTTTTATCCTAAATCATCAAAACTGGTATCAAGAAACATGTTACAAGAACAGCAGCTGCTGGCTTTAACAATTCCATACAAGACTAATTCATTGATGATTTAGGTCATGTCCACGCGTACATAGAAATTTGCAAAAACACATTAAAAAATGTATCACCCTACAAACGTAGTTTTTGCCCACTTACCAAATAGCCACATACACGTGGACATGCCTTTAGTCACCCTGGCTCAATAGAAACATTACATGAGTTGAATCATATTTGTTACATGTGGAAGATTATTACTGTATGGTTTCTTGTACATATTTTTTTTGTCATGCTCATTACCCATGCACACAAAATAAAGGAAGGGAATAGGGACATCATTGACAGTAGCTCATTTATATGGTGAAGAAATGAAAGGGAAAAAAAAGTTAGGGACGATGCTGTACTCCACTGGGGCTGTCAAAAAAGAGAGAAGTGAGCTGGGTCCTTAGGCAAGTGGTCACACACCATTTGGTTCGGGCAACATGCACTCATACCAGGATTGAAGGACACACAATGTAAAAAGGGGTGGTAATTGTCATTCCACATAACAACTGAAAATGGGTGCAAGATAGACAACCACACGGCAGGCCAGATCAAAAGAGTCAGCAGGGGGTGCTGTGCTGAGGCTCAGCCTAAAATAAACTAGTATGGAAAAAGTGAGTGTGGTTTACCAACTGCAGACTTTTGACCTCCCCCAACCCCCTAGTGCCCTTCCTTTTAAACAGAACAGCAACACGAGAAAGGGAAATGGCATACAAAAGTTCTCTTGGAATCTAAAAATCTCATTTACTTTTCAATTTACCGATGTCAGACAAAATATAAGTTTCAGTAAGCAGGCAAATTGTCCAGCTATGAAGAGGAAGCCCGACGCAATAACCTGTATCAATAACAGTCATTCTGTGGTTGTCTTAAGCATTAAGTGGATGGGTAATTCCCTCAAGGCAAGTTCATAATTCAAGGTCGTGTCACTCCCGTTGCCATGAGCCCCGACTTCGGCTTTGTATCCACTTGGAGCAACAGTGCAGGGGCAGAGTGAAATTGTGTTGCTAAACGAAGTGTGAGAGAGTGAGGGGTCGTTCCAGACAGTGGGCTCATTGTCAGCAAGCATGCAGGAAAATAGACAGCGAGAAACATTCGGTGGTTCAAACTATGGGACTGATAATGAGGCATCTCCCTTCAAACACACAGAAGGCATGCACACAAAATTTGAGAAGTGAGGAATAGGCCCAGCCAAATCAAGAACTGAAATACAGAAGCAGTGGTAAGTCAACCCAAAAATGCTCTTTACAATATGGTCTGCGTATCTCCACTAGTCTAAACATGGTATTCGGATTAATATCGTGTTTGTAGGAAATTAATTTAGCAGCAAAATCAACCTGCTTTTATCCATCTCAGGGAGCGGCCATTTTACCAACTTGCTGCCGACTGAAAATGACATCACAGTTGCTCAGGTAATGACCAATCACGGCTCAGGTTGCAAAAGTCACATGACCAAACTCAGAAAGCAGGTGAGCAGTGATTGGTCATTACCTGAGCCCTGAACAACTGTGATGTCATTTTCAGTCGACAGCAAGTGGCAAAATGGCTGCCTCCTGAGATGGATTAAAAAAAAAAAGGTAGATTTTGCTAATTAATTCATATTCCACAGAGATAATATCAATCAGAATGCCATGTTAAGACTAGTGGTAGCCCATACAACATATTGTAAAGAGGGTTATTACATTTTGGGTCCAGGATGGATTTATTTTGCTGCTTTTAGGAGTGTAGAGAAAATTCTTAGCAACAAGTCTGATTAAAATAACCAACTAATGTAAGTTTCTTTTTACACTGTAAAATTTCGAAATTATTTTCTGCAACACATTAGGTCCCCAAATGTTATATGGTCCAAGTAGGTATATTGATAAAATACTCTCTTTCAGATATCCTTGAAAGTTATAAAAATATGAAGAGGATATATAACCAAAAAGAATCAAAGACCAATGAACATGGAGTGAGATGAACATGCAAGTAAGGCGCTAACAGCTTTTTGCTCACATTAGGACTCATTCAGACAATAATGCCGCATCCGTTGAAACAAGGGACTCACAGTTATTATGTTTTAATTTTCATTTTAATACTATTATGGGTGCCAATGCATTGCACAGCAGCATATTAGGTTAAAATTAAAAACATACTTTATATAAAAGGGAGTAATCACGGCTGGTCTGTTGTCACTAATCTAAAGAATTGGCACATTGGTGAGCGTCTTTTACTTAATAACCTCGGACACAGTGCTACTGTCAGTCTGAGTTTAAGCTTGCCCACATCCATGTCATTCAATGTCTTGACTTGTTTCTGTACATTAAGGACAAAACATGCAGACCCAACAACTTGGGAGGCCAGCCCCAAAAAAAAAAAAAAAAAAAGTATTGTATTGTAACCTGAGCCCTCTGTATGAAACCACCTCTGACGTGATTATGGGGTGATGCCAGACCAAAGGAAGTTGCTGGGATGCGGGGGAGGACAAGGTGAGGGTGTGGGTTAAGTCTGAACTGGCATTCCCAAAAAGAAACAGTGTGGTGATTTACCTGAGCCACCCCTGTGACAGTAATAGCTACACCCTCCGCTGTCTCTACATCCTCACACTTGGGCTGCAGGGTCATAATCTCAAGCGTTATCCTGTGAAGAATGTGGAAAAAATATATATATATATAAAATAAAAACAGGCATGTTCGGAGGGGAAGCAAATGAAGGGAGGGGCCAGAACACAAGGAAAAAAAATCAGGACAAAGTGAAACCATTCACCCAAGGACTCCAGAGCACTAACAATGGAGTATGCGATGCTCCCTGAAACCAACTTTTACATTGGGGTGTTTATTGAAATTGTTTAGAAATGCAGCTCTACTCAAATAACTCGGATTATGTCCCTCAGTTTCCAAAGCATTCCTATAGTGCCATATCTGTCTCAAAATGCAGCTTCACGGCAAAGTTAGTGACTTCTGATTGTCCCCGTTTGACGACAGAAGAGAGACGCCACGTGGAGGAAAACGTACACACTTGCTCACACACGCAAACAGTTTTTTTTTTTAGCTAATTAGCTGAGCCAGTTTTGCAGCATCTTCTTTTGGTCTTGAGCACCAGCCACTGCTGTTGTTTTTTGTTTTGTTTTTTTGTCGGGGTGGTCTCTTGAAAATACATTACCTGGGCCACCCCAGTCACATCCAGGGGAACACCCTCCGAGGTTTCGATATTCTCACAGCGACAGAGGATGGTCATAACCTCCAGAGACATTCTACGCAGGCAGGAAGGCAGGCCGCAGTAGCAGAGGCAAAACAGTAAGTTGGACAACAGCTGTTAGGAAGGTCAGTCACCAAGGTTAAGAGAAAGAGGTCAAAAGTCAGAACCTGAAGCCCCGCTGCTCCTGCTTCAGCCACAGATTACGGTTAATTTGGTCAGTGCTGTTGTGATTAGTAAAACAAGATGCCATGCAGCTCAAATAAACATTTAATTGTCTGTGAGTAAATAATTAAATTAGGAGTGTCAGCGATTATTTTATTTTTTTTAATCGTAATTAATCGCATGTTTTCAATAGTTAACTCATGATTAAGTTCAAATTTAATGTTCTAAATGTACAATAAAATATTTTTTTCCTAAGTCCTCATACTCTTGTTAACATAAAAGTGGAAAAAAATGTTAAACTAATAGAAATATGGCTGCATATTTTAGTCATTGATACAGTAATTTCATAATAATTCATAAAATTGAGTTAAAATTACTGTACTGTAAAAAAACTAGTGTGATATTGATTTGCGTTGGTCATTTTTCTGCCACTAGAAGGCATAATTGCATTTGTAAGACATTGGTGACAGCACAGTGTATTTTTCTTTTCATATTAAATTACATCTAAACTTTAACATCAAGTAACTTGTGAAATTCTGCACATTTTTAAATTAATAAAATACAACTTGACCCCATTCTCCACAAATATATGCATTATTATTACATTTATTACTGCAAAATTTCGACGTGGCTGTGTCTGCTGCGTTGCGACTGGAATTCCCCCACTAGAGGCTTTCCAAGTAAGGGGCGGTCATTAATCGCATGTTTTAAAAAATTTCTAGCGTTAAAGGAACTTTAAATTAACTCAATATAAACACACCAATTTTGACACCCCTAGTTTAAATAAAGAAGGACAAATATAAAGATCCCTTAGATGAAAGCGTATACATTGAGTTCCAAATTGTTAATCATAGTGGGCTGTTTTTGTTCATAGTACAGGGTTTCCTCTTGTGTTTTATAAACCTGGCGGCTACCCAGGCTTTTTTTTGCAATTGAATACCAACTCAGTTAGAAATGGAGATTTGACGTCAATGGCAGTTAATGAGTTGCTACGGTTATACACTGGATGTTGTGCCTTCTTGTATGAAAAAATTTTTACTTCAGAAAAACAAAATGTATCTGTAAATATTTAACATAAATCCTGTATTTTAATCATTTGGAACAGTGTAGTGTTTACATTATGACTAATTAGTTTAAATAAAAATTGCTGTGTAAAAAAAATAAATAAAACAAATCATGTTTGTCTGTATTGACCAAAATTGTCCTTTTTAAAATGAAGAGGGACTTCAGCATCCGTGTTTGTACTCAAAAGCACACCGCAGAAAGATTTGACTCGCTAATAAATAGCACCATCACCCCCTCCCCCTCCTCCAGGAGGAGCTGGATCAATGAGTCATGGGCCCAGACATTAACATGATTGCTGCATCAGAAGCGGGAAGAGAGTGTGCCCTCCCTTGCCAAGCACCGGGCTTTTAGTTCAAGTGCTCGTGACTCTGAGAGATGAGCGAGAGATTTCCTTCTGCTGTCATCCTCCAAGAAAAAAAACAAAAACACAACATGACCATATTGCTTGGTTCATCCATGGTTTGACTTCACTTTTCTGTTGCGGTTTAGCCATTATGTTTCCAAGCAACACTGATGCGCGGCTCTTAATTGGAAATGGGTAACCCGAAGCCGAGCTGAGGCGCGCACAGGCAAGCGGCTTCTCAGAGACAAGCAAACATTAGATCATCAATACATTCAAACCAGGTGCTCCGCATCACAAGCAAATGCATGTGAGCACAAGTTAGTGCAAGTAAGTTAACATAACACACAAAATATTATGAAGCAAGTCATTCACTCAATGCAGTTCAATAGAAACTTTAAGAGGACAAAGAGGGATTTTTAAAATACTAAGCTCAGCTGCAAGGTCTGTAAAAGGTTAACTTAATGGCTAAACTAGGAGTCACTGATGTTATTTTTTTTTTTACACGTTACACTGCTTCACCTGGTCCATAACATAAAGTTATTATTAGAATATTCCAGAGTAATCACTGAAGCTGTTTTCTGGAGCTTAAATCCACCTGACTGTGGACTGAGCAGCCGGCAATGTTTAAACATTTAAATAAACACGCTGTGTATGATTATAAAAGACCACAATAGAATATGAATGTCAGCTGGGAATACACAAGCAAATAATGAGCAGATGGAGGAGTAACGTATTACGTGCACAAAAGGCCATCCCGGTTGATTTCAGATGCTAATCAATCAGAAAGTAATGCAACACAAGAGCCATGGGCCATTGCCAAGAAGGCAATAAGACAGGTGGCAACACATTTGAAAGAAATGCCTGCACCGTCCATTTGATTTTGCTGTCCTTGCTTTCGGCTTTTTGCCCAAAACCTGGCAAATGATCAGTTCTCCACCAAAACTAATTATCAATATAAATGGGCTAGCACTGGTTTTTAGTAAGTGTTTCAACTGGTACTGTTGGGATAATGTGCAAATCGCTCTTACCTCTGGATGTCCGAGATGAGCCACCAAGCCCAAGCCCAGCCTCCCACAACATACGTTTTCTGATCTGAGCCACAGCAGCCACCTTGGGAACAACACAAATGACATGAATGTCACATCACCATCATCAGACAGGAAAATAGTAAATGTGGTGTGAGCACAGGTAGGCGTAATAGCAGGTTTTTGTAGGTTTGTGTAAATACTAATGACTCACTTAACTCATTCACTCCCAGCCATTTTCACAGAAGCAACCCCCTTCGCTCCCAGCTATTTTACTGGTTATTGACTGATTTTGCAAGGCCCACAGAATATTGTGTTCTATTGCTATAAAAACATGGAACCTACCAAAAGAAAGATTAGAGTCTCTTCTTTTATCAGGAAAAAAAGTATATTTCTGTTTAGCAGCAATTCACATTAGAATATAGATATGTTTCATCATTATTCACAAATCTATTTAGAAATGTGAGTAAATTAGCTTTTTTTTCCCAACATGGCCCTGGTTGATCTCTTTTGCTCTGCTGCCACCTGCTGGCTGTTTGTGTAATAACTACCACTTCTTTAACCGTTCTTTGCAGTTGAGAGGCTGCATCAAAGCCTTCTGTATGCTCTAGCATGAAAAAAAAAAAAACATTAAAAAGAAACATAAATACGTCTTTGGGACATTTAAAATAGATCGTATTTATTATTAAGTTTTTGGGAGCAAATGAGTTAACCACACTCAATACTGCAGCCAGTTTCATTTAAACTTTGTAGCATATATAAAATAAATATTTGTTGTTGTGTATAGTATTCTGTTTTACATTGTAAAAAAAAACCACACACACAATCCGTCTAATTCCTGAAAGAATGGCAGCTCAGGAAAAGGACATTAAGTCAGAAACATTACACGTGACAGACGACATGTCCTACTTCGAGGAACACTGTCGTGTAAAAACCAAAATAACAGACCGCAGTTTGCTATAGCAACACATCACACAGGCCTGAGTCTGGTTCATCTCCAGTGTGAGTGTTTAGGGCAGCATTCCCAGCTGTCATATAACTGACAAAAAGAAATGGGGGAGGAGCTGGACTATATTTACTGATACATACACACGTGCATGCCTATATTTATTTACACTAGGGGTGCACCCATCAGAATTTTCTGGCCAAATAAAATTATTGCTATGTTAGTGTCTAAGACATACAGTGGATCCTACAAAGTTGAATAACATAAGGCTCATTAAATTTGGATGAAGTTAAACTAAATCATTTGTGGGAAATATGCCTTCAAGGTTATATTCATTTCTAAAAACTTTACAAGGCCTTTTGAGCCAATATCACAAGATTAACAATGCAAGCATTTTACTTTTTTTTGTTTTTTTAGAAGGTTGATGATCATAAGAAAAAGAATGTCACGAGAGAAACAAAATGAGTCACAGTGACCCATATTTCATAAATGACATGTTGGCACAATCGAAGAGAATGAACTCAGCTTTCCAATTATATAGCAAAAATTGTGCTCTGTAACTCCAAACAATATCATTATCACAGAAGATACAAATAGGTAGATACGACACGCCCCCTTTGAGCTGCATGCCAACGGCAACGCTATGCTAGGAGGGTCAAAGTCATCAGTGAATTCCATGTGTGTGGACGGCAAGAAAACCACCAGAGGCTAACTACGTTCGGGAAATTCTTCTCCTTCAGGTATTCAGAGCAGAAAGATGGTAGCAAAACATGTGAGCCTCTTGTAAGGCGCGGCACGTTCTATGTAGTACAATTAGCAATTACGCGACAAAATGTACATTGATGCGATTTTACATTATTATTATTATTCAAATTAACAGTTGAGTTTTTAAAAATGATAGATGGCACCAAATACTACACAGTCGCTTTAAAATAGTATATATAATAGCAATATAAAAAATTCCTGTTAAAACACCTAAAGAAATTACAACACTGTACCTTTAAAACTTTTTTTTTTTTTTAAATATTCCTCGACTGGACATTTTTTAACCAATGTAACCTGTGTCATGTATCATTACAATTAAGACATCTATCCAATGTGGCGTCATGGGAAAATGGCCGTGTATAAGCTGGACCGTAAACAACGCAGGACTTCGAATTAAATACTGTAGTTAGACCACTGCTTCGGTCATTCGTTGATTATTCGATTTTAATTACAGCACAAGCTTAAATAGGCTCTTTCTATTTGGTTCAGTAAGTTATTAAAATGGCTAAATGACACTGGCTGATGTTTACGACACCTCACGAACCACCTGTCTCTAGAGTTTGTAGCAATTAGGCTACTATTTTCTCAAATGCAACTGGCCAAATGAAGAAAAAAAAAATGCGATCCCTTTGGGGTTGTAGCACTCTCATTTCATCTCACTTTTGGATTGGAGTCAAACTGTTTGTGGTATTTGATAAGAAGGAACACTGAGTGACGAGGTGGAAGTCCACGTCAACCTTACGCGCAAGCTAGCTGCCGAGCTTGTTACAAAAGGTAGACTGTTATGTGTTTACATCACATTAGAAGTTGATCTGATTTACAATTGTGGCTGTTAAAGAATGAGATGAGTGATTGGCGTCAAGTTGAGACTGCTTAAAGCGTGTTTTGTTAATTTAATGTATTACTTTTAGATTGGTTACTAACTGCTTACATTTGTACGATAATAATGCTATAATGTCACTTCATATATATATATATATATATATATATATATATATATATATATATATATATATATATATATATATATATATATATATATATATATATATATATATATGGTGTTATGATGGGAGACAGTTTGGACTTTGGAACCATCCATCCATCCATTATCTGAACCGCTTAGCCTCACGAGGGTCGCGGGCGTGCTGGAGCCAATCCCAGCTGTCTTCGGCAACTATTTAAAATGAAATTTGTTATGGAACAGAATGTTTTAACACCGACTTCTTTAAACTTACTAGTTGTTCACTACCTCCTACAGAAAACACGAAGCAGTTGTTTTTGAGCGGCTGGAACCAGTAGAGAAGTATCTCTTGCACAAATAGCACCATGAAAGTTTTCGGGCATATGATGTTTATTCCTGTGGTATTTGTATAAACGGATGTGGGTGGCACATGCTTTGCGGTTAAAATAAGCTGCCTCTCTGAATGGCAATTAGACTGAGAATCTTTAGAGATAAACTGAGCTGCACACACTACTGATGTCTCACTAGCAATGGCATAACTGACATTCCTGACTGCATTCTATAAAAGTGGGGGCGGGGAGGTTTGAGTCAATCCCAAAGTTTCTTTCTGTGCCCTATTAAATGCGGTCGTGAAAGGAGACTGGTTGTGCTCGGTCACTTGCAGAAGTGTACAGAGACATACAGCTAAATCCCGAGTTAAATCATGTCAATTGGGCACAGACAATTTAGAACAAGGAATGCTCAGTTGTGATTTACCAAAGCGTTTCCATACTGATTTACAGGGGAGTTTTCCATTTTTCCCGCCCATTGTTTTTTAATCATTTGGTCTTTTGGGTGAAATAAAAGTTCTCTATAAAAAAAACAAAAAAACAAATTCATTTTTTTCCAGAAGATATTCCACATTATGTAATTTACCTTCATGGGCGCCAATAATAGTGAGAATGACTGTGCATGTTTTTATTTGTAGGAGGACCTGGTGAAACCCCACACAGACACAAACAGCCTTCGCATTCTTTCTTTTGGGCGGCAGTACTAACAACTCCTCCACCATAAGCATCATTTTGGTACCAGCAAGTTATCTTGCACACACTTTAGGATTGAGGAATCCAGGTCCAGAAAGTAAAAAAATATGCCACAGATTGGCTTTAGCCACAAGTGCTTCTACTCAACTGGCAGGTAAATGAGTCGTCTCTACCTGTGGCTAAAGCCAAATTGTTTCAGGACATTCTGGACCTGGATTTCATAACCCTGCACACACAATAGCCAAATGATGTGTAATATTTTAAGACATGACAGAAATGAGGCTGTTGGTCCGTTGTTGGCCTACTTAATGAAACGTATTTACTTTTGCCCCAGCGTGATTTTAAAGACATTTTCTTGTTTAAAGGAGATGCATGTTTTGGCGTCTTTGGTGTTTATTCTGCTCAACTGCATAAACCTCAGTTGGTCCGCCTGCCGTTTTGTGTCGTGCACAGCTAACTGCAGATACCAGGATGACTTTATGGGCCTCTCCCCTGTAATTTAATTTATTCATCTGTGTTCCCTCTGCAGGGAGCAACCGCCATGTCCTGCTAGGAGCGTACGAGGGACAGGAAATTGTCCAATTTCGGCTATGAATAATGTCGTTCAAACGCCAGTAGCATAAAACACATGCGCCATTTTATATTTGATAATAACATTTAAAGAAGAAAATGTTTGCGTGAAATGAAAGCTCAAACACTGTGAAAGTGACAAACGATTGAAAATGTTACGTAACTGGTAGTAGCGGGAATGGCGATTTTTTTTTTTTTACGTCAGCTAGTCAAACGCGGCTACATAAATCTTACGCACGTGCGTTGCGTGTATTCGTAACATGTATTTTGACCGATGTAAAGAAGTATTCATCGAGTGAAGGTATGAAAAACGCCCCCCGTGGCCCGCCTCTTAAATCCCTTCATCGAGCTCAAACTAGGTAAAGGCCGCGGAGCTTTAAAAAAAAAAAAAAAAAACAGCCAAGCCAAACGCGAGTTTTTTGTCGTTACCTGAAACCACAAGAGCCTCGTTCGGTCCAACGGTGTGACAGTTTCCCATTTTATGACGAATTAAAAAAAACACACTCGACAAAGAAGATGTTAAAACGTATGTTTTACCCTGTTCCCCCACTAACCCTCGCAATTATTTCATCACAACATCAATGCCACAGCTCCCAGTCACACCCTCACCCGTATCGATTTTCCTTTACACTCAGGAAAGTCAGTCAGCGCTTCCGCTTAGGACTTTCAAAATATAACGTCACCTAACGTCAGTACATGTGGCATGCTTTGGTGTCCATTCTAAGCTTCTATTTTATTCTAGACACCGCCCCTTGTTTGACGGTAACTTGATAACTGTTGTTATTTACCGGATATCTCTCCCAAAGATCACAGGATATGACGTAAAATTAATAAATGCACAGTGTCCTGAGAGAAACAAATTAGTTAATTTGTATGTTTTATTAGGAACATTTTATATCCAACCCCTAAACTTGAAACCTTTATCAAAATTATTTTTGATTTAAATGACAATTATTTTAACGACTTTGTAACGACCAAGAAATGTCATTTGATAATATCCATGCATAATTATTTTAAAGCGCCCTAAATGTTTGTTTTTTCCCCCTGTTTATAATTTATATATTTTATATACGTATTTTATTTTATTATGTGATTTATGTAAATTGGATTGACTGGTATTTGTATTATTATTCTATGTTCAATAAACGTTAAAGCATTAGCACAAAACCTTCAGATCATGCCAGGAAAAGCTTTCTAGAACATCTAAAAATTATTATTAGTAAAATAATAACATTATTTGGTGTTATTCAAAGGCACTTGTGGGCTGACTCCCATTTTGCATGTGTTTAACTGTGGTTAGTCAGTTCTGAACACAGCCACATCCCAGTTATGAGGGTGTGCTTACTTTTGCAACCAATTTTTTCAGTTGTTTATTTTATGAAAAGATTTCCAGGTTATAGGTCACATTAATAGTAATAAAAAAAAGTTTTAAACGTTCTTTTCTTGGTTTTGTTTGTTTTGTATAATAATAATAAAACCAGTCATCTATAGTGGGGTGTGTAGACTTTTATGTACACAGTGCGCACCATATTCAGACACGATAAGATAAGCATCACCCATGGAACATGACCCATATTGCCCCACTACGACCAGCATGTTTATATCACAGCATTGCAAAGTTGCATGATGTCAACACCTGCTTGCATGTCTGCGCTGTTTTGAGTAGCTGATCTTTCATATTTACTGGATTTTTTTCCACAGTCAATCGCCATATCCCTCAGAATTTAGCTTCTTCCTTCTGGTATATATGCATAGATTAATGAAATAGATAATTCATGTACACATGTGTGGTGCACAAACTGGAATACCCCTCCAAGCAGTATTTTTCTGTGCCGAGCAGATGGCTCACAAATTGTAACTCTAGTACAAAAAGGGCCTTGGTTTAGCATGAGCTCACGTTTGTTACTTTGCAGCAAAATTCCTTATTATTGTTATTATTACTCCCCCAATTTCGCTGTTGTACAACTTCCCCTATTCTCCACTGATTCAAATTGTTCCAACTTTAAAATCGACTCAGGACATATAGAGAAGCATTTTAACATTTTCCAAGAAAATAATTAATGGTAGTAGTTTTATCAAAAAGAATCAAGTATCAAATCTTGTTTGCTATAAATTATTGTGATTGTTGTGGGTTAGATAATTGCCGGAGAAATGATAATGCTTATCAAGGTTGTGGGGCTCACGTGTCAAAAATGCACTTTGTATCATACTGGAAATGTGAGCTGACAAGTACAATACTTGGCATATCAGCAAGTGCACGGGACAATTTAAAACAAAATATTATTCCTGAAAAAGACGGGCTGCGATTTCAACATTAGTATATGATATATTTATTAGTCCTGAAATGGGGAAATTCTGGAAAAAGTGAATCCACAAATTCAGTTTGGAAACATGTTTTTCATGGCGAAATAGAAACAAAAATATATGGAAAAGACAGAAGAGAAAAAAAAAAATATATATTTGGATTAGCAACATAGAAAATGGATGAATGATGGATGGATGATTGAAAGCTTGTGATGGCAAACGTTAAACTTTTCCCGAGCCTGAGATTTACACCCTAGGCTTTCTGCTAATCATTAAGGATAATAAAAAGTTGACACTACCGGCCCCTTTTCCATGGAGTTAGGGTCCAGAAGAGCGACCGCTGGGACAGCGGCTGCAGACATGGACAAGCAAGAGAGCAGACCGACATGGAGCAGGCAAATCGAGTTCACCCTGGCGGGCATCGGCTCCGCTGTGGGGCTGGGCAACATTTGGAGGTTCCCTTACCTCTGCTTCAGGAGTGGAGGAGGTGAGTAATGTAGTCGAACCCAAGGGGGGACTGGAGCAAACGTTTTTGGTTGTGTATTTTTCCCATGTTTTTCATATTATTTTCTTTAATGGGATAAATGATTTTTGGAATGGGTGGGAAATGGCTTAATAATGGAACAAATATTACAGAATTCTTGATTATGCAAATGCTTAGTAGGCCAGTTAAATGAATGGAGCGGGCCATATGAGGCCCTCGTGCCATTATTTGCACACCTTTGCTAATGTATTTTTTTTATTTTTTAAAGATCAAATCATTGTATTATAGTTTGAAATCTCTGGCTGGACAAGCATGCGCAGTTAAGGACATTGGTTTTACATTGACAAAGAAAAGATAAGAAACTATCCCAGACTGTTAAAATGACATTTTTAAAAAATATTTTTTTTAAATGCATGATTTAAGAAAATAAATGTTTTTATGGAACATATACTAAACAAATCAAGACAGAACAGAATATTTTATTCTTCTACTCTGCTTAAAAAAATTGGCTTAAAAATACTGATTGGTTGAAATTTATTCTTGTACACTTTTCTATCATAGTAGAATTGATCATGCGTTTTGCTTGTTTTTCTGTCAAGTGCCCAAAAAAAAAAAAAAAAGTTAATTAGTGCAATGTTGAACCAGTTTTTCAATGTTTTTAAATCATTTTCTTATCAGAAGCTGTTTTGTTTTTTTCCCCACTGAGCTGTCATCAGCAAATAAGACAAACTGTAGTTGAAGACTTTGGGAACATTGCAGATATTATCGTATAAATAAATGGGATCCAGCACAGATCCTTGGGGCACCCCAAAGGGATCTTTAATTGATTTGAGTTGTCATTATTAAATTGTAAATAGTGATGTTGTCATCCAAGTAACTTTTCGTCCACTTGTATGACATATCTCTTTAATTTATTATTTTAAAATGATCAATAGAGTGAAATGTTTTTTTTTTTTAAAGTAAATTCCTAACATTCTCATGACTGCCACATTGGTTTACACGAAAAAGAACATGTTTTGTCAAGTCTGTGTGCAAATAATGTGTCAAGATCTTTGAGATATTTGGACAGAGTGGCACTGGTCTGTGTCTGTCGTTGGTGAAATGATTGTTTGTTCTTCACTTTTGTAGATTGGTATACAGGTGCAGGTGCATTTCCGTCCAGGTGTGAACTGCAATCATTTCCCTGCAGGTGCTTTTCTGGTACCATACCTTCTTATGCTGGTTGTGCTGGGGATCCCCCTGCTCCATATGGAGTTGACTGTTGGACAATACACAAAAAGAGGGCCTGTCCATGCTCTTGCTCAACTCTGCCCACTTTTTAAAGGTGTGTTTGGTTATTTATTTATATATTTATTTTTAACGGAATCCGTATTTCTTTCGCACAGGTGTCGGAATAGCATCCGTGGCCATATCCTTCATCATGTGCACGTACTACAACGTGGTCATTACTTGGGCCCTCTACTACCTGTTCAGCTCCTTCCAAGCACCGCTGCCCTGGCAGGGTTGCAACAACACGTGGAACACACCAAACTGTACCAATCATGCCAAAAATGGCAGCCACTCGTCCACCGCCAGTCAGGAGTTCTTCAAGTATGTTTTACTGGGTAGTACTTGTATGGAAAGTCGTTTGAGCCTTTTGTCAATGTAAGCTTATCACGTTAGCCATGTGAACGATATCAGTGAAAATGATAGGAGAGGTGGAAAACTCTCAAGGTAAAGGTAAAGCCATTGTAAACATTAGTCACCTCCTATTACATGCAGATGCATGCATAAACCAAATAAATACAAACTGATACTTGTGACGGCTATTGCAAAATTTTGGACCTAAAAAAACAAAAATCTAAAGAATAAATAATAAAAACTGATTTAATTAACTAAAAGGACACATTCATAACCCAAAACACATCTTAAATCATCTTTCCCCATTGAAATGAATAGAAATACCATTAATCCGTTCCCCAAAAATTGTAATGGGATTTTGACATAATTAAATACAATCTGAAGAATAAAACCGTTTTTGACACTGTAATTACTATTATTATTATTATTATTATTATTTTTTTTTTATTCAATTAAATAGACATAATGATGCTTTTTCTGGAGCCACCTGGGGCCATTACATACTGTACATACATACAATTAGTGCCTGGAAGGCATATATATATATATATATATATATTAGGGGTGTCATGTGATTACATTTTTTAATGCTAATTAATCGCATGACTTCAGTAGTTAACGGATGGTTAATCAAAATTTTTAGATCTGTTCTAAATGTACAATAAAATGTACAATAAAATATTTTTCCCCCTAGGTTTTCATACTCTTGTTAAAGGATCTTTGTGCAGCTTGTCACTTTTTTTTACTCGCGACTGCCACCTCTGGCCCAAAGCGTAACTGCAACATGTGTGCCAGGCTCGTTAATGGTGCGAGTACGTGCACGATCTTAAAGCGACAGCCACAGTTGAACTCCGCCGCCCCTCCCCCCTCCCCAGAGAAACTGTGGAGTGTGAGGGTCCACGGACTCAACTCTAAAGGGAAGATAAAAGCTGATAGGTGCAGTCAGAGTAAATCAGTCAGGGCTCTTCGTACTCATCTGGGCATTGGTGAAGCATGCATGATGTAGAAAAAGCTTTGATATTACTTTTTTAAACTGCACAATGCACCTTTAACACAAATATTTTTTTTTAATTAAAAAAAAAATTTGTTCTGTTAAAGGAACTTTGAATCAACTCAAAATTAACGCACTCATTTTGACACCCCTAATAAATGTATATTGACATGCATCTTCCTTTGAAGATATAAAATGCTGCAGCAAACAGGCGGAATCGAGGAGGCCGGAGTGGTACTGTGGGACCTTTTCCTTATTCTCATGCTGGCTTGGATCCTCATCTATCTTTGCATCTTCAAGGGGACCAAATCCACAGGCAAGGTGAGCGTCCAAGACACAGGGGTGAGGTGAATAACGACTTTTCTTTCAATACTTTCTTGTTTTTTGCGTACAGGTGGTGTACTTCACAGCGCTGCTCCCGTACGTCATCCTCATTGCACTGCTGGTCAATAACGTGCAGCTTCCTGGAGCAATAAAGGGTATAACCTTCTTTATTGTCCCAGAATGGGACATGCTGCTCTCAGTGGAGGTGAGGGAGAAAAAAAAAAATATTTTGAAGTTGTTGTTGTGTTTTATGCTTGATTTGTATTTATGTACAGCACTTTGATTTTCTATACATGTTTCTGAGGAACCAATACATTTTCAGTGCATTGTTTTTGTCCGCTTTCAGGTTTGGGTGAACGCCGCAGCCCAGATCTTCAACTCCATTGGAATAGGGTTCGGTTTCCTCATGTCCATGTCCAGTTATAACACTTTCAACAACAACATTATTAAGTAAAAGCACCCGCTCACCAACCCTTTGCATCCTCGTGTGACATTTAAACAGATACGGCGTAAATATGTTTTCTCTCTTCTCACACAGGGACACACTGACAATATCCATTGTCAATTCCCTCACCAGTATTTTGTCAGGCTTTGTCATATTCTCTGCTTTCGGGTACATGTCGCACCTGCAGGATATTCCTGTGGCCCAGTTGGCTGTGGATGGTAAGAAGCAAATTCGGCAATCGCAAAGAACTATTCACACCTTGATGACTTGTTATCTAGGTCCAGGACTCGTGTATGTCGTTTACCCACAAGCAATTGCCAGCATGCCAATACCTCAACTGTGGGCTGTGCTGTTCTTCTGCATGCTGCTTTGCCTGGGAATCGATAGCGAGGTAGCCTATACTCCAAATACACGTGAAAAACAACAGCAGTCACTCAATGCCTTCCATTTCCATTTGTCCAGTTTGCCATGGTTGAAGTGATGGTGACCAGTCTGATGGATCAGTCCAATCAGCATCTGCTGAAGTTCTTCAAGAAGAAAGAGCTGTTAGTTCTTGTGGTTTGTGGAATCGCATGTCTTCTTGGAATTTCCAATGTGACGCAGGTAAAAAGCTGTCCTTTCATGCATGTGCTAAATTCACGATTATAGTTTACGGAGTGTGAATATCTTTGCAGGCGGGGATTTATGTTTTCCAGCTGATGGATCATTACACTGCCATCGTGTCCATCATGTTCCTTGCATTCTTTGAGGTTATAGGCATTTGCTGGCTTTATGGTGAGTAGAACAGCAAATTCAATTGCATTTGCTTTGCTATCGCAATATAATAGGATATTGTGCAAAACTATTCATCTCAGTGGCTCATTTAATAAAGTCCAACTCATACATTAATTTAGACTTAATACAAAGGGTGAGATACATTTTTCTTTCTTTTTATTAAAAAAAAAAAAAAATTATGATAGTGAACAGCTAATGAAAACCCAAACTTCACCATCTCAAAACATTGCAATATGCAGTACATAAAAAATAATGCTAATTATTTTCAAACATTTACATTATATTTCTATGCAAAGTATCTGTTTAATGAATCTGTATCCGAACTCAACTCACTTTACACTAAGCATCACACACACAAAAAAGAAAAAAAGAAAGAGGTATCAAGCCTTAAATTACACCTATGTAAAACAACCACATATATTAGCCTTTCAGTCTGCTGGCTTAATGCTAATGTTAATGTTAAATAGCATCTATCTGTATCTGAACTCCTCACAAAAAAGAAGAAGTTTCAAGCAGTTTATTGGCACTCCCAGTCGAAGTTTACTGCCAAACTAAACATAAACCAGAGACTATTAAAAATGGTATTTAAAACAACCACCTACAGTATATTAGCCTTTCAGTCTGCTAGCTTAATGCTAACGTTAAATAGCATCCACAGTAGCCTATGTTGTGTTGTGGTGCCATAACCCTTTTACAAATGGATTGAACACACTCTGCTTCAACACATGTAGACAGACAAAGTAACAGCACTCAGTCATATATTCTTTATATTTTGCACACACAAAAAAAGACTAATTAATAATACACCGATGAGCAGCGAGGAGTTGAGACGTCTCAATGAACAGTATGTCTTGTTTGCTTTATACTGCCCCATGTGGCCAAGAAAGGCCCACCAGAAAGCGTAGCACAGAAGACATTCAATTGATGCATCAACAGTTCTAATAATAGTTAATTTTATTTATGTCATTACCATATGATTTCCTCACTATAACATTTTAAAAATATATTTTTTTCTTTGTGGAATGCTAGAAGATGATTTAGTTGAATTAAACATGCATCTCAAGCACCACTATATAGAAATAATATAAAAACGATATAGAAATAACTTCCACAAAATTCACATTTATCGAGATGCTCCTGTGTTTGTTCTTGTATTTAGCTGTCTATTCATATGTTTAGGTGTGAGTCGGTTATCTGACAACCTTGAAGAGATGACAGGAAAAAGGCCTAACATCTTCTTCAGACTGTGTTGGCAAATCATTGCTCCTTTTCTCATCACTGTAAGTTAGCAGATCGTACCATGTCACTCGGGAGAACGGGCCATACTCAATGAGATTCTTTTTTTCGGGGGGTGCTGGGGCAGGTTATCCTCATATTTTCCATTATCCAGTTCAAACCGGCTCGCTACGAAGTCTACGTCTTCCCTCCCTGGGCTCAAGGAATTGGCTGGGTCATTGCCTTGGCGTCCATCATTTGGATTCCGCTGGGCATCATTCACACATTGTGGGTGCTGCCTGGCTCATTTGTGCAGGTGATGTAAATGTATTTACAGCATACAGTAAAACACCCTTAGAAACCCCCGTATTTAAATATTTCATAGGCATTCATAATAGCATTTATTGCCCTTATTTTTTTAAGGTCTTTAAATACACGTTAAAATAAAAACGCATTAAAAAATATATTATGTTGAGAGCAAGAAGAGCAATGGATAAGACAGTGTACCGATCCCTGTGTTTAGCGTAAACAAATCATTATTATTATTTTTTTAAATATACATCAATAATCATGCCCAATATGTATGTTATAAAATGAACCTAAAGACATCGCTTTCTGTAGGCATAACATGCAGGATTCTCGAGGATTGAGCCATTCAATAATGTCGTTGTAATGCCGTTTGAAACACTGATCCCTGTGTTTAGCGTAAACAAATCATTATTATTATTATTATTTTTAAATATACATCAATAATCATGCCCAATATGTATCTTATAAAATGAACCTAAAGCCATCGCTTTCTGTAGGCGTAACATGCAGGATTCTCGAGGATTGAGCCATTCAATAATGTCGTTGTAATGCCGTTTGAAACACTGATCCCTGTGTTTAGAGTAAACAAATCATTATTATTATTATTTTTAAATATACATCAATAACCATGCCCAATATGTATGTTATAAAATGAACCTAAAGACATCGCTTTCTGTAGGCGTAACATGCAGGATTCTCAAGGATTGAGCCATTCAAGAATGTCGTTGTAATGCCGTTTGAAACACTGATCCCTGTGTTTAGCGTAAACAAATCATTATTATTATTATTTTTAAATATACATCAATAATCATGCCCAATATGTATCTTATAAAATGAACCTAAAGACATCGCTTTCTGTAGGCGTAACATGCAGGATTCTCGAGGATTGAGCCATTCAATAATGTCGTTGTAATGCCGTTTGAAACACTGATCCCTGTGTTTAGCGTAAACAAATCATTATTATTATTATTATTTTTAAATATACATCAATAATCATGCCCAATATGTATCTTATAAAATGAACCTAAAGCCATCGCTTTCTGTAGGCGTAACATGCAGGATTCTCGAGGATTGAGCCATTCAATAATGTCGTTGTAATGCCGTTTGAAACACTGATCCCTGTGTTTAGAGTAAACAAATCATTATTATTATTATTTTTAAATATACATCAATAACCATGCCCAATATGTATGTTATAAAATGAACCTAAAGACATCGCTTTCTGTAGGCGTAACATGCAGGATTCTCAAGGATTGAGCCATTCAAGAATGTCGTTGTAATGCCGTTTGAAACACTGATCCCTGTGTTTAGCGTAAACAAATCATTATTATTATTATTTTTAAATATACATCAATAATCATGCCCAATATGTATCTTATAAAATGAACCTAAAGACATCGCTTTCTGTAGGCGTAACATGCAGGATTCTCGAGGATTGAGCCATTCAATAATGTCGTTGTAATGCCGTTTGAAACACTTCCTGTTTTTTTTTTTCCAACATATACATTTAAACAATTGTGTATAATTGAATTTTAGGATCAAAATCCTCATCGTGGTGTTTTTTTTTTTTTTCATAAATGAATGATCATTCAAAGAGCAAATTGAACTAGCACAGTGTTGTACGCACAGAATGTAAAACATCATGTTATAACGTTTTGGTACGCTCCTCCACAGAAACTGAAGCTGTCCATCACACCATACGCCCTGAATAACAAATCCAACATGCCGTACTATGAAAGAAGAGAAAGTGATCGATACCCATCCGTGGCCGTCATCAGCACCGCCGTCGGTCTACAACACAGATTGTCAAATGAGGCCAGTTAACGAGATTTATTTGCTTTGGTCATTTTTTTTTGTTGAGCAAATTGTCATAGCACATGCAACTGCATGGATGAGTGTAAATAGTTGTACTGTACCGTATGCGATGATGATATTGTTTGAAATAATCGCAGTTCTAGAGCAGACACTTTCATGAATAGACCGTTTTATATATTGTGACGTCCCTTCCTGAATGATAAATAAACCACCGTGGACATACTCAGTGTGGGTGACTCATTTATTAGGTCAAATGCAATGTTGCTGATTACAATGATAGAAGGCTGATTGGCATCAGGTACGCAGGTCATGCTGCTCTTATGTCATGTAAAGTGTAATAAAAGCGTTCACATGTAATACGTTTTATTTACACTTTACATGAACAGAGTACAACGATTAGAGTCTTATACAGTATAGGCATTGACACTGTCTAGTTTACATACAGAATAGGCAGGCAACAGCTGTTAAGTATTTCAGAACTTTCTACTGAAATTACATATGGTATTGTGTATATATACTGTATACATAATCCCATATGCCATCTGTGAATTCTACCTTTAAATAATTAATTGGAAGTTAATTGAAAGTGCTGAACATAAATTACTATAATTTCTCGAGTATAACATTTTATTTTTTTGTTGCTGAAAATGTCATCAAAAAAAATCAATGGTGCGTACTATACATAGGTACAAGGAAAATGGAAAAAAATATATATATTCACATTGTGTAGATGGTAAACTGGTACCTAGGAAATGTGAAAACATGATATGTAAATCTAATGTTACAAAAGTGATCAAAGAAATTGTCCCCCTTGCAAAAAAAAAAAAAAAAAAAAAAAAAAAAAAAAGTTTGGCTTCAGAGTCATCACGAACGAATGTGTTAAATTGTGTTTCCTGATATACTCCGCCAACTTTCTATCACAACACGGCCTCCAATTTGTAACCTTTAAACATTTTGGAAACATACCCCTTCTTGCTGCCAGCGCAACACCAGCTGGTGAAATAACAATAACTAATTGCCTATTACAGTACACCAACAACTTGACTCATTCCGGTGCCGTTTGTGCCTGACTGCATTTCTACCGCTGCTACGACCGGTTGCGCCAACTGTGCTTTTCTGTTTTGTTTTAAAAAAAATAAGAATGCAATATCAATTAAGATAAGAATTATACTCTACTTAACCTTTTGAACAATTTGGTGGGACCTATTAAGTGCAAGGAAAATCCAGCAGTGAGAGGGCGATTTTGGGGGTGCGCATTATATTCGAGAAATTACGGTACACACACTCAATTGTTGGATTACAGTAATTGCACATGCATGCACAAAAAAAAGCTATATTTAGTATGTGTATTTGTTCATTTTTGACTTGACGTACGAAGGAGTTAAAAGCAGACAGATTTCAATTAAAAAAAATAAGTGATGTCCATATTATAGGTTAAGGTGGCAGGCCTTAGAGAATATTAAATAGTTAAATAAAGTTGAGGGGGGTGGGGGGGGGGGGCAGTACTTTCTACGGTTATTTTTCTATAACAGCAGATCTGTCTATCATCAATCAGGAGGTCAAATAATTATAACAAATAATACAAGAATTAATATAAATGAAAAATTACCATTTCATTTCAAATAGATATGTAATATGACCTAAAAAAAAAAAAAAAAAAAAAAAGGAAAAATGTGCAGTCAATAGCATAGTCTTCCTCTGAAGTTAGGGTCACATAGATGACCACATAGCACAGCATGAACTCCTGTTGTACTTTGGAGTCGGCTCAGTCGACAAACAACTGGTGGCTGCATTCAGTAGTATTTTCACTGTGGTTTTAGAGTCCACACCCTTCATTTTCTTCCATCCACCTGACCTCCCATCCCTCCTCGACTCCCTACTTCATCCACATCCAACCACTGTCGCTGATTTATTACCCCACCCAACTTCCACCCGTGCTCAGCAGAGGTCGCTAATGAGTCAACATGCCTGTCGACTTTTGGGCTCCTCCTGCAACGTCTTGCTACCAAGTTTCCCTGCTAGGACACCTGCTCAACCGGCCTCATCTGCACATCTCCAATCTGCGGGGCAAAATGATGACGCAATCAACACGTGATCCATTAAATGTGGATTATAAAACACAAAGTAAAATAAAAGGACATTACCTGGACATGAGGGGGGGCACTGAGGACAAATGTGATCGCACTTGCTATGTCTTCTGCTTTTAAACACTGCACGTTTTTGAGAGAGAGAGAGAGAGAGAGAGAGAATATGTTTAAGTATTAGTACTACAATTGCAAATATAACGGAAAGTTGTTGCTTACTTTCATACTCTCGTACACTGCAGCTGCTTTCTCCGGATCATTGTTGTGAAGACGGAAGGCAAATTCCGTCTCCACTATCCCGGGGGATATACACTACACAAAAAGGAAACGCAAAGAAGATCAAATAAGAAATGTTCGAATTTTTTTTTTTTAACTCTTTGACTGCCAGACGTTTTCAGAAAAGGGATGCCGTGGGTGCCAGCCGATTTAAGCATTTTGACTGATCTTTTGAGTGATCTTTCAAGGTCCACAGAAAAGTATGTGTTTTGACTATGGAAACACACATACTACCAAATGAAAGATTGGACTCTCATCTTTCATCAGGAAAAAAAGTTTGTTTCTACCTTATTCCGTTTTTGAGTAATCAACAATAGAAAATGGTTAGTTTCACCTCTGTTTTGAAACAAACGTCTTTTAACGTCTTTGGCACTCCTCCATAGGATTTTACTAAACGTTATTTAACATTTTTGGCAGTCAAAGAGTTTTAAGGGGCCATATGGAAACTACAAGGTTGAAAATGAATTAATGTAATGTAATGTAGTATAGTGAATATTTATATCAGTCACTACTGTTATTTGTTGATGAAATAATATTGAGCTTTTTCTATTGAAAAAAAACACACACACATAAAACTTAGCGTTGACACTTTTCACCATATGACAAAAATGACACACTCACAGTTGCTCTGATGTGGCTGTTTGCTTCCCTTAGTTCTTGCCTTATTCCCTCAGTCAGAGCCGTCACCGCATATTTGGTGGCACAGTAGAAATGCTTGTCAGCACTCGGGACCATCCGATGCCCGCACATACTGTAAACAGGAAGGAGGAGGAGGAACGTACAGTTAAAGTTGTAAATGACAACAACAATTCAATACCGCAGAATCGCAGATTTAGTGACACGTTCACGTCGCGTAGCGGCATGGTGGGCCGGTGCTTAGCAAATTTATTGCAGCTATTCAATTCAACTCAACTTTATTTATAAAGCAATTTAAAACAACCATCGCTGCATACAAAGTGCTGTACATGGAATAAAAATCAGTCATGAAGTAAAGAAAAAAACAAAACAAACAAAATAATTTAAAAAAAAAAAAAACTAAAATTGAAACAAATATTTCATAAGTAAAACAAAATAAAATTTTGAAAATGAAACATTTAATGTTTACAAAACAAACTAATAAATAATTAATGATGAAAATGTCTAGTACGGTATTATTGTACTGATTAACTGCCATTTTGCAACTGTAGTCTACTTTATTACACAATAATAATTGTGACTTTCTTTTTAAACTTCACAAATAGTTCATATATATAAAATAAATAAAACTTTACAAGAAACTAATGAAGCCTTAACGAAAATGAGCATTTTCTATAAAAAAAACATAAATAAAAAAACAAACCCGCTCTAAAAACTAACCGAATTAAAAAAAAAAAGCTAAATATAATAAAAACTAAGTATAATAATAATAATAATAATAATAACAAGCTATTGCAATTATATGGATAGCAGCACATCTGCCTTACAGTTGTAACGTCCGAGGTACGAATTTTGGACTCCGTCTGTCCTGTGCGGAATGAACGAATGTTCTCCCTGCACTCGTGTGAATTTTCTCTGGCTACTCTCACATTCCAAAAACATGCAAAGTGTAAATGTGGGTATGAGGGCTCCAGCTCACCTTTGACCCTAATACCAAATAGAAAGTGGATGACAATTGCACTTCTTTGCTACACTTTAAAATTAGATTTAAAACGGATATACAAAAGCAAGCAAAACATATCTGCTAATAGAGGCTAGCAAGGTGTTTGGTTATACAGATAATTTGGAGTCTTTAATTAACCCAACTTGTATATTTTATTTGGAATGAGGGAAGCGGGAGTACCTGGAGGAAAATAACGCAAGCGCAGAGAGAACATAACAAACTCCGCACAGGAAGGCCGAAGCCACGATTCGAACCCTTAACCTCAGAACTGCGAGGCAGAAGATGCAGCCGGATTTTTCAATATTTATACCTATTAATATTGATGATGTGACCGTCATCCACGTTCCTCTCCTTCATTGATTTGTAAGCCTCTCGGGTGCAGATGGACAAGGCTAGGACATTCACCTACAGAGCATGAACAGAACTTCATTTAAAATAGTGGGTAAGAAATATACACCAAATGAAATGGAGGAGGAAATATAATTTATGGAATTTTACTGTGTTAAATGATATGTCTTGAGACACATCCTAATCAATAATCAACCAACCAGACAATGGAGACAATTGAGTTGCCCTGAACAATTATTTATCTAAGGAAGACATTTTGGATCATTGTCCATCCAACCACTCAGAAACTAGAATAATTGAAAATTGCCATTAATTTCATGCAATTTTAAGGAAAAATGCTGTATTGGCATACATGGGTTTTTCTTTAAAATGATCTGCCTTTGTTTTTTTTTAGGGAAATTTGATGTATCAAAAGTACTAGTGGCGCAAATGTCAACTAGTGCACAGTTTTGCTTCACAAGGAACAAGATTGCTCTACTAGTGTATCCTTCTATCAATGGATGGAACAGTAATGGAAGGCAGTAGTGGAGAAAAAAAATGCTCACTCATAAGACTGTCGCCCTGCTATTGAGCACTTCCATATGCTTTCAAATTTGCCGGAACAGTTTGGAGAAGGCCCTTTGTTCTCTCGTGGCCCAATACTTTTGTCATTGCATTGTGTTTAACAGGGCTATTTTACGGCAGGGGGGAAAACAGGTTGACTTTTTTTTTGCACACACGTAGTATTGCAATGGTGGCATTTTTCTTCTGTTAGTGCACCATCTAGTGGCCGGATGGCGGATGTTATTTGTCTGCTTAAAAATAAACGCTCACTGACTAAATGGGTTTTTATTCAAGACAATATACCACATTGAGCTTCCCCCAAACCGTTACCCATAGATTATTGTTGAATCTGAGAAGTGACTTTTAAGACACTATTGCATGTGTAATGTAGCTATAATGATGTATGTGTAAACTAAATGGTAGTGTTTGTTTACTTTCAGTGGTAATCGCTAGCGCACTAATGCTAATAGGCATTGCTAACCGTTTAGCATAGGCTAATTTTGTTGGTGTTTAACTCATTCACTGCCATTGACAGCTATAGACGTCAAAAATTCATTTGACTATTTCTATTAGTTTAACATTTTTTTTTCAATTTTGTTAACAAGAGTATGAAAACCTAGAAATTATTATTTTTTGTACATTTAGAACAGATATAAAATTTGTGATTAATCGTGAGTTAATTAGTGAAGTCTTGCGATTAATTACGATTACAAATTTTAATCGCCTGATGCTGTTTTTTTCTGCTTTTTATAAATTTTATTTTCATTTAAAAAAAAATATTTTTGTATTTTTTTTTAAAGAAAAGATTATTAAAAATTAGGGGCGTCAGGCGATTAGAATTTTTTTATCGTAATTAATTGCATGACTTCACTAGTTAACTCACGAGTAATCACAAATATTATATCTGTTCTAATACAATAAAAAATAAGTTTTTCATACTCTTGTTAACAAAAGTGGGAAAAAAATGTTAAACTAATAGAAATAGTAGTAGAAAAGGAATTTTTGACGTCTATAGCCGTCAATAGCAGTGAATGAATTACTAATGTATATGTAATGAAGATAATAAATTATATCCACTCAATTCAATTTATGTCCAACTTTAGTGGATTAAAAAAATTTGAAAAAATTGAAAAAGTTTTGGGAATTTCTCGATGGAAAAATCGATAGGATAATTGGTTTAAAAAAGATTAGATAGTGACAGCACTAATACATTTTCATTTTATCTGCCTACTGTATGCCTGCTTTCCATGTTGGCCCATCACAAATTGCTCTTTGCGTCCTTCTTGTCTGCCTGAGCTGCTCCTATAAAGACACTGATGGGACGGAAGGTTAAATTCCACAGTGAAGCAAGATTGGGCAAGGTGACCAAATCGGGTCATTGTGCAGATTAAACACAGCCTAAAAATAATACACTGGCGCTACACGGTCATTTGGGCTGCCATGACGACAGATGGACGAGAGTTACGAATGCTGGACCCTGGAAACTTTAGAGCACGGGGTCCTTCGTGGTCAAGAGCTCAGTGAGCCCAAATGGTTTGGTCTAACAAAAGAAATAGAGCCGGCTTTCATTAGTGGGCCTCTGCTGTGCCAGGGCTACTCCTCAGAGCCAACGAAGCATTTGCTGCCCACCCCTCAAAGAAAATGCTTTAATTCTTCAACTCTAAATGTAAAAATTGAGCTCACATTGGACACGTTTTACTACTTCCTGTTTCTGCGCTCAAATGGCACAACCACTGCAATCAATCATGTAAACAAGCATCCATATTCAAAATGTCTTCAGAATTTCCCTCCATCTTGTTTTAGCGTAACCATTAATGGGTTTGTGTGTAAGTTTACGGTGCGGATCACCCACGTCGATCATATTCCTCCAGCCCTCTGTTTTCCCACTCAGCAGGGGCTCGTTGTGGGCCAGCCCGGCATTGTTGATGCACACGTCCACGCCCTTGTGGAGCGTCTTGATGGCTGAAAACATGGAGAGGATCTCCTCCTCGTTGGACAGGTCACACTTGTACGGTATCAGCGTGCCGCTGTATCCCGCGCTCTGGCATTCTGCTGCCAGCTTCTAAAAAAAACACAAATCAAAAGTACATGTTGCAGGTCTCAGGTTCAAATTGCAATTCAAGCAAAAGTGGATGCGATAAAGCAACGTTGGTGCGGTGCCACGCTTGGGAAGCTGCATGAGCAGGCAACGATCCAACCAGGTCAGCTGTCCGTCCAGCACGGTGGGATTTGAAACACGCTGTCACGGACCCCCAGCCTGCCAGGCACAGCTGCACCAATCACCTGATCTCTGGCTGCTGGTGCCAGTCAGACAGGAGGTGGCGCAGGCGGGACTGGCGAGAGACTGAGAGGAGGTGCAACTACATAGTAACCAAACCAGGTTAGCATGTAGCTTCCTGAAAAACACTTAGCATTTGTCAGGCACCCACTAGACTCTTGCTTTGATCAACCATGAGGACTTTGAAATAATTAGAATGGGGTAGTGGCATGGTGAACAGTTTAGAGTTTGTCATGATCTCCCTATGCTTGCGTGGGTTTTCTTCCTGTACTCCAGCTTTCATATGCGCTAAGGCTAAGCTAATGATGCTGATGAGGACAAGTGCTATAGAAAATGAATGGATAGATTTATAACTCTTTGACTGCCAAAAACGTTAAATAACGTTTAGTAAAATCCTAGGGAGGAGTGCCAAAGACGTTAAAAGACGTTTGTTTCAAAACAGAGGTGAAACTAACCATTTTCTATTGTTGATTACTGAAAAACGGAATAAGGTAGAAAAAACTTTTTTTTTCTGATGAAAGATGAGAGTCCAATCTTTCATTTGGTAGTATGTGTGTTTCCATAGTCCAAACACATAATTTTCTGTGGACCTTGAAAGATCAGTCAAAATGCTTTAAATCGGCTGGCACCCACGGCATCCCTTTTCTGAAAACGTCTGGCAGTCAAAGAGTTAATGGCATGACAGAATCTCTTTGGTGGTCCGGACTGATTGTGGTTCTTTAAGCTTGTTACCAAACCTTATGACTATAAAAGATTTAAAAAAAAATAAAATAAAAATAAATCGGTAATTTCTTAGTTTTTTTGTATTATATTACAAAAACAAAATTAGTCAAGTTTACATTTTTTGTTTGCCATTGAAAATAGGATCCACATATTAAGCAGGGGTTTACCATAATCCCTAACTAAAGCAAGATTTAAATTTGAATACCGTTGCATATTTATGCTATTCCTCAATCCAATGCACATACTGTCACATTGCTTACAGCAGGGCTATTGAGACCACACACATTTACAGATGAGTTGCAGAATCTAGATTTTTTTTTTTTTAAAGGAATTAGGCTCTATTCTTATCTTTTAGAAAGGGTAGTGCATTTTTGTTAATGTTTTAAACACAATGGGATGAGTCAATTGTTGAGTAATATTTAACTCACCATTCATGTTTTTTGGTCTGCAATGAAATAATTGATCGTTTAATAAAATATTGAAAACTTGATTAGATACTACCAATTAAATGGCATGCATAATTATTTTTTTACATGAATGTTTGCTTATGACAAAACAAACTGGACATTGTACTTGATTATGATCCAGTTCCAACATTCTCCATCTTAACATCCCGTGGAAATGTACCATAAAACATTCCAGAAATTTTCCACTGCTTTGCACCCCCGTTCGTCTCTGACATCCAAAAGAGAATCCGTGGATTGAGATTTAGATCTCTTGTTCGGCCAGTAATGTTTTATTGTACTGATTTTAACCTGCCTTGTAGAACTTTAGGTCAAAGCTCATTGGTTCATGTGGACATTACTAACCGGCTTTATATGGTGACATCCCTAAGCACACCATAAAAAAAGTCCGCCACTAGATAGATGGATAATTGATTTTTTTCTACCATATAGATAATTGAACCCCTCATCCCACACTTGAGTGTGCAGATTTCCTTGCTGTCTCTAAGCTGTTTAGCCTGGATTATCCAGAGAGGAGGCATTAGCCGAACAGATCTGTGAAAACGCCAAAACACTTGACAACACTCTTGATTCAGCTGTAGAGAGTGAGACCTTTGTCACTTTTGCCCCTGTAGGAAGTGGACCCCCTAAAGTGATGTTGTGCTCAAGAAGGCCAAAAACAAGTAAGCAGACCATAAGAGAGAGAGAGAGAAGAGAAGGCCAGGCCAGACATTTGCGAGCGAGAGAATTAAATTATGTTAGTAGGGTTAAAGTAGGCACTCAGCAGAGGGGCAACCCGGCCGTCTTTGATCCTGCTCCAACTGCAGGAAGTCTCAGGCTGTGAATCTCTGTGTGTATGCGCGACTTTGGGGGCACCAGCTGTATAACCACGGCCGGGATTGGCTCTCAGGCTGGCCACGCCTACTGCGATGGCACTGGAGCATGCTGTCCTACGGATAAGAAAGCAGCCCTGAAAATACACACACAGACCGACGTTCACCCCCTTTTTTATTATTATTATTTATGATTAGCAGAAAGCCTACGGTGTAAATCTCAGGCTCGGGGAAGAGTTTAATGTTTGCCATCACAAGCTTTCAATCATCCATCCATTTTCTATGTTGCTAATCCAACTTTCAACTCCTCATTTCTTTGCATCTGCGTCACTTCAGCACACTGTGACAACGGTGGACAGTTTTTCGGGTGCGTTATGCCAAATTTTAAATGCAATGTTATGCAGGCTGAGTTCAATCAAACAAAACGTGGCTTTATGCAGTTGATGATTGATTGGCTGATTGATTTTCTGTAACTTGGTAATATTTTTGTTTGTCACTATCGGTGGTACCTAACACGCAACACCCTCTTCGAAATATGGCAGCATTTTTGTCAGCGGTGCATGCAATGTTATCGTTATTTAATAAAGTGCAAGTCAACCTTAAACATTTCTTGACAATAATATGTTATATGTGGCCTCACTAGTCTAAACATGACATTCTGATTAATACATTTGTGGAATATGAGTTATGCAGCAAAATCTAGCCGTTTTTTTATCCATCCCAAGGGGCGGCCATTTTGCCACATGCTGTCAACTGAAGATGACATCACAGTTGCTCAGGGCTCTGGCTACAACCAATCACACTGCTCACCTGTTTTCTGAAGCTGAGCTGTGATTGGTCGTTACCTGAGCAACTGTGATGTCATTTTCACCCAACAGCAGGTGGCAAAATGGCCGCCTTCTGATATTGATAAAAACTGCTGGATTTTGATGCTTAACTCATATTCCACCAACACCCATTAGCCAAAATACCGTATTTAGACTAGTGGGGCTGTGGGGTTGACTTCCCCTTTAATCCAAAATATTAATCCAAACTGTGATGACATTTATTTTATATATCATGTAATTTTTGCATGGGAAACATGTGGTTTAGATTTCTCTTTGTACCACAATTAACTTTGATAGCTTGGTTTTATTTATGTAGACGGAACCTTGCCAGTAAAAAATGTGCAGAGCTGTTGACTACTACTGACAGAGAAATTTGATCAATTAATAAGAGAAATATTGTGTTAAAAGGGGCGTCAATGGCATAAATGAATTAAAAAAAACACGCACACACACACACACATTTAGAGGAAGTGGAAAGAACATTAGCAGAGATCTAAGTGTATAGAGGAAGACACATTTAAAGTGGTGAGTAAGATCGATATTGAGAGGCAGTGTCTGAACACAGAGTGGAGAGATTACATTTGTCTCTAACAGACCCAGTAGAGCTCCCGTCCCTTGATAACAGAGGGGGCTAAATACAGAGTTAATACCCCATTTTCCTGGAAAATGTCTGGGAGCAGAAGACCTACTAAATATTATAAATAATGACAAGCTGGTCAGTTCATAGACCTCAGACACACAAAACTAATTTTGCATGTCATAAAGGATTTTCATCATCATTAAAGCGGGTCATTAATGTGCTTGAAACGGTGCAAGAAATGACTGTAAAAAAAAAAAAAAAAAACAGAGCTCAGATCTCAACTGACTTTGGACAACAGGTACATTCCACACACTGGACTGGTTGCCAGCCAATCTCAGGGTACATATAGACAAGTAACCAGTCACACTCAACCTAACATGTATGTTTAAAAAATGTAGGAGGAATGTGCTCCGACTCTTCACAGGAAGGCCGATTGAAACCCCGAACTTCAGAAATGTGAGGCAGACATCACACAACCACCAGGCCACTAGTTCTGCCTTACCTAAAGCTAACAAAAAAAAATAATATATATATTTTTTGAACTCTTTGACTGCCAGACGTTTTCAGAAAAGGGATGCCGTGGGTGCCAGCCGATTTAAGCATTTTGACTGATCTTTCAAGGTCCACAGAAAATTATGTGTTTGGACTATGGAAACACACATACCTACCAAATGAAAGATTGGACTCTCATCTTTTATCAGAAAAAAAAGTTTGTTTCTACCTTATTCCGTTTTTCAGTAATCAACAATAGAAAATGGTTAGTTTCACCTCTGTTTTGAAACAAACGTATTTTAACGTCTTTGGCAATCCTCCCTAGGATTTTACTAAACGTTATTTAACGTTTTTGGCAGTCAAAGAGTTAAACATATCGTAATGCGGTTAAAGAGCAGTTGTAGACTGTTGGCTTTACAGCGGTGTGGATAGTTAAGTGATTATCATTCGCTGCAAGTAAAAGGTCTAAAGGTTGAAGGAGATTGCTTTATGGCACTTTGCTTGGCATAGTCTAATCAAGATGGGAAGATAAGCGGCTAAATTACTCCCCTATGTGGCTAAGTGTTCTCAAGAGCTCATGGTAGTCTGGGCAAGGGACAACATGAACTTTTTTAGAACATCTCGAAGCCTCACTTTAAAAGGCATTCACAGAATATGAAGTAATACCGAGTAGAGGCGTTTACACCCGATATCAAGTTTGGGCGGCAGCGGCGGCACATATTACAAGGCGGCGAATGGACGATACACGGAGTTCAGGGCTATTCTGTGAGCTGCAGCTCAATGAAGAACAGTTTTATTTTAACTACGTCGCGGTACGGCATCTGGCTTGCGCCTGAATTGAAAAATTCTCAATTTGGGCGCATCAGGAGTGCGCCACCAACATCCACGCCCTTGCACCGTAAAACAGCACTTAAGGGTTGGTCGAAGGCGTGCTGTGCTGTGCTAAGTGCAGTGTGAAAGGGAGTGCATACGGCTGAACCTGAGAGATAGGGGAGGTAGGTGTGTTATAACAGACAGGTGCGACCATTGAGGTAAGGTTGTATTACCCCAAACAAAGTCATAATAATCAGGGAGGCGAAGCAGAATGGAAGATTTGTGTCAGCAGTCGGGTCAACTATGAGAGCCTTTATTCGTACGTTCACACGGCAATCATGTGACAAAAAAGCCTCTTTTGTTTGTAGTCGAGACATGCTGAGGCTTGAAGTCCACCCTGTTGAGCCTGCATGCATCACATGCCTCATCCATCTCAGGTGGTTGGGATATTTCTGCGATTTTTGTTGTCAGTCTGTTCAAGATAGATAGAAGTACTTTTGTCATTTTTTTTGTGGAAATACTTGCTCATTTAGACCTTTTTAATGTATATCATGGTCTTAAATGTACTCCCCCATAGAGTTACGCATGTTACGGATCATGAGAGGGCTGGATCCCAGGTGGCTCGGGGTGAAAGGCGGACTCCGCCCTGAACACGGCGATTTTTATTGAGGCATTGAGTGGCAACTGATTCTCATACCAGTTGCGCTAAAAAACACAAATTCATAAAGTGCCTTCTTAAGATATGATTTGTGGGCTTGACTGCCAGCACAATGCCTGACAGTAGTCTTCTCCAACATTCGGCATGTGTGATACCTTAGAGCAGAGAGCTTAAGTAGTTTGTAATGTACTAGTGGCTCTTCCTTCCCAGATCAAGAACGTATCGTTACTTCATGGGAGCTCAACTCTAACTGGATCCCACAGAGCTCAACCCTCTGGTCACCTTGCAGAGTGCATGTTTACAGATAAACAAAATTCTCAAACCTTTGTTCTCTGCTGCCAATGCGCACGCATTGGCCACAACATAGGTACACAAATGTAATGGGTCGTGATAAAAGAGGCGTATAATTGTGCCATTGCAAAAATAATACTTTGATTGACGTTCTCTGGAAGTTTTGGATATTTTGGCCTTTTCACAAGAAAAATGTTAAACGGCTCCAAGTTTGTTTCGTGCAGTTCTACATCACTACAAACTACAATAGTAAGCATTTTGTTGTCAGTGTCACTGAAAGTGATCCAAAATGACTTCTGCTATTGCCCAAATGATCAGTGGTGGTTTATCTGCTTGTTAGTTAGTAGGATTAAATAATTTACACCGACATCCATGAAACTATGTGGATGCGTAAAACATGTACAGACTAGCGACTCATTTTTGGGGAACAGTAGCAAAAATGTCGACAGAGGGATCCAATGCCTCTCATTGTCATTTGTTCACAAAGGGACCATTCCCCCCCCCCCCTGCCCAAGAATGCAAATGGTACAGTCCTGTCCTTTTAATCCTAATGTATTAAGTCATTCTCCATTAAGCAGCTTGCTTGTAAACATACAAACAAAAACAAAGATTTGGTGTGCCAAATCCATTTTACCATTTTTAATGCTGATCTTTTTACTTAATTTTTTACAACCCTCTATTGTCAGTTTGCACCCAGTTTGAAAAGGGTACGATTGTCTTAAGATATCAGTTTGTCAATAGTGGTTTTGCATTGGGTCCAAATAAAACAGATTGTGGTCAAAAAGATGCTATTACGGCACATTGCATTGGTTTTGAGATTATTTTCCATTTTTGTGTGGACCAGCAACTGCCCATACATGCAGTAGTGATACTAAAGATAGCGATGGGATGGAACATGCAGGCAAAAACAATCTGCACTTTTTTTCCCACCTTGGTAGAGGTCTTAACTTTGTAAAGACAATATTATATTGCATATGTCATAAGTACAGGAGTACCAAATGCTGCGGTTGGACGAGTGAAGTTCATGCATGTTCCCTCAAATCAGGGCGTCCCCTCATGCAAGCGAACGCAGAGTCCACACCAAGACAGGACAGGAATTGTCCCACCTATTGCAGCAGGGGCCCGTCCGGGGAGTGTCAAGGCCAGTAAACCTTAAACCTTGAAAAGTGATAAGCACAAAGAGGACAGCACAGCGGTGGTACAAGAAAGGGGGGCAACTCATAGGGGTCACCGGGCTGTCTAGCCTGATTTGACTGTTGAGCCCATCAGATTACGGTGAACAACTGATGAAAGACACTACCGACAAATGATGATCCTTTTGACGCGACTAGATAATACAGGAAGGGCAATAATAGGATTTGAAGTGGAAACATACAGATTGTGGCTTTATACAATCTTTTTTTTTTATTTTTTATAACAACTGCCAAAAAAGTAGTTAATAATAAGTATTAGGGCTGAGAATCTTTGAATGTCTCACGATTCGATTCTGATTTTTGGGGCCTGCGATTCGATTCAGAATGGATTTAGCACGATTTTTGATTCAAAATGATTTGATTGACAATGATTTTTGCTTCAATCTATAGATGTGCAAGGATTTGTAATGATCTACTGTCTCGCTAATCCTAATTAGCGTGCTACTCGCGGCACTTTCGTCACTCTCTTTCTATTCTGTTTTCTCTTTACTGTAAACTGCAGCTAGACGGAGTCCAGGAAAAAGTTCCCCACGGGGAAAATAAAAGTATATCGTATCGTATATCGTATCGTACTCAAAAGAACGGCTCCACGCTGGAAAAAAAAAAAGACTTTGATTGGAGTAACTTGATCGTGACTTTTTCCTTCTACTCTCTAATGTGGCTACAACTTAACAGTGTATTAGACCTCGTGGAACCACGCTGTCCCCCAGTGGCCAAACCGGGTACAACATGAACAGCGCTCCAAATAAAGGCACACACAGACAAAGGCAAGACAGTATAAAATAATTTAAACAAAATCGATTTTGGGACATTTAAAATCGATTCTGAATCGTACTAAATGAGAATCTATTTTTTTTTTGGCACACCCCTAATAAGTATACTATATTTGTTTCTCTGCCAGTATTTGGTCGAATATACACTACTGTACACTATTTAAATTGGTTTAAAAATTGAAACAAGATACTGTACTTTATTTACGATTGTGTGGGACACTAAAGTTTTATCAAACATGGAACTTCCCCACGTCCTGGCCGATCAGTAAAATATGGCGAGTCAATAATAAGCATAAAAAGAAGAGCGGTACGTATTCCTCCAGCCAGTTGAAATTAAAATGTCACTTCAGTTAAAGAGTACTAAAAAAGCAGAGGTGATTTTGCAGTGCTTTAATTCAATCAATTGGGCTACTTGAAAAGCTCAGAGAAAGCACTGTAAGCACAGACTAGAATTGTCTTTCAGCAAAGTACTGTACAACCCTCTTCCACTGGTTTCAAAAGAGTTCATGTGAAAGTGTATTGCTGCTACTTGGATGCAGCCCCATCGCCCCATTCCTGCAGAAAGCCCATGGTGACCACACGTCTCACTCCCCCCCGCCCCCCGCCCACTCGAAAACGTCTTACAAATAGTACAACCATACAGCCGCTAGACTAAACTTTTCTTTCCGAGTTTGCACCAAATTACATAAATGCAACCAAAATTTGCATCTACATTCAGCATGGTTCCATCTGCTCCCTTCTAATAATGTAAGAACAAGAAATGTCTTTATTTGTACTCGTGAAAGAAATACACACCAAAAGGAAGTCAAGAACAATTGCCCAGTGACAGACATTTGCATCCCCCACTTGCACTGGCACAGCTACAGCCCAGTTTACATAGCAGGGAGAGTACAATACTGGCTTTGTCTCTCATCTCACATAGGCAACATTTCAAGAACAAAGCTGCCATCAAATGGAAGAGACGGCAACTGATCATTCATTCCAACCAGCTATTGACCGCTATTGCATCATACTTACTTCTTTAGTCTGACTCTTTCCTAACCCATAATTAATAGAGGACAATTATGGATGCTATGGCTGCAATGTAGCCAACACTAGAATAATGGCTGTTATTTTCAGAAAGCAAGAGGAAATATTTCCAATTTGAAATGCGGTGACCTTGTTTGAGGGTTACACAAGTACACGATGACAGAAGCAATGACAGAATGCGGCAGTTAACTATTGACAGGAGAGGACATGTGACTAGTGTAAGAATGGCGGTAAGTAGTCGATTGCGCAAGTCACACTCGCTGTAAGCATGTACGGGCTTGTGCAAATGTTAAGGTGGGAGACATGTTTGTTTGTCAACAAAACAACTTGACAAGACTGAAAGACTTAAGCATTTACTTTTTATGATTGAGAATGCAGGCAGAAAAAAACTTGCACACGTCTGTAGTGGGGGATACAATCCAGACCCACAGGTGATATAGTGAGACCATACAAAATTGTTTTCTTTAGTTTTTTTTTGTTTTTTTTACCTCTCCCAAACACTTCAACAATTAAATGTATTAAAATGTGTTTTTATAAAGTATGCACCTCTGGAGCCACATGTGGCTTTTTGGTCCCTCTCCTGTGGATCTTAAAAAAAAAAAAAATGAAGAAATATATATTTTTAAATAGTTATTTCTTTTTAGATAAAATATTTGCTAAATTAATTATAGATTTACATTTTTTTTAAATGAATAAATAATCAAAAAATGTCAGCGTCCAAATTTTTAAGTTGTCAGAAAGAGATGAAAGATAGATAATAATAAAAAGTTTTTAAAATTACCCTAAAATGTTCCTGAAATTGCCCCCAAAAAAGTGAATTTAATAATTATAATAATAAAAAAATAGGCAGAAAAGAAAATGTTCAAAAACTAGCCATAAAATTAAAAAACGAAAGAAAGGCAGAAAATTACCATAAAATATCTTTGGAATTGCCCAGAAATTTCATTTTAAGAAAAAAAAAGAAACTATAAAATGCCTAAAAACAAAAGAAGAAATCCTGAAAATTACCATAAAATGTGCGCAAAAATGTCAGAAAATTTATAGCAAAGAGGCCAGGATAAAAATGTCAAAAAAATAGCCATAAAATGTCACCAAAAAAAAGGAAGAAGAGAGGCAGAAAATTACCATAATATATCCAGAAAATACTTTAAAAAACAAAAAAAAAGTATAAAAAATGAAGTCTGAAAAATTGCCCACCCCCGAAAAAAAATCCAAAGTTAAGGTAGGGTAAGGTAAGGTAGAGAAAAAATGTCATATTTTTGTATTGTGGTGCAGGCCTAATTAGCGCTTGCGGCCCTCAGTACATTCAACTAACACGAAGACGGCACCAGACACATTTTTGCTCATTTAATTGTCCTAAATGGGCCTTGACAGGAAAGGTTGCTGACCCTTGGCGTCACTCGCTCACTGCCAAAGGACTGGACCCTATTGCAGGGTTTCCCCCAATGCTTCATAAGCCTGGCAGGCCGCCAGGCTTTTCTTTTCTTTTGTAAAATTAAAGCCCCCCCCCCCCCCCCCAAATGTTTTTAATGACATACCTAACCTTACTTACGTTACCATAATTGGTCAGGTGAAATACAACAGTTGCTAACAATCGTAGATGAGCAAACTACAACTTTAAAAACAGCAAATGCACATCAAAGGGTGCCGGCTTGTGTAGTTGACCTGTAACGCGCCACTGATAGCACTAAGACAGTGTGAGACAGAGGGAGGCTTAATTATTGGCTGACAAGATAAGAAAGGTGCAGTGCCTTATGGCCTAGTGGGGGTGTGCAAGAATGTCTGTGAGATGAAACAAAACACTATTATTAACAGAATAAATGCCTACCCTAAACAAAAGAATTGACCAAATCACCCGAGTATATTATTCTGATAATCAAAGAGAGATTGGCCTCAGAAATGTCACATTCTTTTGATCCACAGTATTACTTGTAAATGTTGGGAATAAAAAAATCTTTAGGGACAAAACAACCAAGCACTTTTTGGTAACTGCCAATTTCTCAACATGTATGCAAGCAGTTGTGATGTTTTCTAAATTGTGAGCAGCCTAAAGCCGTACTATACAGAAGGGGCTTTATGAAAAAAAAAAAAAAAAAAGAATAAGCAGAGCTGCAGTTTAGGGAGCGATTATCATTAGCATCATTTATTTTCAGTCTCCGTGTGGAAGGTTGAACATCTGCTCTTAAGAGTCTCCATAAGTCACAAAAAAAAACAAAAACACCAGAAAAAGTCGCTCGATTTATTGCTCTTCCAAATCAGACCAGTGGGCTAAATCTGGCCCCCCAGGCTTTCAGTTTGGCACATATGATTTAGAGCAGTGGTTCTCAACCGCGGTCCTCGAGTACCCCTATCCAGCCTGTTTTCCATGTCTCCCACAAGCAACACAGGTGTTTCAAATGATCAGCTAATCAGCAAGCTCTGCATGAAGCCTGATAATGATCCTCAGCTGTGTTGGCTTGGGAGACATGGAAAACAGGCTGGATAGGGGTACTCGAGGACTGGGGCTGAGAACCAGTGATTTAGAGCCTTAAACCTAACATAGAAACCTAACATGCAAACGTCACACACAGGAAGGCTTAGACCAAGATTTGAACCTCAGAACTGTAAGTCGGACATGGGAAACACTTGTCCACTGTGCCTTCCATGAATAATACGCCTCCTAAGACGTGTTTTATCAGAGCAGTCCAACAACTCCCCCTGCTCATATCTGCCGAGCATCCCCCCCCCCCCCCCCTGACACCACATCACACAGTGTGGAGAAGCAATTTGACACTACCTGAAGACACGATCGATTGTTTTAACACTTGGTACTGGAACAGTTAGCAGACATCTCTTGTTCTGAAGGATCACAGAAAAGTGTACACCAATTGCCTGCCAGCCCTATTTAAGGTCACTGCTCAGCTACCCGCACCCCTGCCCAGTGACCTCACTGAAGAAGGTCGCCCAAAAGATCTCACAAAGACTTGAACACATTAGCAGTGTGGTGCCAAATGCCACTTATTGAGGGTGGGTGCTACCTCGCACTAAAAGTAAACGCATAAAGGATCTTACTGTCTCATTTACTGTAGGTAAACTAACGATAAATAGATAGATAGATAAATAGATAGGCAATATAAGAAATTACGATAATATTAAATTGTATTTTTAAAATGTTTCATTTGTTGAAAATGCCGCATAAAATGCCAGTGGACGTTACTCCCCTCCCCATACACGAATTTTCGCCCATATCCAGTCACTAAACGTTAGCTGAAGTTGCCAAGCTAATGTTAGCAAGCGGTTTAGGTGCGCTAGCTTGTTAGACACAGTCCTGCATTACACTTAGCTAGTCCTATGGGGCAATTGGCGTGTTGTTTAATAGCTGATGATGCCGATATTACTGAAATACCTCGATTTTGTCGACGTTTCTGGCACAGCCGACCACCCTCATGCCTTGTTGGACGAGTGCCCGGGCCACAGCCGCTCCAATGCCCACCGAAGCTCCGGTCACCAGGGCCACTCTGCCTTTCCACCGCTCCATCGTCAACAACGTAGCCCTCGCCGGCACGGGACACGAACCGTCGGATTTTCGCTCTGCCTGGCACTGATAGATACTATGGCGTATATTGGTGTAATGTAAAACGCCTTCAATTTCTAGGATGCTTCAAGCTCCTGTCTCAGAGTACGCAGCATCCAAAAGCAGAGTAGCACTGGTGCGTAAAGGCAGATCCATGCGCTCCTCTGGATGACATGCGCCCTGATGGTGTTAAATGTTTGCTTCACGTCACCGCCCACTTTTCTTTTTTTTTTTTTTTTTTAGATCCGCTCTGGCTTAACTGCTATCGAAGATTTGGTAATATTACGACACCTACCGGAATTGCAAACAAGGGCAACGTTCTCCACGCTTCCGAGATTTGGCCTGCTGATTCGATAACCTTTCGCCGGCACCGTATGATTATAAAATGTGTCTCGAAATGATGTTATGCAGAAATTATAAATGGCATATTTGCATTTTGAATTTGGGAGTTTTAATCAGTAGTTTATGAACTCGTCGCCCTGTATTATTTAATATACAGGTGCATCTTACTAAATTGTATCTAAAGTTGGGTTTAGTCTTTACTATTTTCTTGCCACTGATGGTGTACTGCATGAACAGAATATGGACGGATGGATTCCAATGCTTCCATTTCTAGCTTTCTGATTCGCTGAATTTCTTTTAAATTATATCATTAAAGACCAAATAATTTAACAGTGCAAATATGTTTAACACATTTGGTCAATCACATCTGGGACAACACAAATATGGATTAATAAATACTTTATTACAAATTCTCACATTATGTACTTTATCACAACCCATCTTATTTTAAATGGATGTTTAATCCATTGTATTTTTATTATTATTATTTTTTTATACCTTTCGAGTGCAACCTTGAACACCATGCTGAAGTGTAACATATCTTGATACAACCACCCACTCCTGTAAAACAATGTGTATGTCACAGCTCACAAAGACAGATCTCAGTTTCCATTGTGCTCTTATCCAAAACCCTTGTACAAGCACCACCAAGTCACACGGATTGGCCAATGAGAATCAAGAGATTGGAAATTTGAGTCAGATGACCTAAGTGCAAACTTGAGATATGAATCACATTCATTAAAATCACCAAATAATCAACCAAAACATTTGTAGTACTCAGAATTTTCTCTTCTGCGTTAGCTGTAGCAGAGGTCACAATGATTTTTGCATGAGATGTCATTGGTGCACTTAATCCACACTGGTGGTGGCAAACCAGTTGCTGCAGACAGTCTTTCTGTCACATGCGCAGCAATACTTGGTGAATTGCTCTTTCAGTAGTTGTCGATACTTGTGACGGTTCCTGTAGAACAACCTATTTCTTTCTAAAAATGCCCGAATTTCATCCTGCGTGAGGCAATTATCGTCATCTGAAATTGCTTCAGAATCCTCCTGCAAGAAAAGAGCAACCTGAGTACAGTATTTGACAATAACATATCTAGTTAGATGACTGTCACTTACCAGGAGGTCCACCAGACTCATGTTGGCCTCTAACGGCCTGGAATTAAGGCTCAGGTTCTTGCCATGTGCTGCCCATGGTAGCTGTTGTGCAAACCCCGCCATCTTCTCACCACATAAGAGGGAATTTAGATCTTTGGTTTGGCTAACGTGAGCCAGTCGCGCACTGCGACTTTCATCGGCGTGTACCTGCCAACATATTTCACATACTTGGGTTGGTCCACGGGCTCAAACACAGCAAACGAACCCATGAAATTATTCGTTTACACGTACCCGTTTGTTGAAATCACTTCCCTTTCTTTTCTTTTTCTTACTCTTGCATTGGGGCTTTTCCTCAGAGTGTGGCCAACAGTCAACACAGCTGTCTGTTGCCTCCTCCTCTTTGTCTTCAACATAGTCGTGTTCATTGTACTGACCTTTAGAGAAATGATAGGAATACAATGAGCAAAAATGTTTTAAGATGCAGCCCCTTTTTTGCGTTTCAAGATGGATGAGCCGATATCTGACCTGCTTCGTCGTGGTTGCAGAGTCCCTCGGAGCAGGCGATGTCAGATCCTTCTCGTGACCCGCTCTCACTGCTCTCGATGCTTGAGTAGCCACAATCACTCCCGGTGGAAATGGAAAAAGGACGAAACACACAAACTTGTTTGCCTCCTTTACTCGTCAACGTGAGTTTTGGATGATTGGCGGTCGTCTTGTGTGGATGTGGACCTCGTTTGTCTGGACAACTAAACGATGTGCATACTTTAGAAGAAATGTTCTCCCCCTCATGGTCGCTCCTGCAGGCAGTACAACTACCGTCTTCAGGCTCGAGAGAACCCTAAAACAGGATGAAAGCATGTTGGTGGATTTTAGGTGAAAGTACGGCTATGGCTAAAAAAAAATTACACTGCCTAATTTTTTTTTTCTTTCTACAAAATTAAAACAACTGGATGAACATCCTCAGAAACTAGTGATTCAAAAATTTCTGCCAGGTGTTGTAGGTTTGGAGCATTTTATCAAATAAATGTGTGTCAATCAAAACGTGCCACGCTGATAAGACTCCAAAAAGTCATATTTATGTAACTATAGTTATACTGTATATTTTCCCCTTACAAAATGGATTAAAAAAAATTGTTGGGGTGAAGTTTATTAGTCACAATGGTTGAAAAGGTATTGGAATAATTAGCTTGCTCTCTTTTGTTTCCTATATCACAACTTGGCATTTGAGGATGTGTGTAGACTTTTTGGTACTTGAAATGCACACGTTAATAGAGATGCAAACAATTTGAAATTGGGCACTTAGACTTGCAGTGTAAACCCACTCAAATATTGACTCTTACCTCATCATACTTTTCCATAATCTCTTTTTCCTGATCCGAGACGTCAAAGCCACACTTGTTTCTGCGGCGATTTTTCCGCTTTTGCCTCTTTTTCTCCTGCTTAAGCTGTTTGGCTCGCTCCTTCTCCGACAACTCCTCGACAAACTGCTCAAGGCGACTGATCCCCTGCATATTCTCCACTGCCGTCTAGGGATACAATGTTTCCTGTGTTAGGAATGTTATCGCCGTACCACAGCGCAGTTTGCCAAGCTTCACGGAACACCAACTCGCGTACAAAATGGCTTTCAAAGAAAGTACCTCAAAGCTTTTGCGCAACTCGTCGATGCCCACGTGGAACAATATCTGCCATGTCTGCTCCTCTGCTCGTAGTTTCTGCCAAATCCTATGCAGTCGCTCATAGAGATGAATGCCTAAACATGTCAGGACTTCTTGCTGTGCATTAGCAATGGTCTTCGTATGTCGCCTCCTATAATTAAGGACCAAATGACACAAAATGGCTCACGTGACGGACTACACACGGCTTGTAAGGTAATTAAGGTCACTTACTCGTAGCCTCCTGCAAACTCATGCTCTGCCCGGCTAAGGAGATGAGCGATAAAGTCCGTCTCGCAGCACACCTGGATGTGGTGCTCACAAGGGCAGCAGCGCAGTCCCTCGTACAAGGCAGCGGAATAGTCTTTCTCCTCACTGCTGTCCACTTCCCCAACCAGGATGTCATACGCCCTCATTACTTTTGTCTTACAGTCACTGCACACCCTGAAAAGGAAATGGTCTTTAAGCAACCCTTGAATATAGATTGTGGAATTTGGAAAATCAAGGTTGTCAGTCGATCGTTACCCATGTTTTTGCATGCGTGTCTCCAGCGTCTCTAAAAGACAGGCACTATCGACAAGTACCACCTCATCCCTGCACTCCTTAGACATCCGCTCCCACACATCCATCCAGCATCCCCTGGACGTGAACACAACAGTATTATAAATATTTATTTATTTAAAAAAAAGCAGGCACACTCCCAAGAGTGCAGACCAGTGACTGAATGAGTACATGCTTGGATCTTGATGGCTTAAAAAGAGCTTCCATCCAGAATCTCACCTTGTACCAAAGCGAGAAGACATGACACAAACCCAACAATTTGCACGATTTTAAAGGAAAGTTAAATAGGATTTTCCGTGTTAACCCTAATATGCACCGTCTCGGTCAACCTGGACGAGACCTGCTTCTGACCTTGCATACATTTAGTCCAAACTGGATACAACGGGACAGGACTGGGGTATAATAGGCAAACATGCTAAGATTTTCAATGTCGTTTTTTTTAAATATATTGTTATGTGTTGATTTTTACCCAAACTACGGTAATTTGCAAATCTAGGAAATAAAGGGCTTACGTTTTTTTCAGGGTGAAGAATGACATTCACTAGCAATGAAAATGTATTTTGGATATTAGTACATATGCTCATAATCAGCCAAACACGAGAATGCAACATATATATTTATGAAGAAATTCAATAAAACTAGATATGGAAAGAAGATTTGGAGATGGCACACAAAAACCACAACAACATTAGAACATTTGCGGCGCCTTATGAATTTATATGTTCGTCGGAATTTTGAACAATCAATTATTTTCAACATGTATCCCATTTATTTCATTTGCCTGGGTAAGACATACTGTACAGGCCAAAAGTTTGGACACACAGACACACACCTCAATTTATTGTGTTTGGTTTATTTTCATGACTATTTACATTGTAGATTCTCACTGAAGGCATCAAAACTATGAATGAACACATGTGGGAGTTATGTACTAGAATATAAAATGTTTTCAATTATTTCACCCCTTTTTTTAAGTACATAAATTCCACATGTGTTCATTCATAGTTTTGATGCCTTCAGTGAGAATCGACAATTTAAATGGTCATGAAAATAAATTAATGCATTGCATGAGAAGGCGTGTCCAAACTTTTGCCCTGTACTGTAGGTACTCAGATATTCTTATTATTTTAAGCTAAATCATAAATTGTATACAACTATAAAAAAGTCATCGTTTATTTAAGAAAAAAAAGTTCAAAGTCACACACTGAAGGAAAAAAAAAAAAAAGGCCACACAGTGTGTTGACTCACATCAACGTCTGCAGTTTCTGGGGTGCTGCAAGGTGGTTCAGGTTAAAAGTTCAGACAAACAGGAAATAAGAGTTCCTCTCGCATTCTCAACCACCGACAAAGTTATTGTGGTTGACGGCGCAAAATTTTTCTCTTGCTTCATTGCTTGTTCACTACGAGCACTGTCTGTATTTTGTGATGGATAAAAAGACTAAACAATGAGCTTCTAATTGGGCTCATTGTTGGTGAATCCTACATGTGACGCTATTACTAGAAACATGGCAAGATTTCCAAAGAAATGACAGATGTCGAATTGCTTAGTATGGTTGGAATGGCCACTGCATTTCGAGTACAACGCACCATGAAATTTGTGAATTTATTTGTTATAGTTAATTCTACAAAGATGGCAGCCAACTGTCACATTGCCAATATTAATATTATTATTTTTAAATTCAATCGTTTACAATAAAGAGTTTGTCAAATGTAAAAAAACATCAACAAAAAAAAAAAACACAGACTGACTTCTTAACTTGCTTGATTAAATTGTTGCTAACTTTGATATGAGAGCTTGATAGTTATGGAATAAAGTTCAGTAAGCCCTCTTAAGTGTTTTATTCAAATGTGAGAGCAGAGATAAGCGTGTGATTTACAGTGTGTGGTTTTAATTTCGATTTGTATCTTTATACTTCTGTAGCGAAACATATTGCAACACACAGGAATTTTAATGATTTATTAAATAAAGACACACAGATAAGAATGTCCTTACCCCAAAGGTCTGAGTTTGTTTGTGTCCAAGGAGTGTAACTGGCATCGGTTGCTCTTTTTACTTTTTGGAATGCCATCAATTACATCATTCAACTTTGCTCTGTTTAAAAAAAAAAAAAAGACACAAAAAAAGTATATACATACACAACAGTCATCTAACTGACACGAAACATATAGTGTTAGTATTGCAGTCACAATACTGTTGAAATATACTTAACTGAATAAGACACAAAACTAACAAATACTTGCCTATTGAAAAAAGAGCCAAATATAACTTTTAAGTTTGCAGTTGAAATAATAAATACACAAACCAGATTTACACATGTTCATATGAGGGCTATGTGATAACAACTATTTCTTACCCTTGGATGTAGAAGAGGCTATACAGCTTCTTTACGTCTGCCAAATAAGCCTTGGTGACAGAGAGCATACCCACAGGGTTCAGCGTAAGCGGCCCCAAGGCCGGGGTGCCAGATTCCACTAAATGGGAAAACAGGCGCTCCACACTACGTCTGCAGCCCACGCATGGCACCAGCTGAGATAATGCTCTGCACACCTCACTGAACATCACTGACAAGGCCACAGTAAAGTCCTGTTGCTTCAACTTGGAGTGACCCTAAATGCAAAAGGACCATATTTCTGTTCAAACTGAAGCAAGAAATCTATGTGATTAAAAAGGAGGGGGTGGGAGAAGAGTCCTAATGCACCAACCTCTGTGAATTGTTTCCAGTGGGAACTACTAATTACTTGATTGTCTACGTCCATGACACCATCAGAAAATTCCATCACCATCTGACAACGAGAAAAACATATATCACCTCTAATACTCTACATTGCAAAGTCTTTAATTGATTAGAATTCACGGCACAATAATGTTGAAAAATTAGACAAATATTATTTGTAACTACCATCACTTCCAAAATGAGCCAATAAATGTTTGTCGGGAAATCTCTTATTGAAATGTCATTCATTTGTGGTAAAAAACTTTTATTAGTTAAAATTCCACAATGGTTTAATAGCTTAGGTACGAAAGGGAATAGCATGTCTGGCTGTGTAGAAGCTCTGAGGGTCGGGGTTCAAATCCTAAAATAGTTTTAAAATTATACTAAAATGAGTTTCCTCAGTGATATAATTGGAAAGATACAGATGTTTCAAGTCGAAGTGTATCACAGATCTTGCTAATTAAGAGATTCGGAAATAAAAATGCATTTTGTTGTTCTTTTCCTTCCATTTCCAATCACAACTCAAAATGTGAAAAAAATCGGGAGTCAGTTTACCTTAAAAACAGTGCTAGTCACTAACACATCCAACGTGACCTACCGTCAAAGATTCATCAATATACAGGGGAATCTGTCTGGCAAGAAATGGGTAGTCCTCTTCATTTTCCTTGCATACAGCTACCAGACGTGCCATGACGTTTTCCCCACCTTCAAATACAGCTCACCTGCAGGTTTCACATGGGAGAGTCAGTACATACATTGAACATCAACTCGGGATAAGGCAAATCTATTGTAGGTCACTATGAGCAATATTAATTACGTTTCCAATATATATATATATATATATATATATATATATATATATATATATATATATATATAGACAAGTAATCAACTGTAATGCTGCCAATGTTGTCACTGCTGTCACTTACGCTTGGTCTGACCTACATTTACTGTTAAGCAGTTTAAGCGGCTGTTAGCTGAATAACCTAGAGGTGAGCTGGCCCAATCAAGTGTGGGTTATTTGAGTCTGTATCGTATTTTTTAGAGTTAAGATCATTTATGTCGTAGAAACAAGACTTGGGTGTATCTTGCAAGGCAGCGTCATGCTAACGTTAACTCAGCTGGCCAGGTAAACGCTGTGTCGCGACGAGTCGTTAACTTCGCAAGTAAAACATTCACACGCGGAGGTAACGATCCTATTTTGCGGTAACTTACGTCGAGAATTGTAGTAGATTAACAAAAATATTGCTATCACTTTGTTATTGTTGTTTGTACCCGATAGAAGCGTGAAAACCTGGCAACCCACTTGTTAGCATCGCTGCTTAGCACCGCTAGCATGAGCAAGCTCGCTAATAAAAAAAAAATCAACAGTAAAGACGGGCAAAACTTCTCTATGCGCCGCTTTTGAAAACATTTAGCGTGGTGTATGTTATTGGTTTGTGATAAGAAGTTGTCATCCGACGAAGGACACTTACAGTTTAAACTCACCCTCTTTTGCAAAGTTACTAATCAGCACAACCGTGTAAGCGCGACTCGCTGTGAGTTAATGCTGCGTTCCCGATGCCTTCGGAAGTCGGATTTTCCGGTTTCCCGTCAGGAAGTGGAACTCCTCTTTAACGTCGCCGGAATCTGGCACCCTCTGACGTCAAATTTTAAGATGGCTTCCAGACGTGAATTTTAGTACGTCTTCATCACTGTTGCTGTCATAACCCCAAAATGTTAAAGACGGACAAAGAGTTTGCCATAACTTCAATCTCCATTGGCACGTGACGCGACATTTAGGTGTATATTTGGAAAACGCAATCGCAGTGTTTTTGCACACATATCTTTCATATTTGTGAAGCACGTGTGTCCTTTGGCGTGTATTGATGTGATCCTTCCAGGGCTATGTCATTTATTTGACGTTGACATTTGCTGTGGCCTTCCAGAGCGATGTCATAGTTTACGTTGACACTTGGTGTGGGCATTTGGATAAAAGCACGTGTTTGTAATATATCGTAGTACATTGGTAACGACTTGTTCAATTCATTTAGGCAACTGAAGCAAAAGAAATGCCAGACTCAAATGTACAGGCACTTAAAATATATATATTTTTAAACGAAACATAAAACCGATTTTACCGTCGGTAACATCCTACCTGTACTCCTTCCATATAGATTGCAACATAACGTGTTATGGAGAATATGCCCTCCTTGTTAGCATGCAGGAAGTCCTTCTCTCTGTCATTGTTGTGCAGGATGAAAGTCTTGCTAGCTACACCGTGCTAGGCAGGTAATAATGACTAATAAATAATGATAGCTAACAACAGCATTATTGTTGGTTATAATACTTCACAATACGTCCACTACCTAAGGCATAAACCACTACTACATTTTCCAAAAGTATATTTTACATTAGCATCGATCAGTAAAACAATTTCTTTACCAAAATTTTATTGTAATTCTACAGAGATGCAAAACATATATAACAGTGCTGTTTGTGAACATGTAAGACAGCAGGACACACACAGAATATAAATCACTGCAATTAAGTGTGTTGACTAAGGCGTTGGTCAGCCCTGTCAAGACATTTGAAAGCAGGAAATATAACAACTGATTCCTGCAGATGGCTTGAACAAGGCACAATCCTTCCATTTCATCTCTCTTTTTGTGAGAACCTGAATTTGAATTCCACGATGATGGTACAAATTGACAGCCTGATGTTATTTTGGCATACAGTACAATCAAATCAACTAAGCCAATACATGATACAAAAAGGAGTGATTGAGCAACACACCACAAACAGAAAGGTACATTAGCTAAGCGACGAGACACTGGCTCCATAAAAGTCTGACAGATGCATAAAGCAGCAAACATAGTGAGAGTTCCCATTAGGAGGTTAAAAACTGCTTTGAGCCAATCTCTGACATGAAATCTTGGCTGCATGACGTAACATCCTACTTGGACTCCCGCCATATAGATGGCAACATAACTTGCTATAGAGAATATGCCCTCCTTGTTAGCATGCAGGAAGTCCTTCTCTCTGTCATTGTTGTGCAGGATGAAAGCCTTGAGTCCTGTTGTCTCCAGAGCAAACTGATAAACACAACTTAAAATAAGGGCCAAGATCCACGAGTGTTTTGCGGGTACAACAACCAAAAGGATGGATGTCAGAACCCTGACGAAGGCCAACGTGAAGAAAAAATTCCAGTGGACGCCATATTCAGTCACATGTTCTTGGTAGTCGCTCATTTTGACAAAGAAAAGTCGTGTTGCACCGAGAACAACCAGGGGCCACACGGACAGAAGCTGTTTGCCGATATGTTTCACCTTGGATCTGTAAATATTTTTGCCACGTGCTTCTGGACACACCAGACCATTTGCAAAGACAAATGCTCCGACGCCAAAATCCATAACGCCCGTTCCAAACGTTTCTGTTTTAGCATAACGCCTTGGAAAGACTCTAAAATCTACAGCCAGAATACTGATAGCTGTTTGCACATTCACCATCACTCTAAAGATGGTCACAAAAGGAACCTGCTTGAAATGAACAGTCCTGTTGAGGAACATGCTGAGTGAGGTTTGCCGGTTACCACGACAGATGCGACAAAGCAAACAAAACAAAACAAAGGCAAAGCTCAAGACCACCTGGAGAAGATGGTCACTCAGGACAGTACATGACAGGACGAGCGGAAGAACCAGCACAGAGAAATCGAGAAGCAGGTGAGAAATCCTTGGAAATGGCAGAGGGAGACGCCCCCTGACTTGATGGTAGATTATCAGGATGAGCGCTCGCTTGAGGATGCATAGCGGCGTGATCAATGAGCCCATGACCACTTCCTGTAGACCGGTCCCATTGAGATTACTAATAAATGCTTCTTTCAAATCCTTCTGAGACATAGCCTGCAAACAACGAAATAATAATTGACAACATGAAAAAAAAACTGGTTCTATTTACTTGTTTTAATAAATCTTTAAAAGTTTCTCCTGTTCTATTGTCAATAATTTTGCTTAAATTCAGTAAAATATTCTGCATTTGATTGATGTTGTTCCTCGTTTTAAGACCGGTTTTATAGTGAAGGCGAATAGGGAAAATCTTGTTCTGAATCATGTACATTTCCTATAAGTGAGAGGGGGAAACCGATGAAAATAGTACATGGGAGCTTTGATCACCCAGCCCTGTATATACTTTCACTTTCGCTATTAGGAACCTATCGCATCTACTTTGCGACTTTAGCTAACTATTTTATCATCATCGTCATTACTATTTCCAGTACTGCACTTACCATGAATTTTGTCCAACGACAGGCTCACAAAAAAATTGTCGTCTGTCAGGACAAGTTGATTGGGTCTGGATCCAAGCAGCAAGAATGTTTGCAACGGAGGATCTGATTTCTCAAACACACGGAAGTAGCGCTGCAGCAGAAATTCAACGGAAGCTCCACTTGGACAAACTATGTGAATAATTCGAGTTGCAACCTCACGTTGGACCAAACGGGGGCGTTGGGGAAATTAATCTAATAAATTGTGAATGCCGCAATAACTAGCAAAACGGCTTGATGACGTGACTGTTTGAACCCAAACTTGCTTATTGTTAACTCACCAATAAACAAACAAATACACATATATGTATATATATATATATATATATATATATATATATATATATAAAGAAAGAAATAATAAAACAACTAGCTAACGATAACAACTGGGAAGCTAAACAAATAAGGCAAATAACTCAACATAAGAATAACAATAAGAGCAATAATTATTGTGAGGACAGAGTAATGAGAATAAGAATGAGAATGAGAATGTTATTACAAAGAGATTTGATCTTGTGAAAATTTTAATTGAACAGTCTGACAATGATAAACTATAACAGTATATTGCAGTCGGCGTTGTGCAGTATATTTATTTGAAGAAGACAATCGGTGATGTATAAAGTTGATTCAACTGTTTGCAGAGCATCTTCATTCCATAAAAGTTAGCCGCTATGGCCGGAAGACCCATAGACATCTACCACCACAGTGGTGAAAGTGCTATTTTAATTAAAGCCATTTCTACAAAAATACATTTTAATCCTACAATTTACTTGTGTCCGAAAAAACTGCATGGGCCATAATTTCTTTACCAAAATTTTATTCTGATCCCACAGAGGTGCAAAACATATACAACAGTGCAGTTTGCAAACATGTAAGACAGCAAGGCACACACAGAAAATACATCACTGCAATGAAGGGTGTTGATTAAGGCGTTGGTCAATCCTGTCAAGACATTTGAGAGCAGGAAATAGAACAACTGATTTTTGTTGATAGCGTGAACAAGACACAATTCTTCCATCTCATCGTTCTTTTTGTGGGAGCCTGAATATGAATTCCACGAGAATGGTACGAAGTGACAGCCTGGTGTCATTTTGGAAAAAAGTACAATCAAATCAACTGAACCATAACATGATACAAACAGGAGAGATTGAGCAACACTCCAGAGGCAGAAAGGTAAATTAGCTAAGCGGCGAGACACTGGCTCCACTAACATCTGACATGTGCTCAAAGCAGCAAATAGTGCAAGAGTTCCCATGAAAAGATTAAAAATAGCTTTGAGCCAGTCTTTGACATAGGATCTTGGCTGCATCACATAACATCCAACCTGGACTCCTGCCATGTAGATGGCAAGATAACCAGCGATCGATAAAATGCCTTCCTTATTAGCATGCAGAAAGTCCTTCTCTCTGTCATTGTTGTGGATGATAAAAGCCTTTAGATCTGTTGTCTCCAGAGCAAACTGATAAACACAACTTATGACAAGAGCCAAGATCCATGAGTGTTTTGTTGGTACAGACACCAAAAGCATGGATGCCAGAACTCTAACGAGGGCCAACGTGAAGAAAAAATTCCAGTGGACACCATATTCAGTCACATGTTCTTGGTAGTCGCTCATTTTGACAAAGACAAGTCATGCTGCACCGAGAGCAACCAGGGGCCACACGGACAGGAGCCGTTTGCCGATATGTTTCATCTTGGATCCGTAAACATTCTTGCCACGTGCTTCTGGACACACGAGTCCGTTTCCGAAGACGAACCCTCCAACACAAAAGTCCATTGCACCTGTTCCAAAAGTTTCTGTTTTAGCATAGCGCCTTGGAAAGACTCTAAAATCTACAGCCAGAATACTGATAGCTGTTTGCACATTCAACATAACTCTAAAGAAGGTCACAAAGGAAACCTGTTTGAACTGAACAGTCTTGTTGAGGAATGTGCTGAGAGAGGCCTGATGGTTACTCTGGTGTATATGAAAAAGCACACATAACAAAACAAAGGCAAAACTCAAAACCACCTGGAGAAGATGTTCACTCAGGACGGTGCATGACAGGATGAGGGGAAGGACCAGCATGAAGAAATCGAGAAGCAGGTGAGAAATCCGTGGAAATGGCAGAGGGAGACTCCCCATAACTTGATGGTACAAGATCAGAATGAGTGCTCGGTTGAGGAGGCAGAGAGGAGTGAGAAATGAGCCAAGGACCAATTCTTGCAAACTCGTCCCATTGAGGTTGCTGATAAATGCTTCTTTCAGCTCCTTCTGAGACATGGCCTGAGAACATTAAAACATCAATTGACAACATGACAAAAATGAAAAAGCAAGACCTCACAACAAGTCTTCATATTAGTATATATGTTTACATTTATTTACAGCTAAAGCAATCTTTCTCTTTAGACGCTCAGCCAGGTTACATTATAGGGAAAATTAAGTCTGCGGTGGTAGATAACATTTACGGTACTTACCAAACTGTTGACAGAATGCTGGCTCAAAAAATGTTGTATCATAGCAGGACAGGTTGGTTCGCAGGTCTGAATCCAACCAGGATGTCTGTGGTTAAAAAAAAAAAAAAAACACACATACGGAACTAGAAATGTACATGCGAATGTCAACCGCTACCTTGGGGAAAATGTCAATGGTACTCTGATATATTTTGATTATTTCTATAGTGTTGTCGTAATAATTGTCAAGGGCACAGTTGCATTAAACACATTGCATGTTGCATTAACACATGTATGATTTTGTGTGCAGGGCCAAGTGAGTCCAAAGTGGGTTCGAACGGACAAGTGTAAGTATGCCCTGGTATCTATTAAAGCTGAATAAAGCCATTCTTTCAATAGCCCAATGAATGTTTTCATTGAAATAATTTACTATATATATATATATATATATATATATATATATATATATATATATATATATATATATATATATATATATATATATGAATATAATAAATATCCCACATGAAAGTATGTAAAAACATTTGTTACAGTAAATATTAAAGAAAACTTCCAGGCTATAAATATTTACAATAAATAATCAACTGAAACTGCACTTTAAAAAGAAAACCGAGGACTTTAAGCATATCGCCATAGCAAGAAATGAAGCCACCTGTGGCCATCTTGTGTGCATCTTAGCTTGAATACACTTATTTTGCCGCACATTATTTTCTGTTTCTATGGTGAAAATGCCACTGTGTGTGTTATACGGTTGTACCAATAATCAGTAGGCGAATGCAGTCAGTGTGAAGTGTTTTGAGTGCCTTATATGGATACTTGACTCATTGAGCCATTTTCAAATAAAAGTAAAAGGATCATATTTTGTCTATAATCGTGATTACCTCATAATTTTTCATTAACAAGTAATACCTTTAAAATCAAATTTTGCCACTGGCTGTCGACTGAATGCGACATCACCTGTGCTGCTGGCATATTTCCTCAGCACAGGTGATGTGATTAAGTGTTCATGAAAAAATAATGAAGTTATCACATTCATTATAGACAAAATATCAACTTATTTGTCTGTGTGTGCCCTGGATTGGCTGACAACCAGTTCAGGGCGTAACCAACAGAATTTGCCAGTAACATTGGCAACGTAAGATGGCTGCCCTCTGGCTTCATTAATTTCCTCTTTGGCCACATCCGCTTTTGACGGATGTGACATCATATGGAAGAGGGCGGGAATAAACGTGTGTACTTCAGGAGCTTGGGAGACAGTTGGGCTGGGAGTCACACAGCCAGACACGGTACGGGAGTTGCCCTTGAAGAATTTGCCAGAATGGCAAAAGTTAGGATTCGTTGTAAAGTGGATTTGACAGTGTTTTGACAGCGTTGGCGTATGTTCAACTCCCCGACTGAGCGAACGCTAAACCCATGAGTTCTGTGAGCGGCCACATTAGTCCGGGACACAGCAATGGAGGAGGAGAGGTAAATTTTGTGGGAAATTTGCTAGATTGAGTTTGTGTCAAAAAAAACTTCATATCGTTCACTGACACTGTCAATACATTATAAGCGTCATTCCTTCAAACGAGGCACGGAGTCTGAAGAAGCAGTTGATCCAAAACAGTAGAAGAAAAATAAATTTGCTTAGTTTATCTGAGATAAAGGGACAAAATTATTCGTTTACAATATTATGAAGACTTTGAAGTGAGACGTGCATGTCAGTGCTTGTAAGTGTTGTAAAAAAAAAAAAAAAAAAACTGGTGTAAATGTCAATTGTAGCCTGACCTATTCCAATAATAATATTACGAGGTTATGATATAGCATTTAAACAGCAATGTAGTTTGAAAGCTGAACACTTTTTACATGTTCCGCACACGTAATATTTTTGACAGTCCCCGGTCAATCTGAAGTGAAAGTGATTGACTAGATTAAACAGGACACATTCGCTAGAGTAGGCTGATTATGCAGGTAAAACCCTGACCTGTTAGCATCTGCTCAAACAAGTCCCTTCACAGGACTATAAAATGGGAACTACATAATTTACACTAATATGACATTAATCATCAAACGTTTTGACTTTGTCCTGGTTCACTCTATGTAGGTGCAAGGATCCGTACAGAAGGTTTCTTCAAAGGATCGATGCCTTAATGATTCACTCAAGGATGAAATTCTTGACTTCCTTATTGATGGTGAAGCCCGGCTGCACACTTATGACGATCTTACAAAAGTCAACCCTGTGACGCCAACAACTGGTAACAACAATAGCTACAGTATATTTTCTTTGAAGCATGTATTGTCAGTGAACCCATTTTTGTATTGAAGGGAATGAGTTCAAAACACAACCAGGAAAATCCAATAGGCCTCTATATATAGAAGGAGCATATAGAAAACACTGGAAAACTTCAAAATGGAAGCATGAACTGAAATTTAGCTGGAGTTCACAATCAATATTGTGCTTTTTCTTTTGTTTTTTGTTGAGCAGCGCTACTGCTGCTGGTAGGGAAAAGCGCTCTGTTGTGTTTTGCAGCACAGTTCCTTGTGCCTAATGAGATCTAATGTTTCTGTTTCACAGTGCTGAAATGCCTGCAGGCCAGGTACAACGTGAAAGTATTTTACACCCATGCTGGCTGCACCTTGGTGGCTCTTAACCCCTTCCAACCTGTTCCTGACCTTTACTCCCTGGACGTGATGAAAGAGTATCACTGTGCTCCCCAGCTCAAGGTATTTACATGCACACGAGATGACGTAGAAGGCAGAGGAGTGGTGTTCGTATGCTTGTGAATAGGGACCTAAAAGTTTGACTTTCTGTTGCATATTTTGAGTGAACCAACTGGTAAGCGCCTCATAGGATGGATTCACACTGCAAGTCCAATAAGTCAGGTGTTTCATAAATGTAAGAAAATACTTTTAAATTCATGTGAACAGTACATTTCAAGAAAACGGTAAGATACAAAAAAAAAAGGGCCTTTAAAATTCTATTTTCTCAAGAATTTATGGGGAAAAAAAATAGATATTTAAATAATTGATTCATGGTTTTATGAATCGATATTGGGCTCAAAGGAAAATCAATTCGATATCGATTACTGTAATTTGTGGACTATAAGCCGCGCTAGCTAAATTTGGGGAATACTCGAGTTTGTTACACATATAAGCCGCACCCGACTGTAAGCCGCAGGTGTTTTAATATTACCGAACCGGGTTCCTGCTACTTTCATTTCCATAATGAGGGCACAAATTGTCTCACTCTTGTTCTGTCTCTTCTACTGTATTTGAGCTCACTTGGTTTGTTTTGCTCTGCCTGATGCCCTTGCGCTTCCTTTATATTGCGCCCCCTTGTCATCTGATGGATAAGCCGCACCTTTGTATTAGCCCCAGGGTCGAATGCAAGTGAAAAAAGTAGCGGCTTATAGTCCAGAAATTACTGTATTCTATTTTTATTTTTTTTAACCCAGTCCTATTACTTTCCTTCTAGCCAGGGCTTAGTGGCAAATTTTGACACATTGCGGCACTACAGAAAGAGCACAAAAAAGTGAATGGATACATTTTTCAGGATAGATTCCACAGAAAACCCCCGCAAATAAGTGAATTCCTAAATAGCGTTGGTTCAAGTAGCAAACAAAGCTTACCGCAAACACATACTCATTTCATACAACCTTTTACATTGATTAAATTTGACATAGTTATCAAAATGGATTCATGATAAAGCAAGCACATTGTAATTCTGACCAAGGCACAGTCTTATGTTTCTTTCAATGTGTCCCTGAAAAACCATATCAACAGATATTGATGTCTTTGTGCAGGAGCCTAAGCCACATATCTTTATTGTGGCAGAGGAAGCCTACAGGAATGTTCAGGGCCAGTTGGGACCATTGGACCAGTCCTTGGTGGTCAGCGGGGAAAGCGGTGCAGGAAAGGTAGACCTTTTGTGATGAGCGTCATTGTGACTGAAGAAGAGATTCAATCTCTTTTCAGATGAATTTGTGGTATTAGCGTGTTCTCCCAGTGCTACGTTAGTTTAATTGAGGATGCTGAATTTCTTGGCGTAATTAAGATTGTCAAGTGTCTGTAATGAATGCAGGGATGTGATTTTTCCGCTAATTCGCGGAATTACGCTTTTTTTATCTCCCCCCCCCAAAAAAAAAATTCCGATTTTTTTTTTTATTTTTATTTATTTATTTATTTTTTTTTAGTATTTCATTGTGTATGCACATGACTCCGACAGATAACATCTTCTGCTATAACAAAGACATTTGTGGTATGCTCTAATATGAGTTACTTTTCATTTGGTCATGATACAATTATTTGTTCATGAAATTTGAACTCTTCAACATTATTTATGTGTTAACTTAGTAATCACATTAGTTAGATATGATGATATTCTCAGTGATAGTTTTTAAAAGCAAAGGCAGTCCAATGTTTTTGAATGTGACTGATTTTGAGTTGACTAAAACTGCCATTTTATATGGGATAGTTCAATATACATTGAAAATTTATGCTGTTGTTTTGTCTATTTCTTTGTCATGTGAGTGCATTGAAAGTACTTAAGGCCCCCAGACCCCCGGCTAAATTTTCAGATAATTTCACTTTGGTCAAATCACATCCCTGTGAATGTCTGATATGGGCTCTAGCTTAGCAAAGCACTGTGCATTATAAGCGGTAAAAAATGGACAAATGGACTGAGTCTACTCGGTTTCTTCACAGACATGGACTTCTCGTTGCCTAATGAAATACTATGCCACAATGGCCGCCACCTCCTCAGTGCTGGAGAGTCAGGACACCGTGGAGAGGATAGAGAGGAGAGTGCTGGACTCCAACCCCATTATGGAAGCTTTTGGTACGACGGTGGGGCTGCTGTCTTCTAAAAAAAAAAAAAAAAAAAAAAAAAAAAAAAATCACAGCCGTCTTATGGGTACGTGTAAACATTCTGCCTTCCATGCAGGCAATGCCTGCACTCTTCGCAACAACAACAGCAGTCGTTTCGGAAAGTACATTCAGCTCCAACTCGACAGGTAATTACAGCTGCTTGAGAAGAACATTCGATAGATTGTGGCAGTATAGCATGTCGATGTTGATCTGTTTTTATATGTAGGTGTCAGCTTTTAGTAGGAGCGTCTGTGCAGACATATTTACTGGAGAAGACCAGAGTTGCCTACCAACCAGCTAATGAAAGGAACTTTCACATCTTTTACCAGGTGATGGCATACATGAAATTTAAGAATCTTCCCTCATAAATCGAATGGACAACTCAATTTGAGGGTTTTTAAACTCGCGCCCCGCTGTTGGGTTGTGTACATTTCCAGAAATAGACAACCCAAGATTTATGGTTGGTTATTAAATTTCACACTTGATGGGTCGGTAGACACTCCAGATACCCAACTATTTATATAAAAGCATTTTCCATAGGTCACTTTTAAAATACATCTAAAATTGTATCTCCAAACTTAAGTTCAATATAGCTTGTCCTTAACTCATTATATTCACTTTGGGCATTCTGTTTTTCAGATGATGAAAGCAGCTACCAACCAGCAGAGAAAGGAGTGGAATATGCCACGAAGCCACCACTTTGCGTGGCTGCCAGAAGTCGAAAAGACAATTGAGGGTAGGTCTTCTGTTTCTGTTTATTTAGTTTACATTTTGCCAGCCCTAGTGACCGCTGTGTGTTGAATGTCTTGCAGAGGACTGTTTTCAAGAGACAGTTGATGCGATGGTCCACCTGCGTATAAATACAGAGAGGCAAAGAGAGATATTTAGGGTAAGCCTAATATTTGTTTTGTTCTGAATATTTGCTTTGTTCTGAATATATATATATATCTATTTTTTATGACATCTGTATTGTAGATACTAGCAGGCATTCTTCATCTGGGGAATGTGAATTTCTCAATTTCAGCAGATGAATCACAGCCGTGTGACATAAAAGAACAGGCCAAAGGTATTTCATGAAACATGCTACGGCAAGCAGGTTTACCAAACGTCACGTTTATTTGTTAACCTGTTAATGTTTTAATCAATAGTATGATATGCAAAGTTAACATAGACTCCACCAGCTCACCTATGACCTAGTAGGGTTTTAGCTTGAAGCTAATTATATTACATGAACAAACTTATTTTTAACTCGTTCACTGCCATTGACGGCTAGAGACGTCAAAAATTCATTTGAACTATTCATATTAGTTTTATTTATTTATTTATTTATTTTTTCCACTTTTGTTAACGAGTATGAAAACCTAGAAAAAAAATATTGTACATTTAGAACAGATATAAAATTTGTGATTAATCGTGAGTTAACTATTGAAGTCATGCGATTAATTATAATTAAACATTTTAATCGCCTGACGCCCCTAATTTTTAATAATCTTTTGGTTTAAAAAAAATTTAAAAAAAAGATTATTGAAAAATGTCTAGGTTTTCATACTCTTGTTAACAAAAGTGGAAAAAACTAAGAGAATTAGTTCAAATGAATTTTTGACGTTTATAGGCGTCAATGGCAGTGAATGAGTTAATAATGGGTCTTAACGTAACTTTTTTAAATTGAACTACTGAAATAAACGAACATTTCTGCGCTGTTCCAATTGTTTTGAGACGCACCCCCATGTGTTTCAGACTGCCTGCAGACGGCTGCTGTACTGTTGCAAATCCCTGCTGAGCAGCTTCAGACATGTCTAAGCGTGAGGACATTAAAAGCAGGGAGGCAGAGTGTACACAAGCCCTGTTCCCAGGTAGAATGCTGCGTGCGGAGAGACTGCCTTGCCAAAGTCATTTATGCCCAGTAAGACTGCACACTTGATCATCGAATAATACAGTAAAAAAAAAACATGATGCTGTTTTTCCTCTGATGCCAGGACGTTTTGTCATCAAGTGCTCAAATGTTAAACCATGAAATCTTTGTGTTAACAGTATACACTAGTGAGGATGTTGCTTGTCTTTCCACACAGATTATTTGAATGGCTGGTGACATTTATCAACAACAGTATTTGTGCTGACAAAGCCACTTGGTGCAACTTCATAGGTACATTTAGCACAGTCACATTATTGACTATGAAGTGATTAACAACACTTTTATTCATTTTGCTAATTTAAGTTTTTAATGTTCGCATTGTTACTGCATCTCTCTTTTTGTTTCTTATTCAGGTGTGCTAGATGTGTATGGCTTTGAATGTTTCCAGAATAACAATTTGGAGCAGCTTTGTATCAACTATGCCAATGAAAAACTCCAGCAGCACTTTGTTGCTCATTATCTACGAGCTCAGCAGGTACCGATTTATTGATTTGCTGTATTTTTATTTTTCTTATGGCAATGTCGAGATCAGGCCCCAGATATCAGAGCTCTTTCTCTTTCCTCTTTTTTTTTTTTTCTTCAGAGCTCAGTATTGTTCATTCGATTTGACATCATCATTGCTCTCCTTTTTTTTTCTTTTTTTTTTTAAAAAACCCAACAAATCAATTAAAAAAATTTTTTTTTTTTTTTTTAAATACATATACATATATATATATATATACATATACACACACATATATATATATATATATATACTTTTTTTTCCCTCTTTTTTTTCTTCATAAAACATGTTAGAAAATTTTCTTTTTTTGATAGATTTTTTTTTAATATTCAGAATGCATGCAAACTAACCACTCTGACATAAACCTGAGCTGGGTCAGTGTTGGCGATTGTGTGGCAACATGTCTGCTGGTCATTTTTACATATTTTCATGGAATGTCCCCCTATTTCCTCCTACTGGTCGGATGTTGTAACAGCAATTAGATCGATAATCCACTTGATGTGCCAATTGAGATGGAAGAAAAAAAAAACAGGACCGATATTTACTACAAATACTTCTCTGTACTGCTCAATCAACACTACTTTTACTAAAACAGTGTTCATTTTTTTTATTGACACTTTTCAGGATTTAAAGCTGTTTTTCAGTCCAACCTCGGCATTGTTTTAGGATTAAAATGTTTTACATGCAAGTATTATATTTTGCCATTTTGTTTTGCACATGTCAAATTTTTTCAAGGAGGAATATGTGTCAGAGGGATTGCAGTGGTCCTTTGTCAAATACCAAGATAACCAGAGGTGTTTGGATCTCCTCGAAGGAAGCCCTATAAGTGTGTTTTCGCTTCTTGATGAGGTAATTTTCTTTGGTGCCTTCCATAATGTTATTCTTCCAAGCAGTAATAATGTGCCATTTTTTTTTTTTTTATCTGCTGTGTGCTGTAGGAAAGCCGACTTAACCGTGCCTCGGATGCCAAGGTGCTCAGTATTCGTCTGGAGAAGGAGCTTGCTGACAACGGCAGCATCAGCTGGGATAAGTTCAGCGAGGTGCCACACTTCACTGTGGTTCATTATGCTGGCAAAGTCAACTACAAGATAGAAGGCATGGTGGAGAAAAACAAGGTGACTAAATGGAGACATCTATTCAACTTCTAGAGTGAGATTCTTCAACAGAATTTGCTTTTGCTTAGAACTAGCCTAAAACAGTATTAGTGTGGCATTTACTTAAAAAGATGGCTATCTTCATCTTCGTATAGTATGAGTGAACAGAGATGCGTGCGACTAGCTATACTATTTGTGCAGATCTTTATTGCATAATTCCTCTTGGTTCCATTTTGGATAGTTATATGCTTCCAACTTTGTGGGAATCGGTCGGGGAAGGATGAAGCAGGGTTTAAAAAGCGGATTTAAATGAGGTAAATATTGGTGCAGTAATAGTTAGCAGGTCTTTTCACACTGCACTTAGGTAGCGCGCCATCATTCATAGCGTATGTATTGTTTATCTTAAAATTGTCCAAATTACCCAGCCTCTCAACAGTAAATATTTCATTTCTGCTGTCCATCATAAAAGCAGATTGATTACCTTTTGTATTTAATCAGATTAAGACATTTGCGAGCATTCACTTTTACTTTGTAAAACAATAATCATACTGATTATTGTTTTACAAAGTAAAAGTGAATGCTTATTCTTATTTTCTGTCATGTAACAGACTACCAAATCAGTAACTGAATAATAATCACATAATGGAAAAATAAGTCAGTTAAATCTATTAATTACCAAAAAATTAATAAATCATTATTTGGAACCGTAGTAGGACTATAGTCATCTCTAATTGACGTGGTTGAACCTAAACTTCGCAATAATCAGTCCCAAGAAGTTGCTTTCAGTTTCAGAGGTTGGTGATTACATCACTGCCTCTTGTGTGATATTTCTTAATTATTGCTTTAGTTTGTTTAACTCTTTGACTGCCAAAAACGTTAAATAACGTTTAGTAAAATCCTATGGAGGAGTGCCAAAGACGTTAAAAGACGTTTTTTCAAAACAGAGGTGAAACTAACCATTTTCTATTGTTGATTACTGAAAAACGGAATAAGGTAGAAACAAACTTTTTTTTCTGATGAAAGATGAGAGTCCAATCTTTCATTTGGTAGTATGTGTGTTTCCATAGTCCAAACACGTAATTTTCTGTGCACCTTGAAAGATCAGTCAAAAATGCTTAAATCGGCTGGCACTGGCGACATCCCGTTTCTGAAAACGTCTGGCAGTCAAAGAGTTAATCATTAAATAATCAACAATATCCAGTTTGTAAACAGTGGTACCAAAAAAAAAAAGTTTTATCTGGTTAATCAATGGTCTCGTTGATAGACAGCACTAAAGAAAAACAAGTGCAGTGTGAAAAGGTCTTTACAGTTTTGAGGTAGGAATCTCTGTTCCGCCCTTCCTGTGGGGAGTTTCGAAAGTTGTTGTTTTTTTCTGGTTACTCTCTCCTACCAAAGGCCTGCCTGTTAGGTTAAAATCAGCATCTAACTTGCCCATAACTATGAATGTGTTTTGTGGCTCCAGCAGCTCACCCATGACCTTTAATGAGGCCAAGCGTGATATAAAATAGATGGATGGATGATGTGCTTCTCAATTTGATCTCATTTATGTCCCAGGATCCAGTAGCACCTGAGATCATCAGCCTGCTGCAGATGTCAGATAATCCTCTGCTTCGGCAAATCTTCACCGAAAAGGAAGCCGAGACCTCCTCAAGCAAAGGCCTCAGTAAAGTCACCGTAGTTTCAAAGTTCAAAGTAGGAGCAATTCGCTTATTAAGATGACTTTTGTTGGTGTCAAACGAAAATAGTATTGACACCTGTGTTCATGTGGTTGCAGAACTCCCTGGAGAGCTTAATGAGCATCCTGCACACAACAACTCCTCACTACACTCGCTGCATTAAGCCCAATTCTGAGTGCAAGCCGTTCATCTTTAAAAAGGAGGAGGTAAATCTGCACATGGAACCGTTGTGCAAATGTAAAGAAAATATGTAAATATTGCTGCTGTCTGCTGACAGGTGATCATGCAGTTGGAGGCTTGTGGGATTGTCGAGACAATACACATAAGCGCTGCCGGCTTTCCTATAAGGTAGCAGTTTCTCTTATCGCTGTGATTCCTGTTCTTTATTGATGAATGTGTTTGTTGCACAGAATTCCATTCAAGTCTTTTACACAACGCTATGGATGCATACTAAAACACTCAAGCTTCAAGTCAGAAGCTCAAAATCTTGGTAAGTCCAACTTGTTGCTAGATCATTCAACGGGACAATAAATAATTTGGCATGTTTACTATGGGCCAACGGTGATTTTATTTCCTCTTTTTAGGTCTACTGGTTTATTCTCATTTCCCCTCACTAGCACTCTTAGTCAATTTGACCCTCAGTTCTCTTGGGACATTTCACTTGTATAAAACAGGATTGTCTAACAAAAAACGCGAGTGCTTTTGAACGTTCCAGGTAAATGCATTGCGTTGTCTGGTTGTCAGAGCTTGCTTTGCTTATTGTAATTGTGCTTGAATTTCTATTCATTTTAACCCGCTGTCCACCTTTTTGTGTTGAACAACTGCAGTCTGAATTTGCACTTGCATGTTTGCAGGCATGATTTAAAATCCATGTTGTAACACTTCTCAATGTTCAACATCCTTAGTTATCGCTTGTTCTCAACTGTGATTAACTCCAAATTGTCTTGTGTAAAAAGTGAAAGCTGGCCGCGATAACGACGCGGGTCTACAGGAGGTGGAGCGGCTACTTAGCCTGGTGATCCATCACCCAGATCATAATATCAGAAGGGAACCCAAATCCTCGGCTCATTGTGGGCTGACCAAAGTTTTTCTCACCCAGTCAATGGTTAGTAATTGTAAAACAATTCACTCTCTCTACATGAAAACTTCTTATGAATGCCTAGTTCAGGGGTCAGAAACCTTTATGGTCAAAAGAGCCATTTTAGGCCATTTGAATAACAAAAAAAATCTATCTAGATCCGCAAAACAAACAAAACAGTGTGTTAATATAATGTATGTTTACCTTTTTGTTTTGGGAGATTTAAAAAATAAATAAATAATATATATATATATATATATATATATATATATATACTTTGTTTTTCATTCATTTTTACACTTTTCTGCATTTCTGTCAAATTACTGGCAATTTTATGGACATACACTGTAGTATAGGAATTGTATTACTCTTTTCTCTCTTTTTTGGACATTTTATGGCTTTTTTTTTAAATTTAAATTTCTCTGCTTTTTTCACTGTCAATTTTGTGGACACTTTATGGTAATTTTGGGGATTTCTTCTTTTGTTTTGGGGCGTTTTATTGGTCCTTTTTGAACATTTTCTTTCCTGCCTTTTCTTAAATCAATTATCTGACTTTTTGGGCTATTTTGTGGTAATTTTAGGGATTTTTTTTTCTTTTATTTTTGGAGGTTTTCTTTTCCGTCTTTTTAAAATCAATTGTCTCACTTTTTTTGGACAATTCTAAAGACATGGTAATTTTCTGCCTTCTTTGGTTTTTGTTTATTTTTTGAATGTTTTTTTTTAAAAATTCAATTCACTCATTTTTTGAGGCAATTTCATGGTAATTTTCTGCTTTTCCTCTTCTTTAAAAAAACAAACCTTTTATGGTCACTTTTTGAACATATTTAGGTAATTTTAAAACATTTTCATCTACCTTTTTTTCTCTTTTTCTGACAATTTAAACATTTAGACTGACATTTTTTGAATATTAAATTCATTAAAAAATATATATATAAATTAATTCATTCAAAGAATATTTTGTCTATAAACTAAAAATAAATATGTGAGCCACATGTGGGTCCAGAGCTGCAGGTTGCAGACCCCTGGCCGAGTTTGTGATTGGATGTTATTCGATCCATTCTGTGTTTGGTCAACAGTTAGACTTCCTGGAAGATCAGAGGAAGAAGATCCTCTCCAAGTGTGCTTTCTGCATTCAGTGCTGCTGGATGCGCTACCAACGCCGCAAACGTCATGAGCGACGGCATTCTGCTACTCTAATCCAAGCAGGTAAATTTATAATGACTCGGCGAGGCAAAGCTGCATGTGGTCTACTGGCTCGCTCTCTCTGTCTGGCCCCTTTTGACCTGACTGTCTGGCCAAACAGGAAGC